>NC_140177.1:49967840-50567840 GCF_963971535.1 Notolepis coatsorum | reverse complement strand
ACATTCCCCACTTGTGCTTTCTGTTGTTTTTTCTATCCCCTGTTATTTTGGAAATAAATACGCCCTGGTTTTTGGCTAACTCTGAACTACCTGTCTGTGCCGTGCTGTTGGGGTTGGTGACAAACCATAACATTACGACCCGACCATGTCGACCCCAGCCGACACAGACAGAGTTAGGGCAGCGTTGGCGGTCCAGATCCAGTTGACCAACGACCACACCCAACAGTTAGGTGCGGCTGCGGCTGCTGTGCAGTACCTCCGGGCCCAGGTCCAGCTTATTCTGGATTCCCTTGACACTCTGGCCACCCAGCAGACTACCCAGGGTAATCAGCAGGCTGATATTCTGCACCAGCTACAGGCTCTCAGTGCAGCATTTAACACCCTGCTTTTAACCCCACCTGTGCCAGGAGTCCCAGCCAGATCACCACCCGCCGCCGCGACCGACCCCGCACCTCCCGACCTCGCACCTCGGGAGCCCCGGCTCTCCGAACCACGTTTGTTTTACGGTAACTTCGAGGATTGTGCCACATTCATCATGCAATGTGAGTTGGTTTTCATTCATCAACCCAGCCGATTTACGTCAGAGGGAGCCCGATTAGCTTACATGACTAACCTGCTCACAGGCCGAGCAGCACAGTGGGTTACTGCTTCCTGGTCTATGAGGGCCGATTTTTGTTTCTCCTACCCAGACTTCATGGCAGAGCTCCGAAGGGTTTTCCACCACCCAGCTCGTGGCCAGGACCCGGGAGCTCGGTTGGGCACCTTCCGGCAGGGCAGTGGCAGTGTCATCGACTACGCGCTGGAGTTCAGACTGGCCGCAGTCTGAACAGCCGAGAACGGTTGGAATGATCGGGCGCTTCATCTCACCTTCCTGAAGGGGCTCAACGACGCTGTAAGGGACCAGCTCGCGACCTGAGAGGAGCCCGATTCTCTCGAGGGCCTAATCAGCCTCGCCATTTGCATCGACGGCCGCCTCCGGGAGAGAAGGCGTGAGAGAGCACGACTGGGACCCCCAGACGTTCCCCAGACCCCCCGTACTCGTGACTGTTCTGCCGACCGTCCTGCCCCCTCCGCGACTGGTGGCTTTTTTCCCTCCCGAGCTGTGACCAAGGAGGAACCCATGCAGCTGGGACGCACCCGCTTTAGCCCGGCCGAACGGGAATCCAGGCTCAGGTCCGGCCTTTGTCTCTACTGCGGCCGGGATGGACACCGTATCTCCAATTGCCCTACCCGGCCAGAAGGACCAGGCTCGCCGGGACCCCGGGAGATCCTGGTGAGCCGTTTTTCCTGTTCCCACACCCGTGCACCACCTAACCGTCTGACGAGCGTCACCCTAGCCTGGGCGGACCAGCGGGCGACGGTGGGTGCACTCATTGACTCTGGTGCTGAGGGGAGTTTCCTGGACGTTGAGTTTGCCACCCAGGCCACATTCCATTTGAGGACCTCGAGCGGCCCTTGGAGGTTTTCGCGCTGGATCATCACCGCCTGGCTGACATCACCCAACGCACCTGTCCTGTCCTCCTCACCATTGCTGGTAACCACGTTGAGAGACTCCAGTTCTTTATTACCAGATCCCTTCTTGTCCCAGTAGTCCTGGGTCGGCCCTGACTCGCGCTGCATCAGCCCCACATCGCCTGGTCCTCCGGCACCATCAGGGGGTGGAGCTCCTCCTGTCATGCCCAGTGTCTTCAGGCGGCGTCCAGTCCTTCGCCCCGGAGTTCCCCTTGTGTGCCGCCCTCGGACCTCTCAACTATTCCCCCTGAGTACCACGACCTCGGGGAGGTTTTCAGCAAGTCCCGGGCTCAGGCCCTTCCTCCTCACCGGCCTTACGACTGTGCCATCAACCTCCGCTCAGGGGCCCCCCTTCCCGGCAGCCGCCTCTACAGTCTGACCGTCCCTGAGAAGGCCGACTCTCTGTCCCGGTTACACTCCAAGGGGGCTCCAACCGCTGAGGATCCGACTCCCATCCTCCCAGAGGTCAGGGTGGTGGGAGTGGTCACCTTGGGCATCGAGACCGTGGTCAGGCGTGCCGTGCCCTACGTTTCCATCCCGCTCCCAGCAACGTTCCTTTTCGTCGCCTCTTCGTCCCCGACTCAGTCCGGTCCCGGGTTCTCCGATGGGGCCATACCAGCCTGTTTGCCTGCCACCCCGGCGTACGCCGCACTTTCTCCTTCCTGGCTCGTCGATTCTGGTGGCCCACCATGAGGAACGACGTAAGGGGTTTTGTTCTGGCCTGCACGGTCTGCGCCCGCAGCAAGGCCTCCCACCAGGCACCCTCCGGCCTATTACAGCCACTTCCCATTCCGTGCCGCCCTCGGTCCCATCCGGGGAAGCCGAGGCCGGGCAGGTCGCCGGGTGGCTCCCGTGGAGGGGGGGGGTACTGTGAGGATTGGTCCTATTCCGCACGCTTCAAGGTACCAATTACCTTCGCGCACCTGAAGTGAGTTCTAATCAGCTCGGTGGAGCCCTTTATATACTCTGGTGTTCCTAACGTTCTGGGTCGGGTCGTTTTGGATTACCACTGGCTGCTGCTTGTTCCCTCCTGTGTTGTACCTCGTCTGTTTTTCTCCAGGACGTCTATGGAAGTCGCCGCTGTTGCTTTTCTCTGTCATCCGTTGGATCTGTGCCTCGTTGCCCGCTTTGCGCAATTGCGCCTTGGTGAGTTTGGAACGTACTTTTTGGATACTCTGTTTTTCTTTGCATCTTCCTGACTCGGGACCTTTCTGTTTTTATGTGTTTGGGTAACACTGAAGATTTGCCGTTTTTGTTTGTACTGGACTCAGCTAAACTTGTGTGTTGGTAACACTGAAGATTAAGTCACTTGTGCTGATACTGGACTCAGCTAAACTTGTGTGTTGGTAACACTGAAGATTAAGTCACTTGTGTTTATACTGGACTCAGCTAAGGAGGACTGGACTGCCTTGTATTCCGTTGGCTTGTTTGTTGACAACTCTCTCTCTCTCTGTTCCTCCCCGAGTTGGATCTTCGAGTAGCTGCAGAGCCGCAGAGTCAGAGGCGCAACTCCACTGTGCCGTCTCTGCACCGAGACGAGCTGCAGAGCCGCAGGCTACTCTGCCAAGAACATTCCCCACTTATGCTTTCTGTTGTTTTTTCTATCCCCTGTTATTTTGGAAATAAATACGCCCTGGTTTTTGGCTAACTCTGAACTACCTGTCTGTGCCGTGCTGTTGGGGTTGGTGACAAACCATAACATATATATTCATAGGACATACCTGACTCGTATAAGATTGAACAGAATGGGACTTAAACAAGACTCCAGATGCTCCTTATGTACAAAAGGGGAGGAGGGTACATTTATGCACATGTACTGGGATTGCCCACCAGTTAAGATATTCTGGAAAGAAGTGTCCCAGCAATTATCAAATTTCTTAATTCTGAATATACCTGTACACCCCTCTGTATTGCTGTTGAATGATGTTTTTGAGTTTGCAGTCCCTATACAGCTAAAGAGATTAGTTTTATCAGGTATCACAGCGGCTAAAAAGCTGATAGCATCACGATGGTTTCAACCGGAAAAGATTTGTAGGAAGGTTTGGATTCTTACATATCTCGATGTGATTTATCTAGAAATATCCACAGCAAGGATTTTAGGTGTCAGTGAATCCAAAATTGCAATGTGGTTAGAAGTGGTGGAGAGAATAAAAGCTAGCATATGAATTGTAGTGCCAGGTAAGGATCGAATGATAATGGATGGATTATCCAAGTAGGGGTCCGGGGGGGGGGGGGGAGCGAGCGAGAGCATAATTGTGTAGGGATAGCAAGTATTAGGTATATCTCGTATAATACATTTATTTAAATGGTGATTTAATTGGATGTGTACTGTTAATTAATGCTTGTATATCTAATTTTATGTTGTTATGTTTATGTTTATGTGTATGTTTAAAAAATTATAAACATATGGGGCTGTAGTATGGGGCTGCAGCACTGCAGATATACCCTACTCCAATGATCCACACGGACATTACACGGTGTTGCACTCGCTACCCAGTGGCTCTGCAGATATACCCTACTCAGTCTACAAGGCTCCGTTGAAGTAGCACAGAGGATCTGTTGTGATTTTTGCACATTAAATATTCAACATTCTCTCTTGAGACTCCGCCTCAGACTCTTATCATTTGGCACTAAAAGCTAAACATTGTCACGATATGGCTGTCCACAACATGTCATTAATTGTGTACGCGAGGTGGTTCAGATACGACTCTAACGTGAGCTAGGTTAGCTAGCATGAGCTAACGGGAGATGGAAAGAATGTAACTTTACTGGTGAAAATGTGATTTACGTTGGAATACTCCTTTGCCAACTTGCTGTGCTTTGCTTGCAGGTCTGCAGCCATTATTGCTGGATTATGAATAGCCCCAACTTTAGCCAAGGTAACGTTATGGCTAAACCTTTAACGTTAGTTAATGCTAGCTTTCGGTTAGCTGTTCAATGCTAATAACACCACCAAGCGAACCCATCAGAGCTCCCCGTCAACACCGCTCTGTCGGGAGGATGGCATTTAAGAAAGTATCTGCTGTTAAAATGACAAACAGCATTGACACTTTAATTCACGGTCGGTTAAACACACGTTTGTTTTATAATGCTCACAGCAGACCGCAGTGTTGTTGATAAATTACGTGGGGCCGGGGGGATTTAAGTTCCGCAAAAAAAGGTTCCGCACCGTTGCAATCGTACGGTGCACAACCCGTACTGTACCGGAGGACCACATTGACCTACAAAAGGCCTTTGACACGGTCAATCACTCCATTCTGATTGACAAGCTAAAAGCAATTGGTTTTGATAGTCTATCAGTGAGCTGGATGCAATCCTACCTTGAGGGGAGGGAACAGATGGTGGAGGTAAACGGTACCCTATCCCCCCCCCTCACAGTGAGCTGTGGTGTTCCACAAGGAAGCATACTAGGACCGCTACTGTTCCTAATTTATGCAAATTACATGTCGTCAGCTTGTGACTGCAACTTGTTCCTGTTTGCGGACGACTCAGCCCTGCTGGTCTCTGACAAGAACAAGTTACAGGTTGAAAAAACCCTCAGCTCGGAACTAGGCAGAATCTGCATATGGCTCGCTGATAACAAACTATCATTACACATGGGCAAAACAGAGTCCATTCTCTTCGGTTCAAATAACAAACTCAGCAAGACCGACGGCTTCTCAGTTACAGTGGGTGACAATATTGTCACAAGGAAAGATGAAATTACCTACCTGGGTTCCATCCTAGAGGCTAATCTCTCCTGTGACAAAATGGCATCCAATGTAATAAAAAAAGTCAACCAACGAACTCGATTCTTGTACCGGATCTCCTCTCTGGTAAACAAGAATACCCTGAAGACTCTGGCAGGAGCACTCATTCAGGGGTACTACGACTATGCTTGCACCTCATGGTACCAAAGCACCTCAAAGGCGCTAAAAACAAAATTACAAACATCTCAAAACAAACTGGTCAGACTACTGCTTGACCTTACTCCTAGAACCCACCTCACCCCTGCCCACTTTGACAACCTAGGATGGCTTAGAGTAGACGACAGAGTACAGCAACTTGCAATGGGCCTGGTCTACAAGATACACTACACGACCAAGGTACCCATGTACATGTCAAAATACTTCCCAAAGGTCAGTGAATACCACGATCACAACACCAGAGGGAGCTCCACAAATCATGTTAAACCCAGATTCGGCTCAAATAAGGGACTAAACACGTTTCGCAATTATGCCACATCAATGTGGAACGCCCTACCCAAAGCTGTAAAGGAATGTGGATCACTACCCACTTTCAAAACCTCTCTCAAGGGACACCTACGGGAGACTGCAATTCAACACTGGCCCCTGTAAATATCCTAACCCAACCCCCTCCAATGTACAGTCATTTACCTAGTATGGTTTTGTCAATAGTCCTGTGAGGTTTTGCCCGCTGCTCACTACCTTTTCTCTGTCTTCTTTAAGCCTACTGTTAGGAATTCCCTATTCTCTGTCTTCTTTAAGCCTACTGTTAGGAATTCCCTATTCTCTGTCTTCTTTAAGCCTACTGTTAGGAATTCCCTACTCACTCTCTCTAGCCCCCACCCTCTCGTTCCTTACCCTTAGTGGCCACACCTGTTTGATATTCTATTATCTCTCGCACCTGTGGTGGCAGGCTAATTAGTCCCCCTGTGGGCTTTAAATACCAGGGCGCTTCCCCTCGTTTTGGCGTGGGGTCGTGTTGTATACTTGCCGAGTCATATTCTCTAAACATCTAGACTCTTTCGGGAGATCCTCTGTCTGCCTATGCTGTTCCATTCTCCGGCGTCGAGATGTTTGCTCCAGCCTTCGCCTGCTGTCGCCGTTGCCTGAGAGTGGGACTGGTCTGCGCTCCCTAGACTTCCACGGGAGGCATCCCAGTCATCCACTTCAGACCCCCCGCGCAGCTGTCGTCCTGACGCACATCCAGACCAGCGCAGACGCTCTCCAGTCCTCAGCGCGCAATGCGCATCTTCCAAGGACGCTCGAGCTTGGCACGCTCTCCAGTCCTCAGCGCGCAACGCGCATCTTCCAAGGACGCTCGAGCTTGGCACGCTCTCCAGACCAGCGCGCAACGCGCATCTTCCAAGAACCCTCGAGCTTGGCACGCTCTCCAGACCAGCGCGCAACGCGCATCTTCCAAGGACGCTCGAGCTTGGCACGCTCTCCAGACCAGCGCGCAACGCGCATCTCCTAGACCTTCGAGCTTGGCACGCTCTCCAGACCTCAGCGCGCCGACGCGCATCTTCCAGACCTTCGTGCTTGGCACACTCCTCCTGGCAGACGCACCCCGATGCGTCTCTCTGTTCCGACGCGCACACCAAGGTGTGGCGCGCCACTCTGTTCCTCGGCTCCGACAGTGGCTACCCGGTGGACGACATCCTCGCCACCGCCACTGTTCCAGCTCCCTGTTCCGACGCGCACACCAAGGTGTGGCGCGCACTCTGTTCCTCGGCCCGACAGTGGCTACCCGGTGGACGACATCCTCGCCACCGCCACTGTTCCAGCTCCCTGTTCCGACGCGCACACCAAGGTGTGGCGCGCACTCTGTTCCTCGGCTCCGACAGCGGCTACCCGGTGGACGATGCCCTCGTCACCGCCACTGTTCCAGCACTCTGTTCCTCGGCTCCGACAGCGGCTACCCGGTGGACGATGCCCTCGTCACCGCCACTGTTCCAGCACTCTCTCCCTCGGCTCGGACAGCCAGCCGCCCCGGTGGCGATGCCTTCGTTCCCGTTGCTGTCCCTGTACCATTACGCATGCGCCTGGGTGAGTTTTGATTGTGATGTCACTCACCCAGCGTAGTGCCCTTGCCCCCGTTCCCGCTGCTGTCCCCGTACCTTTACGCATACGCCTGGGTGAGTTTTGATTGTGATGTCACTCACTCAGCGTAGTGCCCTTGCCCCCGTTCCCGCTGCTGTCCCCGTACCTTTACGCATACGCCTGGGTGAGTTTTGATTGTGATGTCACTCACTCAGCGTAGTGCCCTTGCCCCCGTTCCCGCTGCTGTTCCTGTACCTTTACGCATACGCCTGGGTGAGTTTTGATTGTGATGTCACTCTCCCAGCGTATTGCCTCTGTTAGTTAGTTTGGACATTTCATCTCCCAGCGTATTGCCTCTGTTAGTTAGTTTGGACATTTCATCTCCCAGCGTAATGCCTCTGTTTTTGGTTCTCACTTAGAATAGTATTTTTGGACTTTACATCTCCCCCTGTGTGTTTGTCACACGAAGATATTATTACTTTGTTCACTTTGTTATTTGGACTGTTCTGCACCTGCTCTGTTTTTTCCCTTTTGTGCATTAACTCTCTCCTCTGTCCTGCAGAGCGGCCCAGATGTTTTCCCACCTGTCCCCAGTTCCTCCCTGTACCCCAGCCCGCCTCCGCGGGCCTCAGTCCCCTTTCTAGTTCCACCTAGTTCCTGTCCCAAGTTCTCCCCTTCTAGTTCCACCTAGTTCCTGTTCCCTAGTTCTCCCTTTTCTAGTTCCACCTAGTTCCTGGTCCCAAGTTCTCCCCTTCTAGTTCCACCTAGTTCCTGTTCCCTAGTTCTCCCCTTTCTAGTTCCACCTAGTTCCTGGTCCCAAGTTCTCCCCTTCTAGTTCCACCTAGTTCCTGTTCCCTAGTTCTCCCCCTTCTAGTTCCACCTAGTTCCTTGTCCCTAGTTCCCCTAGTCCCCGTTTCTCCTGTTCCCTAGCTCTCCTAGTCCCTAGTCCTCTCTCCCTAGTTCTCCTTGTCCCTGGTTTACCTAGTCTCTAGTTCCTCTGTCCCAAGGCGTTCCCTTAACCTTCCCTTAGGCGTTCCCTTACTTTCCCTTAGGCGTTCCCTTACTTCCCCTTAGGCGTTCCCTTACTTTCCCTTAGTGTTCCCTTTTCCTGCCCGCCTCTTAAAGGCACCTTTCCTTCCCCTCATATTATATTCCTGTATTTGTGATTCTCCCTTAAAGGGACAGTGCCCTTTTCCCTGTATTTCCCTGTTGTTCAATAAATATCTGTTTCTTGGCAAACCATCATACCTGTCTTGTGTTGTGCGATTGGGGTCGGTTACAAACCATAACAAGTCCAATGTACAATTTTGTTTGTTTGTACAGTGTCTCCCCCCCCCCCTCAATGTACAGTTTTGCTTGTATATACAGTGTGCCCCCCCCCCCCCCAACCACCTCCAATGTAGATTACCCAGTATGGTTGTCAATATCCCAGTGTACCCAACCCCCCCCCACCCAACCTCCTCCAATGTACAGTTTCTACGTCAAATGTATATACTCCCTTTTCCTGACTCCTTCTGTATCACAAACAGTACTGTATTTGCAAATCTGGTATGTCATAAATGTATAGATGTAGCAGTACTGACTATCTGTATGTCATGTATGTCATATATGTCCTGATGAATTGAAAATGGGGGACCCTGATGTAAACAAGACGAAAGTCTTTCTCTGGTCTGCATCCCCTTAACAATTGTGTGTATTGAGCTGTACTGTATTGTACCCATTCTGCAATCTGTTAATAAAGTTTTCAATCAATCAATCAATCAATCAGACGCGGTACAGTACGTATCCGCGTACCGTTACACCCCTAATGTACATTATGTATGGTTTTTCCTGTGGTCGATTTTGGTACTTTATTTACATTGAGAATGGGCTGAAAAAAGTGTTAAAAAAATTGGCAGTCAATGAGTTAACAGTAACTGCACACTACATCACCCCTGAGTGGAACATGGAAAGCCAAACTTTCCCCCACTGTACCGAAAACCTGTACCGAACCGTGACTTCAAAACCGAGGTACGTACTGAACCGTGGTTTTTGTGTACCGTTACACGCCTAATATACAGTATGTATACTGTGACGAGCCTTGTGGTGTTCAGGCTCAACACAATCAATCAATCAATTTCTTTAATGACCACCCAGCCAGGCTGGTGGAATTTGGTTTCAGTGCAGTGCAACACGGACCAAAATAAACAATTCCAATGTCCATGTAACTGGTCTAAGGCCACCCTCTTGAATGTCGTCGTGTATGGGAAGTGAAGAGACAGTTGTGGCCATGGCCGCCTAGTTATAGTTGAAAGTGGGGGTGCAAGAATATAATTTTTATTACATTTTTTTTTTTATTATAATATTATTATTATTTTTTTTTAGGACAGGCAAGGGGTGGGTAGGACTTTTTTTTAAATTTAATGAACCTGTACGTGCAATTTCCTGCAATATAGAGCCTTCAATCTTGACCAATAAAGCTGCTCTTTTCACTATAAAACTCAGTTTATATTGCAGTATGATAGCCAATTACTATAATAATAATATATTATACTGTATATACACTGTATATTGATTTTTCGCTCATTCATTTTTATTAAATCAATCTCCTTTCAAATAGGCCAAGTTTTTAATAAGAAAGATAAAAAAGATATATTTCCATTACCTGTAAATCTTGTGTCTCTTTCTCTCCTTCTCTGCCTCCTCCCTGAGTCTGCAGTGCACAATCATGACATCGATCTAAAAAAAAAAGGAAAAAAAAATATGGAGGCCCCTCGTCACTATAGGCCCACGGGCCGCGGCCGTCGTTAATCCGGCCCTGCTCGTCTGCCATATAGATAGCGATAGCGTTAACGTTTGGAAATGAAGTCAACGTCATCCAGCTCACACCACATATCTAGATAACGTTAGCTAGCGGCTAGCACTAAAGCTAACGCCAACCAGAGAGGGAAACGTTATTATTATTTATTCGAGGAAACCGTATGACCAGATCGCAATTCGGGACCGTGAAACACTTTTATGTATTGCGTGGTAGAACCGTAGAAGTTCTACTACCACTCAATAGTAACTTATGTCTAACATAATCCTTTTATTTGAACAACTTACTGGAAAAGCCTGCCTGCCTGCCACCAATATTATGACACACTCTGTGGGCTTTGATATTTACACTGACTCCTGCAGCCAGACTGCAGCGCTGTGAGGCAGTGTGAGCCAAGGTCTACGCGCTGGAGATGGGAGGAACTGGATCAAACCATAATGGGGCAGGGGGGGGGGGGGGGGGGGGGGGTTCGCAATCTTTGGAAACTTAAAAATGTGTTATTAAGTGTCATTGCGTATTATTAATTTGATTGAAATTACGTAGTTATGGTTAGATTTATATATTGGGGGGGGGGGGTATATCATATTTTTCATATGATCAAAAAGTGGTGGAGCAAGATCATATCCTTGCTCCCCCAAGTTCAATAGTGGGAGAGCAGCTGCTCCGCGTGCTCGTAAGGCCAGGCGTCTATGGTTGTGGCCATTCATTGTTTTATTTCTCCTGTTGAAACATCCCAGACAGGCACATATTAACATTTGGCCAGCAGATGGCGTCAACAGCTTACATAGGCTTCTCCTCGTTCAGGCCAGACTGAACGGGAAGAGGCACGCACCAAAGTAAATACGTCACTTCGGGAGGAAGTGACAACGGTTTCAAAATAAAAGACTTTGAGAATAAAAGATAAAAATAAACAAATTAAAATAAAACGTGAGGGAGGGATTCTTTGTGGAATACATATTAGTATATTTTATATATACCTGCTACATACTCCCCCCCTGAATTCCACTAAAATCCTGAACCGACAGACATGACACACACTAACAGGGACCTCCAACACACGTCAGAACCGGCACGGGTTTACATGAAGAAACGTATCTTCAGAATCAGCTAGAAGCTACCTGTCAAACAGGTTCAGAGAAAACAAAAGGGTGTACAGTCCTATGTCCCTCCTAGAATCGCTTGGTGCCTTATACACCAAACCTACCCGGCCCACTTGAGTCCCATATCCTACTTGTGAGCACATGCAGTAACACTACTTACAGTGACACATCGCAAGACAAAAGTGTACATAGACTAAACAAATATGCACTAACTGCAGCAACCACAGTACACTGCCCATTGACCTAGACAACGTCGGTTTCTACGGTGTGAGCTAACTGCAGCTGCTACAGTACACTGCCCTGCAAAGGCTAACCGCAGTCACTACAGTATACTGCCCCTTGACCACACGGTGTGAGCTAACTGCAACAACCACGGCAACCTGCCCTGCAACCTAAACACCTAGATACAAACACAGGACGTGGAAATCAAGGAGCGTGAAATAAAAAAAAATTGGCCTCTGCACAAAGCACAGAGTTCCCGTGACGTGACAGAGAGTTCCCGACTCTGTATACTGCAGGGCACCAGCTCTGCCCCAAGCAGAGAGTTCCAATGGTTCGACAATAAAATTCCAGGCTCTGCACGCTGCCATTTCACCACACCACCGCAACTGTTGTCAAACAGCTAACCAAATAACAATCAACAATCCCACATCCCCAATTATACTATTTACATGTATCCAAATCACCATAAAAAAATGTATGAACTCCCCTCTACGACATAGGGATCCATCTTCCTTCTCTCACTACAAAACGAGCTATCAGGAAAGAAGGGAAAAAAATTATATATATATTCCACTAATCACAAAAAAAATTCTCCAAATGCTTCAGCACCTTTAACAAAAACAGAAAAACAAAAACTGACCACCAGTCCTTTCCAACAACTCAACTGTCCTCTTTTTTCAAAAAGAACACAATGTCCTCTTCTCTCTTCTTTTTAGAAAGAACACGGTGTCCTCTCAACTGTGACACAGTCACTTCGACACAAACCTCCCAAGGGAACTTTTTTTTCTTCTTCTTCCTCCTCTTCCTCCGACCTCCGATGATCAAGCTGGCCTTGACCCTCATTGCAAAAAAAATTTATAGTGATCACAGCATTTTTTCTTGGCTATTCTTCTGTAGTTCTGTTCGACGACCTCCCGGTGACCAAGCTGGTGTTGGTACTTGCGTCGTCCTGGTCAACGGCACCACTGTAACTGGTCTAAGGCCACCCTCTTGAATGTCGTCGTGTATGGGAAGTGAAGAGACAGTTGTGGCCATTCATTGTTTTATTTCTCCTGTTGAAACATCCCAGACAGGCACATATTAACATTTGGCCAGCAGATGGCGTCAATAGCTTACATAGGCTTCTCCTCGTTCAGGCCAGACTGAACGGGAAGAGGCACGCACCAAAGTAAATACGTCACTTCGGGAGGAAGTGACAACGGTTTCAAAATAAAAGACTTTGAGAATAAAAGATAAAAATATACAAATTAAAATAAAACGTGAGGGAGGGATTCTTTGTGGAATACATATTAGTATATTTTATATATACCTGCTACATCCACACAAACACAATTTCAATAAACAAGAATATTTATTGATCAACAGTACAGGTCCGATGGGCAAGAGAGTAGTCAAATTACAGTCCAGGGTCAAAACACGTTCCAGGCTCTCGTACAAAAAGGGAATGTTCAATACTCAGGGTTTGTTGTCCGGTCCAGGGTCAGTTTCACAAGGGGGTACAGATAGGGATATCCCGATCAAATTTGTTTGCTCCCGATCCGATCCCAATCATGTGATTTTGAGTATCTACCGATACCGATCTTTCCCGATCCGATCAAAAATAAAAAGATTTAAAAAATAAATAAATAAAATACAAGAAATGTGTATTTGTTTTCATCCCAATTTCTCACATTACATTCACCCTGAATGTTGACGTTATCCAGGTGAAAAGTTAACTTCATTCAACGAGGCATTGCCCGCCTCCAACCTGCTGCTTCATGAGAGCAATGGCGCCATCGTCTGTAAAAATCAGGTGACTGCAAGTTCTGCAACTAGTGGATGTCCCTCATCCTTGACATAAATCATTTGATGTATAATTAAATCAAAGGAAATGCGTTTGTTTTGGCAAAATTCTTCTGCTCTGTGTGACAATAAATAAATGAATGATGATATGCAATTTAAAACCAAAACTAAGGCCTCAGTATGAGTTTAAGACGTGAACATGGTCATGTTTGTTGAATAAAAAAAAGAAAAAAAAAAGAAAAATATGAATCCTGAAATTGAAGGGTAGTCTGTTTTAATCTACTGACAACCTTTGTAACTTTTGTGCTCTGCCTGTGAAACATTAGGCTACTTCTACAGGTCTGAATGGGCTTACCAGTGAAGCTTCTCCTGTTGCCAGGTCACATCTCATTTCAAAGGTAGTGACGTCGCTGACCTCCTCAGTAGAGTGGGTAATCTTCATGTTGCACAGCATCAGTTTCTGAAGAGATAAATATAATTGTATTGTTTGTTTAGAATACAGATCGTATAAACACATTGTATATTGTGTTTGCCCTGAGCAACTGAACTGCTCCTCCCGGGCAACTGGGGTTGGCACCTTGCATGGTTGCCTCTGCCGTCGGTGTGTGAATGTGTGAGTGAATGGGTAAAAATGTGAGGAACAAATTGTAAAGCGCTTTGGATAAAAGCGCTATATAAATGCAGCCATTTACTATTTTTACAAGATCACAATAAGAGAGATCTCTCTCTCGGGCGGCTAGGTGGTGTAGTGGGCAAGGCACTCGCCACCAGTGTGGAGACGCTAGGATTCGCGTGTTCGAATCCAGCTCTCCTCATTGTTTTCAGTTTAGCTGGTCGTCCGCAGTAATACACATTGGCCGTATTACGGGGAGGGAAAACTGAAGGGTGGGGATCGAACGTTGTGAACAAGCGACTCCTACAAGTCGGTTGGTGCGCCTGCGCAGTAGAATCAGGAAGTGTCGGCGTTACTCCTCGACACTGAGAGATCGAGCTGCGCAGGTAAAAAGATGCGACTGCTGTTACCTCAAGTACCGGAGGGGACTTGTGCTATGTATGACTTAGTCCACATTGCAGCCGGCTTGTGGGAGGCAAGAAACAGCGTTCGTGACAGGGGAGGGTTGAATTGGATGATACGAAATTGGGATGGGAGAAAATATAGAAAAATGGGAGAAAAAGTGGATAAAAAAAAAAAGAGAGATCTCTCTCTCTCGTCATCACATCATAATAACAAAGCCACATAATAATAATAATAATAATAACTTCGTTTTATATAGCGCCTTTCAGAGGACCCAAGGTCGCTTTACATAGGGGGGGGGGGGGGATGACAAATTAACAAACATAGTGGACAGACACAACATATACATATAAAGTGAGAAAGTTAGGGGTTAAAGGCCAAGTTGAAGAGGTGGGTTTTGAGCAGTTTTTTTTTTTAAAATGAGTCCAGAGTTGGGCCGGAGTTCTGTGGGGAGGGAGTTCCAGAGGGTGGGAGCTGCCACACTGAAAGCTCTGTCCCCGAACGTCCGTAGTCTGGTTCGGGGGATGGAGAGCTGACCAGTGTCCGTGGATCACAGGGACTGTGACTGAGTGTAGGGGTGGAGGAGGTCAGTGAGGTACTGAGGTGCCAGGGCGTGAAGGGATTTGTAGGTGAGCAGGAGGGTTTTGTAGGTGATGCGGGATTTGATGGGGAGCCAGTGGAGGTGGATGAGGATGGGGGTGATGTGCTGCCAGGGTTTGGTGCGGGTTAGAACCCTGGCAGCTGAATTTTGAACATACTGGAGCCTGTCCAGGGTTTTGCTTGGGACCCCGGACAGGACCCCGTTGCAGTAGTCCAGGCGGGAGGTGACGAAGGCGTGGATGAGGGTCTCAGCTGTGGTGTCGGAAAGTGATGGTCGGAGTCTGGAAATGTTTCTGAGGTGAAAGAAGGCGGATTTGGTGAGGGAATTTACATGGGATTGATAGGAAAGGGTGGAGTCCAGGATAACGCCCAGATTGCGGACCTTAGGGGATGGGGAGATGGAGCAGCCGTCAATGTTGAGGGTGAGATCCCCAACCTTCCGGAGCAGGGCCTTGTGTGCCACAACCATGAGCTCGGTTTTATTGTTGTTGAGTTTGAGGAGATTAGATGACATTCAGGTTTTTATTTCGTGAAGGCAGTTGATAAGGGAGTGTGGGGGGAGATGGGTGGATGGTTTGGTGGAGAGGTAGAGTTGCGTGTCGTCGGCATAGGAGTGGAAGCTGAGGCCATGGCGGCGGATGATCTGACCGAGGGGGAGCATGTAAATGGTGAATAGGATTGGGCCAAGTACGGAGCCTTGGGGGACGCCTTGGTTGACTGGGGCCGGGGTGGAACTGGAGTCGCCGATGGTGATAAACTGTGTCCGGGTGGTGAGGTAGGATTGAAACCAGGAGAGTGCTGAGCCAGTGATTCCGAGGTTGTTGGATAGACGGTTGAGGAGGATGGAATGGGAGACTGTGTCGAATGCTGCAGAAAGGTCCAGGAGGATGAGGATGCTAATGTGGCCAAAGTCAGCTGCAAGGAGGAGGTTGTTGGTGATTTTGATGAGGGCGGTCTCTGTGCTGTGTTGAGTTCTGAAGCCGGATTGAAAAGGCTCATAGAGCTCATGGTTGGACATGTATTGTTGGAGTTGGGCGGCTACTGCTCTTTCCAAGATTTTACTAAGGAAAGGAAGGTTGGAGATCGGACGGTAGTTGTTTAGCTCGTCTGGGTCGAGGCCGGGTTTCTTGATGATGGGGGTGACGGAGGCTGTTTTGAAGCAGGGGGGGATGAGACCAGATTCTAGTGAGGAGTTGATGATGTTGACCATGGTGGGGCAGAGAGCAGGGAGGCAGATCTTGACCAGGGTAGTAGGCATGGGGTCAAGTGAGCAGGTGGAGGCTTTGGCTGAGGCTATGAGCTTGACAACTTGGGGACCATTTACCGGGGAGAAGGAGGAGAGGCTGCATTGGGGGGGGGGGGCACCCAGGGGGAGGAGCAGGTGATGGGGAAGAGGGGGGCACTACTAGCTGCTGGTAGATGGTATTGACCTTGTCCTGGAAAAAGACATGGAACCTGGAGCAGAGGTCGTGGGCACCAGATGGGCGGGGGGGGTCGAGGGGGCGGAGTAGCCGGTTGATGGTGGAGAAGAGTGTCCTGGGGTGGTTTTGCTGGTTGCCGATGAGGGTGGAATAGTAATTTGTTTTGGCCTTGGTGAGAGCTAGCTTGTAGGTCTGCACATGGTCCTTATAGGCCTCGAGGTGGACAGTGAGGTCAGATATTTTATGGAGTCTCTCTAATTGGCGACCGACAGCCTTCAGGGAGCGAAGTTCAGGGGTGTACCAGGGGGCAGGACGGGTGTAGGTGACAGTCCGGGTTTTGATGGGGGCGAGAGAGTCCAGGCTGCGGGATAGGGCGGAGTTGTAGTGGGCAGCCAGACCATCCACCTGGGTGCTGGGGGGAGCTGAGGCCAGGTGGATGGTTAGCAGGTTGGTCAGAGCTAGTGCACTGACTGTTTTGATGTTCCTGTAGGTGATGGTGCGTGCATTCCGAAGCTTTGGTAGGGAAGCAGGGAGGGTGAAAAGGACAGCATGGTGGTCGGACACCGCCAGGTCGAGACACTGTACATCAGATGGTGTTGTGCCAGTGGAACAGACCAGGTCAAGTGTATGGCCTTTGGTGTGGGTGGGACCATTTGTGTGCTGTGTGATATTGAAGCAGTCCAGTAGTGAGAGGAAATCAATGGCTGTGGAACAGCTGGTGTTGTCGACATGAATATTGAAGTCCCCAAGCAGGAGTGTGGATGAGCACATGGTGCAGACAGTGGTGAGGAGTTCAGACAGGTCAGACATAAAGTAGGTGGAGGCTTTGGGGGGGCGGTAGATGAGGACTACCTGGAGTGGTGTAGGCCCAGGTAATGAGAAAGCCACGCACTCGAAGGACGTGACAGTGGGTACTGGGAGCTCTTTGACTAGGAAGTCAGCCCGATGTATTATGGCCAGCCCACTACCACGACCCTGAGTACGTGGCTTTTGGATGTAAACATAGCCTGGGGGTGTGGCTTGGTTGAGTGAAATGAAGTCCTGTTGATATTGCCATGTCTCAGTAAGACATAGAAAATCTATTTCTCTGTCAGTAATTATGTCATGGATGAGGAGAGATTTATTGTTAAGAGAGCGAACATTCTGGAGCATGAATGTTGCATTTTTGTGTGCTCTCCTTTAAATCACTTGGAAGGTGTTAAGTGGGGGAGGGGTTATGTGTATTGCAATGGCCCTTAGGTAAAGTAGTTCAACATGCATTGTTAACAGAAACAGCTCCAAGCTTTGAAGGTCTCAAAACAAGCTATTGTGGTATCTTTGATTGATTGAAAACTTTATTAACAGATTGCAGAATGGGTAGCCTACAATACAGTACGGCTAAATAGAAACAACTGCTACAAGGAGGATGCAGACCAGAAAAATACTTTCGTCTTGTTTACATCAGGGTGGTTTTGGATTTTAGATTTCGACCGCTAAAAATATAATAAATATTTTTTTAATAAATAAATACATTTTAATAAATAATAATTTATTTATTACTCATTTTAAGTATGTTTGTGTTTAAAATGCACAATAATGTGTAATATATATCAAATATAAATCATGTTTGTGAGTCATGTCATCCACTCTCTTCTGAGGGCTAGACATTAACGCCTCACTGAGTGGGTATCACTGCGCAACACAGCCAATATAAATGGTCCTAGCAACTACATTTAGCCAATCAGCATCTTCAAATATGATGTCTGAGCGTGCAGTTTTCTAGCGCTCCAAGCAAGCAGAGTCACACTGGTGTGTTCGTCACTCACTCGTCAGACAGAAAAGACTTGGCGCTTGGAGGAGGAGGAGTATTTTCAGACCGTGATGGAGAGTTAGCTTAGCTAGCTTGCTAGCTACCATGGAGGCAGAGAATTCAGTTCAATCCCTAAAAAAAACACATTTTGAAAGACGAACACTGCAAGAAAAACTCAGAGTGAAAGAGTTTGGACCTTATCAGCCTGAGATCTCAATTCAGCAACAATCAACAGACAGAGGAAGACAATATACTCTGTCGTTTTCTAGGAGCTGGTTCGATAAGAACGAAGACTTGGCTAACTGCATGTAGCAAAACCAATACTTTATTTTGCTTTCCCTGCCTCCTTTTTCAAACGAGAGGATCAGACCCAGCATGGATTCAGACAGGAATGACCGATTTTGTCATGGTTTTTGCTTTATTTCGCCTTTCTGTGAGGTACAGCTGTCTATTTCGTCTCCAGTGAGGGATAGCTGTCAATCACTGGTCTCTGTGGTTAATTGCATCATGGGTCGGCAGGTGTGTGGGCTTGATTGCACCTGATTCAGTGCAGCTGTGCCTATGTTAAAGCTGAGTCTATTTAAGTTTGAATCTCGCAGTGTTAGCTGCTTTTTTCATTTCCTTTGGTGTTGGCTATCCTTCTGGTCAGGCTTGTTATATTGAAGTGTAGTGCTGATCTCTGCCCTATTCAGAATTTAGCCTTTCTTTGTAGCCATTCTTGTTTTGGGTTACTGGCTTTATTTTACACTTTGTTTTATATAGGCTGAGCCTTTTATGGTAGTGTTTCTTTTCATGACAGTTTTCTTGTGTTTCTTTTGGAACTGTCTTTGCCCACTATGGCACATAAACTCCCTTAGTGGTTTATTGTTTTACGTTTTCAATATAAACTCCGTTATTAGGAGGTACCTTTGTGGCTTATTTCTTTTTCTACAAAAACCTATTTATTGTCCTGTTTTTTGTACTTGATTTATTTTTTATTGGTGCATTTAGACAAACACAGGCCGGGCTCTTATATAAGGTCGCAAAAAAAAGTATTTTTATTTTATTTTTCGTGCCGTGATATAGAATGAGATAAACTCTTGCCAATGGAAATCAAGTGCTGCCTCCCGCTACACTGACTACCGTACATTAACGTTTCCCTCTGGTTAGCTTTAGCGCTAGCCGCTAGCTAACGTTGTCATAATATGGTAGATCTGTGGTGTCGGCTGGATGACGTTGACTTCGTTTGCAAACGTTAACGTTCGCTATCTATATGGCATTGGCAGACGAGGCTAGCGTTGTCCAGTTGACACATTACAGACCATGATGCTATGATAACGTTAGTAGCTAAAGCTACTGCATGTAAACAACTCGATTCAACTGCGTAAGTCGAGAAGGTACCACACGCTAAACCGTCCCCGGACCCCACAACCTAGTATAGACAGTTCCAACTTCAGTGTGTGAATTACGTTAATCCCACAGTCCACCACTGTAACTCTCTGCTTACTGTGACGCGAGGGGACACTAATGCCCCCTGGTGTGCAGGTTGTTAAGTAAGGGATAATGTATAGCTACGAGGTCATTGTTGCAAAATAATTGACCGACACGGAGTTTAGAACACCGAGGCGCCTCGCCGAGGTGTTTTAAACGTCAGTGAAGGTCAATTATTTGAAGGTATGAACCTGTACTTTCATATCATGTAAAACATATTTTTTGAAGATTGTTCAACAATACCCTAAAGTCTGTGCCTGGAGATATTCTCTTTGTTGATTAACTGGGCTCTTGATACAAGGACTAACACTTGACAACAGGTACCAGGTACCACTATGAGTATTTAATTGCATTTGCTGGTTTGTTTAGATTCGATTACATTTACATTGGTTTACATTGGTCATTTTTGTAAACACTTAAAGGAACAATAGGTGGACATTGATTTTGGGGCGGACAAATTTGACAAGGCCCTTCCCAATCAGAATGCATCAGGATGCCTCCAAAGCCACTCCCCACTAGGTAGCTAGCAGGCAGCTATGTGTTAGCAGCAACCTTTGTATATGCGCATAACAAGTGAATAACCGGACCATCAACAAATCAATCTTAACTATATTCACAGGACATACTTGACTCCTATATAAGACTGAAAAAAATGGGTCTTATACAAGACTCCAAATGCTCCTTATGTACAAATGGGGACGAGGGGACATTTATGCACATGTACTGGGACTGCCCACCAGTTAAGATATTCTGGAAAGAGGTGACCCAGCAATTATCAAATCTCTTAACTTGAAATATACCTGTACACCCCTCTGTATTACTGCTGAATGATGTTTTTGAGTGTGCAGTACATCCACAGCTAAAGAGATTGGTTTTATCGGGTATCACAGTGGCTAAAAAGCTGATAGCATCATGATGGTTCCAACCGGAAAAAATGTGCCGAAAGGTCTGGATTATTACATATCTCGATGTGATCTATCAAGAAATATCTACAGCAAGAATTTTGGGTCTCAATGAATCCAAAATGACATTGTGGTTAGAAGTGGTGGAGAAAATAAAAGCTAGCATATAATGGTAGTGTCTGGTTAGGAGCGAGGGATAATGGATGGATTATCCAATGGGGGGTCTGGGAGGGGGGGGGGGGGGTACGAGCTAGAGCATATGTGTGTAGGTTTTTAGATAACAGGTATTTTTTTTTTGTATTTTTTTTTTTTATTATTTTTTAAACAAACATATAAACATACATGACAACACACGATAAGATATACAAGCATTAATTGTCAGGGCACATCCAATGAGATCACATTTTAGTTAGTTGTCTTATATAAGATATACCCCTAATACCTGTTATCTAAAAAACCTACACACATATGCTCCAGCTCGAACCCCCCCCTCCCGGACCCCACCTTGAGAAGTACCTCCACTATCCCTCGCACCTAACCAGACACTACCATTATAAGCTAGCTTTTATTCTCTCCACCACTTCTAACCACATTGACATTTTGGATTCATTGAGACCCAGAATTCTTGCTGTAGATATTTCATGGTAAATTACATCGAGATATGTAAGAAACCAAACTTTACGGCAAATTTTTTCCGGTTGAAACCAGCGTGATGCGATCAGCTTTTTGGCTACTGTGATACCCGATAAAACCAATCTCTTTAGCTGTGGATTCACTGCAAACTCAAAAACATCATTCAATAGTAATACCGAGGGGTGTACAGGTATATTCCAAGATACGAGTTTTGATATTTGTTGGGTCACATCTTTCCAGAATGCCTTAACTGGTGAGCAGTCCCAATACATGTGCATAAATGTCCCTTCGTCCCCATTTGAACATTGGGTGCATTTGGAATCTTGTTTAAGCCCCATTCGGCACAGTCTTATAGGAGTCAAGTATGTCCTGTGAATATAGTTAAGGTTGATTTGTTGATGATCCGGGTTCCTTGATGTAAGTCGGACATTTGCCCAGGCTCCTTGCCAATCAAAGTCATTTTCCAGGTCTGGTATATCCCTCCTCCAGGCAGAGTCTAGTTGGAGGGTTTCATACGAGGACGTTAGTAATTGATGATAAAATTCTGAAACAAAACCTCTCGATGTCTCTCTTGCGTAGAAGAATTTGTGGTATCTGTGGTGTTCAATTGGTCTGTCTAATGGAACACCGTGAGACTTCAAACATAGCTCTAACTGTTTGTGAAAAAGCCATGTGGACTTGGTGAGATACATTTTTTTGCGTATTTCCTTATCACTACAAAAACCCTGTTTGTTAAAAACATCCCCTAATGAGTGTATGCCTTGCTCTTCCCATATAGGGAATCTTATAGGTCGTTTTCCAATTAAGAGTGCATTGTTATTGAATAAGGGAGTATGATTGTGCCATTTTTGTGGGTTAGGATTTTTTTTTTGTGATTCACGCCATATCCGGATCGCATGAGTAACTATGGGGCCAAATTTTCGTTCACAGTGCTTGATTGGTAGTTTAGTGTATGCTATGTCCTTCAGTCTATGTGGGGCTACTATGTTTTCTTCTATTTTTCTCCAGGATGCTAATGCTTGGGAGTCAAACCATGTTGTCAATGGACTTAATGTGTACGCCTTAAAATATAGGAAAAAATCTGGAAATGCCATGCCACCATCTGCTTTATTTCTCTGTGCGGAGATAACAGGTATTAAGGGTATATCCTGTATAAGACAATTAACTAAATGGTGATTTCATTGGATGTGCACTGTCAACTAATGCTTGTATATCTTATCGTGTGTTGTCATGTTTGTTTATGTGTTTGTTTAAAAAATAATAAAAAAAATAAATAAAAAAAAACAACAAGTGAATAACATGTCACTAGATGGTTTGATAGACAGTGGGTCTCATTCCCGAAAATATTTCAAAGAGTTATTCTGGAAGACTTATCTTGGAACCACTGAGACAGAATCAATGACAAGTTCACTCTGAGTCCTGAACGTGCTGGTAATATGTCTTAAGTGGCTGAAACGGTCGCACAAATGATATGATCTGATATCTGCTTGGAGAATGGCATTCTGTCTTAAGTGGTCTGCACACGGCGGGCGACAGACGTCGCCTGGCGATGTGATCGCCTGTCGCTCAATGACAATCGCTTAGCCCCCCACACCAGAGGCGACCGTTCTCAGGTATAATGAGATGCATAAGCTATGTGTCGCTCTGTTTAGCTGGGGGTGTTTCCCCCCGGGAGATATAGGAGGACGGACCGCCGGCCGGGACCGGACGTTAGTTTGTCGTGAAGCGAGCGTATATATAATTAGCAGGTAGCTGTGTTGTGCGTTACGAGAGAGTATTAACCTGTAAAACCCATATTGAGCTGGAATTAAACCATCATATACGAATACAACCTCTCCTCATTCTTCCTGACATTACTGCATGCCTGATCGCTACGATACGTTCACTACCACCAATTGGACAAGTATTGTTATGCAGCTGCTGAAAGAGTGTTTTTTTTCACGGAAGACGCAAACTGTTTTATTCTCAACGATAATTTTCTTTGGACAATAAACCTTACAAACTACATCAGCTGCAGCCTGGACATTAAACTCTGTCAACATCCACAACTTATTTTGTTACCCGAGTATTAAAACACTAGTAGGTGCATCGTGGGGCATTGTTCATTTATTAGTTAATGACAAGCGGCCACTATAGCTTCTCAAACTAACGTTATTTATTTAAAGGGGAACTATCTTATAAATGGCCTTTTTGAGTGTTTAGCATTGTTTCCTAGCTATGTGAACTTATATTAATATGATCTATGTCTCAAAATTCTCATATTGGCGCATTCTTCCAATTCTCCTCACAATATTCACCCTCACTGAACTGAGTCATTTGAAAATGTGATGATTTGTGATGTCAGAGAGACACAGCTGCATGATAATGGAGACGTGCATGATGAGCTGCACACAGTTCTGCTGCCCAGGCTCAAAACAGCTCGAGATCTTGAGGTAGAAAAATGCTGTTTTTGAGGACTTGATTAAAAATACAAAACAATGAATAAAAAAAAATATATATTACAGAGGTGTTCCATAGACTCACAGGAATTGTGTAGAAGTGCCCAAATAGTGAAAGAAATAGTAAAATAGTTCCCATTTAAATTGTTCCCGTTAATAATAATGAACATAACAAGTAGCATGGTAATAATACGTAGGCTATTGATCAATGAATGTATTGAATGATACATTAAAGGTGTACAAATGATACACCAGTAGAACTTCTGTACTGCTTCTACTGTAGAAGTCATGTTATTTCCTCATTGTCCTGCTGTGTCGCCTCAAAAAATAGGATCGAGGCGATTTTTAGCGAGGCGACAGAAATAGCTGCGCGATGGTCGCTTCAGAATCTCCTGCCGTGTGGGTTCTCTCATTCATAACAATGAAGGCGATACAATTCTGTCTGTCGGCTCGCTAAAAAAATCGGTCGCCTGGCTTAAATCGCTCGCCGTGTGGGGACCCCTTTAAACTCGAAACGCGCGTTCCCGTTCAGGTCATTTGCATACAAAACAACGCCTCCAGAGCTCCTTATAAGGCAAATGCAGCTGTGTGAAAATGGAATGGCGGAAGTGCTTTGCGAGTCTTGCGAGCCATCAAACTAGATTAGATTAATGTATTGGCATCATATACAGCTCGTGGTACACCTGCCGCAGCGCGCGCACACACACACACACACACGCGCGCGCAGTACTGTATATGAATGAATGAATGAAATATAATATATATAGACGACGGGCGTAATGAATGAACGCAGTATGGCTTGTTATTCCATAATTAAGCCTATACTGTTCATTCGTAGGCGCACACAAGACTTGTTATGGAATATTAATGCAGTCTATTTCCACCGATTAGCTTTAGTTCTTATTTATTTATCCACTGTCATTTCAGTGTTGGTGTATAGGCTATATAGTGTATTTCAATATAAGTTTAATTGATTAATGATATATTCGAAGGAATGCAGGTTTATAGCTATATCAACCCCCTCCAATGTACAGTAAATAACCAAGTATGGTTTTGTCAATATTCCAATGTACAGTTTTGCTGATGATGAATTGAAAAGATGAAAGTCTTTCTCTGGTCTGCATCCCCTTAACAATTGTATGTAATTGAGCTGTACTGTACTGTACCCATTCTGCAATCTGTTAATAAAGTTTTCAATCAAACACAGGTCTGTCCCATTGTATACCAATCAATGGGATACATTGCATGTTGACCCTGCATTCTTTCAAATGTATATAATTAATCATTAAAACAGATGTGTAACAAATAAATACAAATTCCACAGAAGGCATTAAATAATAATAATTTTCAATAATTTCACAATAATTGCATAATTGTGTTTGAATATCTGAGTAATTAAAGTAATTATACATTTGTCCAAAATAGCTGGTTCAGATATGGTTAAGCAGCTGCCCTGTGATCAGATGAATCCATATTATTTATTTTTCCGACATCAAATGCGTAATTTCTTATCGTACAAATATTGTCATATTTATTTTAATTATGATTAAGTAATTAATTCCAAGGAGGCCTGTAGCGTTGACATGAAGGAATCACTATGAGAACACAGTCTGTCAAGTTAATACAATTTTCAATTACTCAATCAATCATAAGACTGCTCCTCAGCACTCTTAAATCTGCTCTCAGCCACGATCAAATCTGATCTCAGGAAAATTTTGGGACTCCCGCTCCCAGCCCTAATATGTCTTAAATGGGCCGAAATCTGGCTAAGATGAAATTTTTTGTCGTAAATTCGTTCGGGAATGAGACCCAGTGTGATCGAAAATATTATCATGTTCATAAGCTCTGTAAAATTTTTCTCTGTACAGCCTTGACTAGTTAATATAGTTTAACTAGTATACAGCTCAGACACTAGGGCGACAGTCTGACAGTGTTTCTTAAAACAACTTAAAGGTCCTGGCCAGCTTGACTTAGATATGACATGTCCAAGTAAATCACATCTTGTTCTTTTTCTCATTGTCTTCATATCAATCTTGTGACAGATACGACAAAACCCCTAATCTCATTTTTGTTTACTTTTCTTGTCATATCTGTTATTAATTTGTCATCTTTTGACGTCATGTCAAACTATGTATTTATTGTAAGTCTAACCAGAGCTCTGTCTCACTTTCTGGTCAGACGCTTTTGTGTGTACACATTTGTCTCTGATTGTAAACTGTGCATCTATGGCTAATAGAAACAGATAATAAACTATGTTCTATTTTTGATACAATTAGACTCATCTGATTTTATACAGTTTCACTGTTTGGCTAATTAAAAAATTCCACAACAACAGCTAGCCGGTTCCAATCATTTGACTTGGTTGTTCATTTGATTGGATGTCGCTGTTTTAGCTCCTGCCCCTTATTTTTTTTATTTCAGTGTCAAATGTCTTGTTTTTTTTGTATTATCAATTATTGATATAGAGATACAATAAGACATTTAAAATGCTGTAAAAAATCATCAGCCGCCTATTGATCCTTTAAGTAAAGCTGACCTATTTAAAAAAAATAAAAAAAAATAAAGAAAATTATTACTCGATTACACTGCGAGCGCAGCTAGCTGACCTATTCTGATTAGCAACGGGTTAAGAAAGTTCCAAAAAGCCTATATTCCATATACAAATTAAATTCTTCAAGAATGTATGTGAATAATATACCCCACATTTACACATAATGTTAAAATGTACGGCTTTAAGGGTGTACTTACCCCATTTTCCTTCAGAGGGCATGGCTTGCTTTGTTCTTGTGACTCTTGGTCAACAGAGAGGTCGCAGTCTGTCTCTCTGGCACGAAATGTCAGGCTTCTGACGGACACAGTAGAATAATCTACATCCTTGGGGTACAACTGAATTTCAGACAGAATCAAAACAAAAAAGAATTTCAGTGTTCAGTGACCTTTTGGACGATCATTTTCTGACTTCATATTTAAGCAATAGCCCACAACAGGCTTGATTGATTGATTGATTGATTGATTGATTGATTGATTGATTGATTGATTGATTGAAACGTTTATTAACAGATTTCAGAAAGGGTACAGTACAGTACAGCTCAATACATACAATTGTTAAGAGGATGCAGACCTGAGAAAGACTTTCGTCTTGTTTTCATCAGGGTCCCCCATTTTCAATTCATCATATGACACACACGACATACAGATAGACAGTACTGCTACATCTATACATTTATGACATACCAGATTTGCAAATACAGTACTGTTTGTGATACTAAAAAAATCCAGAAAAAGAGTGTATATACATTTGACATAGAAACTGTGCATTGGAGGAGGTTGGGTAGGTGGGGTGGGGCTGTACATTGGAGGTGGGGGGGGGGGGGTTGGGTAGGGGGGGACACTGTACATTGGAATACTGACATACATTTGACATAGAAACTGTACATTGGAGGAGGTTGGGTAGGTGGGTGGGGTTGGGTGGGGCTGTACATTGGAGGTGGGGGGGGGGGGGTTGGGTAGGGGGGGGGCACTGTACATTGGAATACTGACAAAGCCATGCTTGGTCTTTATTGTACAACTGGGTTAGGACATTTGTAGGGGCCAGTTTCGAATTGCAGTCTCAATTGCAGGTGTTCTTTGAGAGTGTTTTTGAAGGTGGGTAGTGATTCACATTCCTTTACAGCTTTGGGTAGGGCGTTCCACATTGATGTGGCATAATTGCGAAACGTGTTTAGTCCCTTGTTTGAGCCAAATCTGGGTTTTACATGATTTGTGGAGCTCCCTCTGGTGTTGTGATCGTGGTATTCACTGACCTTTGGGAAGTATTTTGACATGTACATGGGTACCTTGGTCGTGTAGTGTATCTTGTAGACCAGGCCCATTGCAAGTTGCTGTACTCTGTCGTCTACTCTAAGCCATCCTAGGTTGGCAAAGTGTGCAGGGGTGAGGTGGGTTCTAGGAGTCAGGTCAAGCAGTAGTCTTACTAGGTTGTTTTGAGATGTTTGTAATTTGGTTTTTAGTGCCTTTGAGGTGCTTTGGTACCATGAGGTGCAAGCATAGTCGTAGTACCCTTGAAGGAGTGCTCCTGCCAGAGTCTTCAGGGTATTCTTGTTTACCAGAGAGGAGATCCGGTACAAGAATCGAGTTTGTTGGTTGACTTTTTTTATTACATTGGATGCCATTTTGTCACAGGAAAGATTAGCCTCTAGGATTCAAGATTCAAGATTCAAGATTCAAGATTCAAGAGTTTTAATTGTCACGGCATACAGGTATACAATGAAATGCGGCTGGTCTTGCCCGCGACGATGTGCAATACAGTGGTACAACATATAATAGAATCCAATAAAAATACAGTGGTACAACATATTAATAGAATCCAATAAAACAGTGCAATAAACAGGTACATGGTGTGCCATCTCGGTATCTGTACATTAGTATTTACAGAGCATATAGGACATGCTAGTTAGCTTTAGTAGTGCAATACACTGTTCCTGATGTAATACTACTTTAAGTGGCCTTTCCTCTGGCCATAAGTGTGCGTGTGTGCGGCATGAGTGTTAAAGTGGCTGCTAGTGTGTGAGCGTGCTCAGCGTGCGTGTCGTGTATGTACTTGTGTGTGGATAGTTCAGTTTCTGTGTCTCTCAATGTTCATTGTTCAAGGCTCTGATGGCCTGGGGGAAGAAGCTTAGCCTAAGCCTCTCCGTCTTAGTCTCTAGAATTCGCAGGCGTCTGCCTGACCTCAGCAGCTGGAACAGGCTGTTATTGGGGTGGTGGGGGTCTTTCATTATCCTGCAGGCTCTGGATTTGCACCTCTTGTTGTATAGAGCCTGCAGGGGAGGTAGCGCAATACCCGTGGTACGTTCGGCTGAGCGCACCACTCTCTGTAGGGCCTTCTTGTCCTGTGCCGTGCTGTTCCCATACCAGGCAGTGATGTTTCCGGTCAAGATGCTCTCTACAGCTCCTGAGTAGAAGGACTGGAGTATCTTCCCCGATACTCTGAACTTCCTTAACTGTCTCAGGTGGTAGAGGCGCTGCTTCGCTTTCTTTACTACTGTGACTATGTGTGTTGACCATGTCAGGTCCTCTGAGATGTGGACCCCCAGGTACTTGAAGCTGCTCACCCTGTCCACGGTAGCCCCGTTAATCCTCAGTGGTGTGTGTGTCTCCCGCTGTCCTCTCCTATAATCCACGATCAGCTCCTTGGTTTTACCAATGTTCAGGAGCAGGCTGTTGTCCTGGCACCAACGTTCCAGTACCTCAACCTCCTCCCGGTAGGCCTTCTGGTCGTTGTCCGAGATCAGCCCCACCACCACCGTGTCGTCGGCGAACTTCACAATGGAGTTGGAGCTGAACTTGGCCACACAGTCGTGTGTGTAGAGTGAGTACAGCAGGGGGCTTAGAACACAGCCCTGGGGGGACCCGATGCTCAGGGTGATGGTGTTGGAGGTCTGACCCCCCACCCTGACCGCCTGGGGTCTTTCACTCAGAAAGTCCAGTACCCAGGCGCTCAGGGCGGAGCTCAGGCCTAGCTCGATCAGCTTGTCCACCAGTCTGGTGGGGACTATGGTGTTGAACGCTGAGCTGTAGTCAATGAACAACAGTCTCACATAGCCCCCCTTCTGACGGTCAAGGTGGGAGAGAGTGCTGTGCAGTACCTGGGAGACCGCGTCATCAGTGGACCTGTTTGTCCTGTATGCAAATTGCATAGGGTCCATATCACTGGGGAGAGAGGCACAAATGTGGTCCTTGACCAGCCTCTCGAAACATTTCATGACCACAGAGGTGAGTGCCACCGGTCTGTAATCATTTGGACATGTTGGGGAGGGTTTCTTCGGTACAGGGATGATGGTAGACATCTTGAAGCAGGCAGGGACTACTGACTCCGCCAGGGATTGATTAAATATGGCGGTGAACACCGGGGCAAGCTGGTTTGCACAGGACTTAAGTATACGTCCTGTTATACCATCTGGGCCTGCAGCCTTCCTGGTGTTCACCTGCATAAATGCTCTTCTCACACTGTGTTCCGACAACGAGAGAGCGCCCCCGCCCCCCCGCGGTTGCTATGCAACATACACACTAACAACTAGCTGGCCCCCCTAGCTGCCCCCCCCCCCCCCCCCCACCTCCAATGTACAGTCCCCCCCCACCCCCACCTACCCAATCCAATGTACAGTTTCTACGTCAAATGTATATACTCTTTTTTTTTTTTTTTTTTTGACTCTTTTTGCAAATCTGGTATGTCATAAATGTATAGATGTAGCAGTACTGTCTATCTGTATGTCATGTATGTCATATATGTTACGATGAATTGAAAATGGGGGACCCTGATGTAAACAAGACGAAAGTTTTTCTCTGGTCTGCATCCCCTTAACAATTGTATGTATTGAGCTGTACTGTACTGTACCCATTCTGCAATCTGTTAATAAAGTTTTCAATCAATTCAATCAATGGCATTATTCTAGTCAGGCAGATATGCAGACTATTTAGCACTTTGAGCTGCAATTCTTGTATGAAAGGTGCTATACAAATAACGTTTATTATTATATTTACCAAGGCAGAACGTTGTTTTAACGTACGACCTAGGACCATTATTATACAGTTTCAATATTTTTCAGGCAAGGCTAACGTTGTTTCCCCCCTCAGACACAAAGTGATACTGATTTGTGAAAAGGAATTAGAATCATAACTGTGGATATACACTCAATATACCATGGTTGGGTCATTCCTGGGTATTGGTGACTTTTCCGTCCTCAGGATATAACTTGTTATATATTACTTAACATCTTAATCCCGAAGCCCTATTTTCTGAAAATCCACCTAAAATACGTAAGTAAATAGAAGATTGATCGACTTCTACAAGGTCCATTGGCATGTTCTTGGTATCTAGGGACATCTATGGATCTCAGTGAATGTATTCCCAGTGTCAGAAATAGTGTGTATATTACTAGGCTTGCTTAAATTGTGATGAAACAAAGGAGAATATGAATTATGATTTTCCTTTGCATCTTTGACAGTGAATAACACTGTGCTAAAAATGACCAGACATGAAAAACTTCTTGAAATCACGTGTACAGAAAATCTAAGGAAATGAATAAAGGGAAGATGATTAAACAGAAGGTTTTGTAGATACAGTACTGAATTCTGCCATCCGGACCCATGCTATTTGAAATATTATTATAGAATATGAGGCCTATAAATTACCTTGTTATAGCTAACTTGCACATCTATGGATCTGGCCAAATCTACTCTTTCCAATGGCAGAGTTCAATTTGGTTTTATATCACCAGGCGTGCATGAAGAACCGAGAATGAAATCTACTGTAAATAATACAATCAGCTTTTTATTTTTGCGACAGGTTCGCCATTTTGACCGGACCGCACAGGTGGAAGAGGTTCAAATGAATCACATGTTTATAATGAAAGGCTTTTATTATAGATTGAGGTCCTCTTTATAACATTAAAAACACAAAAATGCATATATATATATATTGAAATATGCCTTTATTATCATATAGTTCAAGTAAAAATCTCTCTTAATTATAAATATATATAAATGGATAAATGAATGTTATTTATTATTATTATTATTATTATTATTATTATTATTATTATTATTATTATTATTATTATTATTATTATTATTATTATTATTATTATTATTATTATTATTATTATTATTATTATTATTATTATTATTAAATAATAATAATAATAATAATTATAATAATAATAATAATAATAATTATTATTATTATTATTATTATTATTATTATTATTATTATTATTATTATTATTATTATTATTATTATTATTATTATTATTATTATTATTATTATTATTATTATTATTATTATTATTATTATTATTATTATTATTATTATTATTATTATTATTATTATTATTATTATTATTATTATTATTATTATTATTATTATTATTATTATTATTATTATTATTATTATTATTATTATTATTATTATTATTATTATTATTATTATTATCTTTTTCCTCCTTCTTTTTCAGATTTTTCTCCTATCCCAATGTTAGTTGTTATGCCAATTCCCAATCCCCTTCCTGGTCGTTGCGCACTCTACCCCCTACCGTCGGTCCGGGAGGGCGGAGACTATCACATGCTTCCTCCGACACATGTGTACCCAGCCCACCGCTTCTTTTCACCTGGCAGCGCGGACTCTCACTGGAAGAGTGTAAAGTGTGGAAGGTCACACTACCTCTCCCAGATCCTTCCCTTGCTGTGCAGGCGCCCCGACCGAACTGTAGGAGTCGCTGTTTACAACGACCAGGACCCACCCACGCCAGGGTTTCCCACCCGCTAACACTGCCAATTGTGTTAGTATGGACGGTCAGCCAACCCGGAAGCACCACAGCTGGATTCGATCCCACTGTCTCTGTGGTGGTAGACAGACGCTTAGTCCGCTGCGCTACCCGGCCGCCCCTGTTATTTATTATTTTTATTGAATTTACTTTGTGTCGCCAAAATTGTGTTCCATCCTGTTAGTTTGTGATTTTTAGCCATCTGAATAAAAGAGAACTACAATTCATATGAACCAACATTCAGGAAGTAGAACCACAGAAAATTCAAAGAAGCAAAGTGAGGTAAGCATCAATGATCTGTTGCTTTTTTGCAAGTTTTATGGTGTTCTGTTTCATTAGGGGCTCTGCTTGGCATCACTACTGCACTCCCTCGCGTACGTGCACGCGCACTGAATAAATTCCACAAATGTACCTTTAATACCAGTATTAGTCTGACCACACCCCTCATCAGCTTACCTTCATAAGCAGGTGTGTGGTCACCTGCTCTCCTTCTTTCTCGCTTTCACCACAAGGAAGTGCCTCGGTAGTACCCCACTTGACGTGTTGTTAGTTGACGTGGAGAAAAATTTGTTTACAAGGAAGGAGATACGTTGACATCATATCTTTATTTTCTCTCTCACTATTTTCGAGAAAATACGGTGATATTGTCTTCGTACTGGAGTGTCTGGAAGATGTTGATCATTCTAAAAATCCTCCACCGGTTTTCGTATTGGGAACACGCCGCTGCATGCTTCTCAACTGCAGTTCCTTGCTGTGTTTGTTGTGGTGAAACCTGTCAGGCCACAGCTGAACTGTCGGACATGCCGCTGTTGTGAGAAGCGGTGCGTTCCAGGTTGGGTGAGTAGTGTTTTTGCTGGCAGGCTCCACTTGTCTGTTAGTGCTATGGGGGCTACTTGACAATGTTTATGGAAACCGGCCCCAGGCTAGGGTCCTTTGTTCAGCCACCTAGGCGACAGAAGGCCTTGGTCTGAAGACCATTATAGTTTTAACTAGTGGGCCGCGACCATTAACACTGGTGATCCCTGTGTGTTTTGGACGAGTGGATTCTCTCTGTCACCGTGTTAAGGCCCCATCTTTCATATCCAAATGAGAGTATTCCTTCACGAGGGGATATGTGCATGGATGTGCGATAGCGGCAGATCCATGTTCAAAGTCAGCTACACAGGCCAGTTGGTATTGTGCTGATTCCGTCGGGTGTTGGTAAAATCACCGTTGTGAAGCGGTGTTGACATCTTGTTTTCTCTTTTCTCTTAAAAAGTGAGGAGAGGTTCAGAACGGCGGCCTGTCTGGGTGAGTGTTATGTCATTGTTACAGGTTCAGTTGATAGCTGCTTAGCTTACGGTTAGCCAGTCAGCTGTTAACTGCTGCGTTAGCCTGCTGGGATCGCTGCATGGCCTGCTCAGGTTGGGCCTACTGTTAGCCAGTCAGCTGTTAGCTGCGGTGCTAGCATGTCGTGATCGCTAGGTAACGTTAGCTTGCTGCTATAGGCCATGGCCTGGCGCGGGGTAGCTTAGCTTCTCGCGCGCCGCCGTGAGCTCGCTTCTGATCGCGTCCGTCGTTAGCTCCGGGTAGGAACAGGTTTGACCAGACCTTATAACACGTTTTCTGGTTTTACTTTTCTAAATGTATTGTGAATAACGATGTTTTTCCCAAAACGTGTGTTGCTGCAATGCATTTGGGATACGGCGCGGGTTATGTGTGAGCTGTTTTTGTCACTGGCAGTTAGCTTCTCCGTGCAAATCGGGATGTAATGATCTGGTTGTTGTGTGAGAAACATCATGGTGTTTATATGTACCGTGTACTCACAACTAAGGTAACTAACCTATGAAGCTATGCTTGGTGACAAAGTGAGTAAAAGAATGTTCTTTTCTCAGCCTGTGATGACAATGAACAGTGTGTTCACATATTAACAGGTTTTCCTGTTTTAACTGGCCGTATTGAGGGTAAAATAAGAGGATTGTGTTTTCCCCCCGGTTCCCTGGGGACTTTTTCATCCTCCTATCAGACATGTTTGTGCACTATTTGTGTCTTTTGTGTGGTAGGGATGCGATGTAACTCTTAGCTTGATTGCTGAGGTTGTGCTAAATCTGCTGGAGAAACTTTATTTTCCTAAAAGAAAAAATGGTTTGGTCGCTGTCGTGTGTGCTTAGCAAGGCCTGTGGCCGATACTAATCGAGAATGATGTATTCTCTCATTGTGAAAAACGGCGTTCCTCTGTTGAGTGTTTTTGCCATTTTTTGTAGGTGATGATGGGTTGTGTGTGTCATGTGACCTACAACTGGGTTGGACTGGCCACAGAAGCGTATGTGTATGTTGGACCGGGGCTCTTAGAGCCCTCTCTATTCTGTGTTTTTCCTTAGTAAAAATCAGATAGCAGGTTAGCTCATGCGCTGTGTGGAGCTGTCAAACGCTTCATAGAGCTGACTATGACTGTGTCATATTCTCTTTTTGTCATTACATCGTATCATGGGTGTGGGGTCGTAAAGGGGTGAACTGGTAACCTTTCCTCTCCCCCTTGTTTCTGTCGGTCAGGGGTACACCCCCTGTCCTTCAAGGTTCCCGTCACGTGGCGGTTCGGCACGTTACGGGGGGGGGGGGGGGGGGGGGGGGGGGGGAGGGAGTTTCCTGGTCCCACGGCCTGGTATATTGGGCGTGTGCACCGCAGGAATTCCCCCGCCATAGAGTACGTCACCGTGCACGTCTCTGTTGGTAGGACTTCCGTGTGCTGTTCAGGTCCATGTGATGGATCTGTTTCAGGGGGGTGGTCAGGGCTCCTCCTCACCAAGCGCCTATTCGGACTCCTTCTTCCATGTGAGGGAGCCTCCATCTGAGTACAGAGCCTTCCTCCTCGGATTGTCAAAGTGAGTGGACCCTCTAGAACGGTCCTATTCTATTGTATATGTATTCGATTCAATTCGATTATTGAGTGTGTATGGGTTCAGTGCCTCTTCCCCGGAGAGCCCTAAAACCGATTTTTTACATGGCTCAAGGTGCAATATATTCTTTTCAATCTGTACAGCTCGCGTGGGAAGTCTCTCTGGGGATCCCCGTCTCCTTCCTATGGGAGGGTGGTGGGATGTAAAAATGTGAAAATTTTTTACCCCTGGCTGTGTAGACTGGGATACATACTGTTGGATACATACTGTTGATGCTTCCTTCTTTTCTATTCAAAAAGTTTTGGAGTTAGGGAGTGTCACACCCCTCTTGTCGTTCCCCTGGGCACCTTGGGGATTCAATGACAGGTCTAAATAGCCTGTTCATTGATGGGGGTGTGTCCCGACGCACGTATAGTGCTAGCTCGCTGTAAACAGGCGACTGACTGGCACGCCTTGGTTGCTTGTGGTTGAAACAGCGTTTTTATAAAGCAACTGAGATGGGGGGTTTTCCTCTTCCGACGACCAAATCCCACAACCTGGGTTGGTTTTTCGACGGATTCTCGTTCATGTCTGGGGGATGATGACGGAATGGATCTGAACATATGTAGAGGGGTCTCACGCCCTTGGGGTGGGCCACCAGGCGCGGTTCGGCCGAACGTCTGGGTGGCGCCTTCTTTTTCATGTTAAGATCGACACGCATATCTGCCCTTTCTCCTGGAGTTGGCATGTCGGCGTGGTTAGGGCACGGGACTGGTTCTGGTCACGCTGGACCGGATCAGTTGAACCCGTTGTCCGCCGGGGATGCAGATCTGCTGTTCTGGTACCCTGAGGGACTTGGGCTTTTTTCAGGGGGAAAAATGCCAGGTCGGGTGTCACAGGGTTAAGCGCTATGGAGACCCTGGTTGGGTACGTTTTTACTCAGCACTGTCGTAATGGCTTACGGCCATGCCAACCTGTACACGCTCGATCTCGTCGGATCTCGGCCGCTACACAGGTTGGTCCTGGTTAGTACTTGGTTTGGAGACCGCTTGGGAATACCAAGTACGGTGTGCTTAGGGGCTGGTTCTCCATTATTTTTCGCTCCTCTCTCACGCATGGCGAAGAGGGGCCTGTTGGGGGTGGTCTTTGACCTCCTCTGGTGACCCTGTGCTTCCCGTATCGCCAGGCCCGGTCCGAGGTAATGTTCGTCGACCCGTAGGCCTGGGTTAACCCTTTTTTGGAAACTGAGACACTTGTGCTGCGGTATAGCCGGTGTATACCCGCAGGTGTGTTTTGGAGTTTTTTCTTGAGGGGTTATAGGAACAACCACCGCTTTGGGTAACACCAAGGTGGTTGATTCCCTGGTGTGTTGGAGCAGTGTCAACTCCCGGGTTACCCGGTTGAGGGTGCCCCTGCACGTTCATGACGTCTGCCAATCGTGTCAGCCTTCTCTGCCTCAACCCCTCTGGGTGGGGGTTTTTAAATGGAGGCTTGGTCATGCAACGACGCCAGCATGCGCCCCTTCCGCCGGGGCAGCTGTGTTCAGCTGTCCCCTCTGGCGCCTGTCTCGTCCGCAGTCTCCAGGCTAGGGTTAACAGCCTGTTGCCTGGTTTTTCCCCGGTGCGCTGCCTGCTTCCGTTGGTTAACCTTTTTTGTGTGCTTACGGCCATGCTGACTGCCTGTTCTGCAGGGTCAGTGTGCCAGGCGGTGTACTATTGGGGGGACAGGGCCCGCTCGGCTTACGGCCGTACCGACCTGAACACGCCCGATCTCGTCCGATCTCGGAAGCTAAGCAGGTTCTGGCCTGGTTAGTACTTGGTTGGGATACCGCCTGGGAATACCAGGTGCAGTAACTGAGGGGCCTTTGTCCGAATACGCTGGCGATGTGGGGGGCGGGGCACTACGTGCCCACCTGGTGGGGTCTTGATGCTGGCATCATGGACTTCTCCGGGCCCCCATTCCAGGGAGTCCAGTCCTTTTGGTGGGTCTGGGTCTTCCTTCGCGCTCCGCTGCTACGGCCTTGCCACGGGGTTGGGTTTGCCCTTGACCCCGTGATTCTGGGGGCAGTAACGAGGTTGTTCCTCCGTTCGTTCCCGGGTGGCATGCGGGTTGTGCGTGTGTGTAGTCGTGGGGTCAAGCCACGGTCTGCTCACCCTGTGCGTTGAGTGCTTGAGTGCCTCTTCGCACGGTCGGGTCCGTCGCCTTCCCGTGAAGCCCCTAATAGGGGGGATACCCTCCATTAGGGGGGGTCGGGGGGGCTCGGCCCTCCCTGTTCTGATGGTTTTGGGGGGCTGTCATTGGGGTGTATTTGTCAGCCAGCGGCTCCCCTTGGCCTCCCCTTGTGCAGTAGTGATGCCAAGCAGAGCCCCTAATGAAACAGAACGTTAGGTTATGACTATAACCAAGTTCTGTCAATTAGGGGTGACGCTTGGCATCAGACGGCCGCTGCAGCCCTTGTCCTCACCTTGTGGTGAAAGCTTGGGAAGGAGGAGAGCAGGTGACCACACACCTGCTTATGAAGGTAAGCTGATGAGGGGTGTGGTCAGACTAATACTGGTATTAAAGGTACATTTGTGGAATTTATTCAGTGCGCGTGCGCGTACGCGAGGGAGTGCAGTAGTGATGCCAAGCGTCACCCCTAATTGACAGAACTTGGTTATAGTCATAACCTAACGTTAGTCTGTATGTCCTACTCTTAAATTTCAACCCTGTTAGGCAAAATTAGGAGGAAAGTAAACCACATTACACTAAAAAAATTAAGTAAAACGTGTTTGATATATATAATAAGGTATTGTTTAACGGCTAATTTGGTTGAAAATGTTCCACCCTGTTAGGTTCCCCCTGTTAGGTATATAAAGTAAACCTAACATGCTGGAACATGCACCTAACAGGGTGGAAAATCGATTACAAAATGTAAGGAAATATGTATAAATGCTGATATATATATATCCAATTGTAAACTGTATTTTACCAATATGTATACAATGTAACACGTTATTATCATTTTCTTTTTCTAAATTGGTTATTATTTGGCTTTATACCTCTGTCCTGCCGCATCACACCCGTGATTATGTATCTATTGATTACCCTCTTGTGTAAATATACATTACACAGTAATTGATCATTATTATAAAGTGTTATACCTTTTCATTCAAATTCCATTGCTAGGGGAACAGCTTTGTCCTATGCTTACTTCCTGTCAGATACTGTATTATCAAACATTGCAACAGGAAACACAAATGGGGCCATTTAGAATGTTTATATTGTCAAGTTGAAAAGGTCTATAAGATTTGCATTATAATAATTATCTCAAGTTCAAGTTTCTTTATTAGTTGTCATACAGAAATACAGAATACTTTTGTATGAAATGCTTCTTTCTGTTTTGCTCCTGAGAGTGTGCTAGGTAAAATAGATAAGTATAGAATAAGTATAATATAAGTATAAAATAGAAGTCAAGTACGTAAACAAGTGTAAACAACAAAAATGGTGCAATGAGGTATGAGTTGTGGTGTAAATATAAATAAATAAATATTAAAGGGGAACTATCTTATAAATGGCCTTTTTGAGAGTTTAGCATTGTTTCCTAGCTATGTGAACTTATATTAATATGATCTATATCTCAAAATTATCATATTGGCGCATTCTTCCAATTCTCCTCTCACAATATTCACCCTCACTGAACTGAGTCGTCTGAAAATGTGCCCTATATGTGATGTCATATAGTCACTGCTGCATGTTAATGTTCAGGCGAACACGACGCTGCTCAAGGTTTAGGAGCCCAGGCTCAAAACAGCTCGAGATCTTGAGGTAGAAAAATGCTGTTTTTGAGGACTTGATTAGAAATACAAAACAATGAATAAAAAAAATATATATATATATTACAGAGGTGTTCCATAGACTCACAGGAATTGTGTAAAAGTGCCCAAATAGTGAAAGAAATAGTAAAATAGTTCCCCTTTAAGTGTGTTAAAGTGTCTAAAGTGGGTAAAGTGGGTGCTACAGTGAGTTGTTTCTTTACAGTGAGTGTGTACGTGTGGATGTGTGTGCTGTGAGTGTATTTGATGGTTTGTTACATAGTGTTATTGTCATTGAGCATCCTGATGGCCTGGGGATAGAAGCTCCTTCTGAGTCTCTCTGTGCTTGCCATGAGACTCTGGTATCGCTTGCCTGACTGCAGCAGTTCAAAGAGGCAGTTGTTTGGGTGGCTAGAGTCTTTTATTATTCTCTTAGCCTTACTCTTGTTGTAAATGTCTTGGGGAGTGGGAAGCCCACCTCCAATTGTGCGTTCGGCTGAACGGGCCACTCTCTGTAGTCTGCTACGGTCTTGTGTGGTGCTATTCCCAAACCAGGAGGTGATAATGCCAGTCAGGATGCTCTCTATTGTGCATGAGTAGAAGTTCTTAAGGATCTTCTGACTCATGTTGAACTTCCTTAGGCGCCTGAGGAAGTAGAGGCGTTCTTTTGCCTTCTTGACTACACTGTCAATGTGTGTGGTCCATGTCAAGTCCTCGGATATGTGGACTCCGAGGTACTTAAAACTGTTCACTCTCGACCGGTGCCCCGTCGATGCTGAGGGGGTTGTAGTCCGTGACCCCCGACCTCCTAAAGTCCACAATCATCTCTTTTGTTTTGCTGACGTTCAGGGAGAGGTTGTTCTCCTGACACCATCCCGCCAGAACCTCTACCTCTTCCAGGTAGGCCCTCTCATCGTTTGCAGAGATCAGGCCCACCACTACTGTGTCGTCAGCAAATTTGATGATTGTGTTGTTGTTCCGCTGTGCCACACAGTCATGGAGGGGACTCAGAACACAGCCCTGGGGGGCCCCTATGTTGAGGGTGATGGATGAGGAGGTGCAATTGCCTGCTCTCACCACCTGTGCGTCAGGAAGTCCAAGACCCACTGGCAGAGGTCATAGTTCAAGCCCAGGTCCCTGAGCTTGGCTATGAGTTTGGAGGGGACTATGGTATTGAATGCTGAGCTGTAGTCGATGAATAGCATTCTCACATAGTTCCCCTGCCTCAGTGGTGGCCCGTGGATGCTTCGCCACTAGGGGCGCTATACCAAACATTTTGCAAACATGTACAGTACCACGCAACCGACTCATGGCAAGACGTGAGCGATTCGAGTCACGCTCACGGCAATGAATCGGCTCTTATGAACGAGTCGCTCAGCTGTTACTACAACAACACACAACCAGTCAAATAAAGTATAGTCTAATTCACAACTTGAAACACAATATATAAATAGAAAAGTTAGAAACAAAACTCGCTCCGTCTCCAAACACACGCAGATCTCTCCCTCTCTCCTTCTCTCTCTCACACACAGCGCGACGTGGAATCGATTCGTTACACAATCAGACCTATTATATACCAAGAATAACTTCAGTATGAGTACAGGGCTGTACACATATTTTGCATATTGTTAAACGAGCCAAGGCTAGCTATTAAACTATCGATATGAATAGAAAATCTGGGACCCTGATGTAAACAAGACAAACGTCTTTCTCTGGTCTGCATCCCCTTAACAATTGTGTGTATTGAGCCGTACTGTATTGTACCCATTCTGCAATCTGTTAATAAAGTTCTCATTCATTCATTCATTCAAACATAGACGATATTGAACAAGCCATAATCCACGTATTTTCAATCCAAATGCGAGAGAGAGAGAGACTCACTGTTTAGTTGACACGTCCAGGGCAGGAGGGCTTGCCTTGATAAAGTAGTGTATAATCCACTGTTGATGTATTCCAGACCACTGTCCACTGTGTCCAGACTGCATCCGCCATATAGCTTGTTAGCCAAGTGTTAGCTTGTTACCACACAACACAAGTACTTCATTCCTTTGTCCATTTCTGCTCGAACAGACTGCAAACTACGTGGCATTCTATCGCCATGCTCTAAGACAAACTCTAACCTTAACCAACTTTGAAAGAGTGCCTAAGCTTAACAGTCTAAAGAACTTGCAGTCACGGCACGCTCTGCTGCCTGCATCTCACAACAGCACAACAACACAACTATCTCTCACCAACGGACCAACCTAGGAATAAGCTAGAATTGGAACATTAGAAATTGGATTCGGCCAATCAGAGATCGTCTCTGTGAAATTCTGCTACGGAAAAAAATACTGGCGTCGGCCAATCAGAGAGCGTCTCCGCGAAATGCGGCTACAGAAATTCTTGACGCTACTGGCTAGACCGCTTCAAATCGCGCCCGGATTCCAACATAATATTCATATTTCAACGCACAACGCATTATGCACTGATTGGCTGTGACGGATACAGCGATCAAACTGTGACGCGCACTCAGAGCGCTATCGCGTCTAGCCCGGGCCGAGAAATACGAAAAAAAATAAAAAATAAAAAAAACGTCACTTCCTGCTCAGGAAAACGAGTGTTTTTTTTATTTTAGATAATAACGTTATATTGTGCATTGGAAATACAAACATACTTAAAATGAGTAAATATTATTCATTTTAAACATGTTTATATTATTTATAGGTCTATAAAACAAAAAACTAAAAAGTTTTATTTTCTTCTTCTCTGATTTAACAGCAGGTGGGGCGGCGCCCGTGCGCCCCTAGTGGCAGAGCCGCCACTGCCCTGCCTCTTGTCCAGGTGTGATGCTGCTGTGTGCAGCACATGGGCTATGGCGTCCTCCGTGGACCTGTTGGGGCGATATGCAAATTGCAGGGGGTCCAGGTTGATGGGGAGGGAGGAACAGATGTAGCCCTTCACTAGCTTCTCAAAGCACTTCATGGGTATGTACTGTAGGTGAGAGCTACAGGGCTGTAGTCGTTGAGGCAAGCGGGTGTGGATTTTTTGGGTACAGGGATAATGGTGGCCTTCTTCAGACAGGTGGGGATGACAGCCTGTTCTAAGGACAGGTTAAATATGTCAGTGAATACCGGGGCCAATTGGTCGGCACAGACTTTTAGGATGCGGCCTACCGTCCGGTCCTGCTGCCTTCCTGATATTCACTTTTTTTTTTATCCACTTTTTTTCTCGTCATTATGCCAATTCCCCCCTCCCCTTCCTGGTTGTTGCTCGCATGTGCCCCCCACTGGTCGGTCTAGGGAGCCCTGAAATCTATCAGATGCTTCCTCCGAGACATAGGAGACAGCCAGCAGCATCTTTTCACCTGCCAGCGCGGACTCTCATTGGCGAGGTGTAACGTGTGGGAGGTCACACTACCCTCGCCATATCCCTCCCTCGCTGTGCAGGCGCCCTGACCAACCTGTAGGAGTTGCTGTTTACAACGACCAGAATACCACCCCACCGGCTTCCCTCCCACTAACTCTGCCAATTGAGCCAGTATGACGGCCGGCCAAGCCGGAGGCAACGCTGACAGCCGGATTCGATACCAGTGTCTCTCGTGTTGGTGACGAGTGCTTAGTCCGCTGCGCCACCCAGCCGCCCTGATATTCACTTTATTAAAGGTCCTCCTCACCTCATGTTCTGTTATCCTGAACACTGAGTCTCCATCGGCAGTCGCCGTTTTGCCTCTATTACTGTCCTCCTTACGTTGTATCTTGCCGCCTTGTGTTCATTCATGTTGCCTGTCACAAGCCCGGCGTTGTAGGCTGAGGTGCGCGCTTTCAGAGCCTCACGGACGGATTTGTCTACCCAGGGCTTTTGGTTTGGGTAAACTCTAATTGTGGTAGAGGGGATTGTTTCTTCTACCAGAGTACAAATAAAGTCCAGCACTGTTTCAGTGTAGTCATTAATATTGTCTGTGTTATTGCGGAACACATCCCAGTTTGCACATTCAAGTGCAGCCTGGAGTGTGTCCTCTGATTCCCCAGACCAACGCTTAACCTCTCGCGTTACTACAGGAACGCGCTTGAGACTTTGTTTATACTCAGGTAAAAGAAAGATGGTGTCATGATCTGATTTGCCGAAAGCGCTAGCAGCTTGAGACTGGTGGGACAAGTCACATGCTGATAGAAATTTGGCAACACTTTTCTCAGATTAGCGCTATTGAAGTCACCCGCAACCACAATAGCAGCGTCAACGTTAGCTGCTTGGATTATGTTTACCTCATCGTCAGTCGCGGACTGGGACCATAATTCCTACCGGGAATTTGACTCAGGCAGGCCAGGCCAGGCCCGGGAAAAAAACTGCGTTTTGTATCTTGCTGCGTTGTATCACGTGGTGGCACTGTAGAGGCTGTATACACTAGTATAAATGCGACCTTCAGCACCATGGACAGCGACGCTGTCACAAAACGGACCATACAAGTTGTATACACCAGTGTTTCTCAACTGGTGGGTCGCGACCCAAAAGTGGGTCGCGGGGTCATTTTGATTGGGTCGCGGATGTGTGTGTAAATTTTATTTCATTGTGTTTTTAGCCCTAGTTGCACTTTTGTTGCAACCCCAGTTATCCCATTAGTTCCCCCAAACTTAGGTCTGTTATGTTAAGCTAATAAATCTGCTAAGAAGCATATATTATTTATTATTATTTTATTTCATTGGGTTTTTAGCCCTAGTTGCACTTTTCATGTTTTTAACAATGCATGAAAGATTGTGTATTACTGCAAAAAAAATAAAAAATCATAGTGGTTAAGAAATTTGGGTCGCGACTTAATGACTAAGGAAAATGTTGGGTCCCGAGGCTAGACCAGTTGAGAACCACTGGTATACACTACACCAAAGTATAGAATAACTACTTTCCAAATAATGGATTGTCCAAATGTCAGGTTATAATACGAAAGTGTCCTTTATAGAAGTTTACCGGTGCAGTTACATTAAATTTCTCTACTTCACTGGCGCTCTCTGTGATTTAGTCGATTCATTATAGTATCACTCACCCTCACGCTGCTGCCGTCAGTTCAACATAATGACGCGTTCCTTACATCCAGGGGCGTCATTTTGGTATGGCAAGGTATGGCACTCGCCATACCGTGGCAAATTAAAAATTGTATTATTATTATTATTTTTTTATTACAATTTTTTTATGTTGATTTAGAATTTGAATGTCAACATTATGAACGAAGCTTCGAACTATTCGGTACAGCCCTAGCATGTTTTGATATTGTCAATTATCTCAGTTTTACTAAGTGACTTTTACTATGCCACACAAAAAAAGGAAAATGGACATACAGACGTTTTTTAATCAAAGGGCAGCAGAGACAAGTGATACAGGGAGTGGGACACAGGTAAGGTCTTACAATGGCTTAGTGATTATAACAGTGCAGTTCAGCATTCAGTAACCCAGTTACTGAGTAACCCATACTTTTTGTGAATGTGTTTTTGATACTACATTCTGTTGAACACACACCTCAAAACCGTACCTAAGGAAAATTGGCTCAATTGCAAGAAAAATAATAGACAGTTATGATATTACATTTAGCATAATTTGTATGCAAAATATTGTGGTTCCCTGCTTTAGTCTGTTGACACATTTCTATACAAAAAATGCTTGTGTAGTCCTGTGTCATATCTAAATGTCATATAAGTGAATTGTATAGAAACAACTCGCCAAAAGTGACTATTGCGCAACTGATTTGACAAAAAAAATCCACCATCATCCCCCCACCCTCCCTAATTGCCATACCTTGGCTTTTACTGAAACGACGCCACTGCTTACATTTCCTGCGGCTTCAATATCAGCATCCAAATCATCCATCAGACAGCTGTTCTATTTCACAGTCAGGTTCCAACAAACTGTCTTCTTTAACTCCCAGCAGTACATCCAATAAAGTGATCAAGTGATCAACATCCGGAGTTTCCACGTCAATTTCAATGTCCATCTGATTCAAAACTTGTGTAGTAACACCTCTGATTGCGCCCCGCTTTCGTCTCATTCTTTCAATTTTAGTCCGACATTCGTCTTCACCCATTCTAGAGCGATCCAAAACTTTCATATCTCCCGGTTTCGGCAGAGGCCAAAGCATAACCACTTCGAAGCAGAGAATATTATGCACAAGGCGGAAAAGCCCTTCGGAGCTAAACCAATCAGAGGGGGTCTTCGCTGTACGCGGGCTAGCCAATCAGAGAGCGTCTTCGCAAACTGCGGCTATGAAAAAAAATCACGCATTCCTGCCTGCTTGCCTGAACTTATATATGCGCAAATAGAAACATGTATACCGACCTGGCCTGCTTCGGAGTTCAGTGGCCTGACTGCGGGGACAAACAAACAAATAAAAATTTTTTTAAAAGCATTTGCCAGTCTGCCAGGGCAGCCAGGCCATGCCAGTCTGCCAGAACTGAAAATCAGAAAACTCCCGGTGGTCCCGATGGCCAGTCCGCTAGTGCTCGTCGTGGAGCTTGGAGAGTGTGTTGCCTGTGTTTGCTTGTGGTGGAATATACACTCCGATCAAAATGACCGACGTATCTGTCTCTGTCTCTCTCTGGCTGTCTGTCTCACATTCTTAAATTTTGTTTCAGGTAAGTATGACAAGATTTCAGGTAATTGGGTAAGTATAGGATACTTTGTATTATGTTTCAGGCATTCTATTGTCTTAAAGTGGAGATGAAGCAGTGCGATAAATACATATTCATAGCATCACATTAGTATTTAGATAAGCCATAGAAAAAATCACGTTATAAAAATAAGCAGTTTCTAAGAAAAAACGATTTGTTATGTGCATTTTTGAAGCATTTATCATTATGGGCGCGGCCATTTTGTTGCTGACGTCATGGGGCTTGTTTGGTGTATACACTGCTGGTTAGCTGCCTATAGTGAATGGGTCAGTCAGTAAATAAAATGTTGCCTACAAAACAACGGGACCGCGGTGGTTCTGTTTGTATTGCTCCTGGCTGTTCAAACTAATTTTACCATGTGAGAGAGAGGAAAGTTGGTTAATTTCCACAAACTACCAGTGAAAAAAACAGTGTTGTTGGCATGTTGGCTCAGGCTGGCTGCACTCAGGCGGCGTGATCAGCCTGTTGGACAGGGAATGAAGATCCCCAGAGAACACTTCATTGCCTCGGATTATGTTGTTGGGGGTGGAAGGTTTGTCCAGAAGACCACTAATCAGCTGAAGCCTGATGCGGTTCCCTTGGTCTTCGACAGACAGACCGGCGTTAGCTCTCGGGAGCGATGGCTAGCTAGTTAGCACCAGCCGGGGACCGGCGTTAGCTCTCGGGAGCGATGGCTAGCTAGTTAGCACCAGCCGGGGACCGGCGTTAGCAACCGGGAGCGTCGCGGAGCATTCAGCCTGCTGGCTACCTAGATCCACTTCAACCAGCGTCGCGGAGCATTCAGCCTGCTGGCTACCTAGATCCACTTCAACCAGCGTCGCGGAGCATTCAGCCTGCTAATAGCCTCGGCAAGCTAACGGTAGCTGGCTACACAGCTTGTCGGTGTGCTAATAGCCTCGGCAAGCTAACGGTAGCTGGCTACACAGCTTGTCGGTGTGCTGGAGCCTCGGCAAGCTAACGGTAGCTGGCTACACAGCTTGTCGGTGTGCTGGAGCCTCGGCAAGCTAACGGTAGCTGGCTCCAGGCTATTAGCACATCGACAAGCTGCTGGAGCTCCCGACGCTCGGCTGGTTGAAGTGGATCTAGGTAGCCAGCAGGCTGAATGCTCCGCGACGCTGGTTGAAGTGGATCTAGGTAGCCAGCAGGCTGAATGCTCCGCGATGCTCCCGGTTGCTAACGCCGGTCCCCGGCTGGTGCTAACTAGCTAGCCATCGCTCCCGAGAGCTAACGCCGGTCCCCGGCTGGTGCTAACTAGCTAGCCATCGCTCCCGAGAGCTAACGCCGGTCTGTCTGTCGAAGACCGAGGGAACCGCATCAGGCTTCAGCTGATTAGTGGTCTTCTGGACAAACCTTCCACCCCCAACACCATAATCCGAGGCAATGAAGTGTTCTCTGGGGATCTTCATTCCCTGTCCAACAGGCTGATCACGCCGCCTGAGTGCAGCCAGCCTGAGCCAACATGCCAACAACACTGTTTTTTTCACTGGTAGTTTGTGGAAATTAACCAACTTTCCTCTCTCTCACATGGTAAAATTAGTTTGAACAGCCAGGAGCAATACAAACAGAACCACCGCGGTCCCGTTGTTTTGTAGGCAACATTTTATTTACTGACTGACCCATTCACTATAGGCAGCTAACCAGCAGTGTATACACCAAACAAGCCCCATGACGTCAGCCATGACGTCAGCAACAAAATGGCGGCGCCCATGTTGAAAACAGGGATATTATATTTGATTTTTCAGACAAATAAGATAGATTTCACATTTGATTATAGAACCCTGTCTTACACAAGGTACACAACAAACAAACTAGGATCACATTGTTCACTGCTTCATCTCCACTTTAATAACTGTAATTCATTGCAATACTTGTCTACATTTTAGGTAAGTACATCAACCCATTTAAGGTTTTCTCTCTGCCTCTCTTGAGCTGTACTGTACTGCAGTGGCGGCTCTACCACTAGGGGCGCTAGGGCGCCGACCCACCTGCTGGCCAGCTGCTGTTAAATCAGAGAAGAAGACAATAAAACTTTTTCGTTTTTGTGTTTTATAGCCCTATAAATAATATAAACATGTTTAAAATTAATAATATTTACTCATTTTAAGTATGTTTGTATTTCCAATGCACAATATAACGTTATTATCTAAATTAAAAAAACATCGTTTTCCAGAGCAGGAAGTGACATCACGTTTTTTTTTTTTTTTTTTTTTTTTTGTATTTCTCGGCCCGGGCTATACGCGATAGCGCTCTGAGTGCGCGTCACAGTTTGATCGCTGTCTCCGTCACAGCCAATCAGTGCATACGGCGTTGTGCGTTGAAATATGACTATTATGTTGGAATCCAAGCGCGATTTGAAGCGGTCTAGAAAGCAGCGTGAACTTCCGTGAGAATTTCCATAGCCGCATTTCGCGGAGACACTCTCTGATTGGCCGACGCCAGTATTTTTTTCCATGGCAGAATTTCACAGAGACGATCTCTGATTGGCCGAATCCAATTTCTAATGTTCCAATTCTAGCTTCTAGCTTGGTTCCTAGGTTGGTCTAGGACTGTTGTTTGTCTTAGAGCGTGCCGTGCCGTGACTGCAAGTTCTTTAGACTGTTAAGCTTAGGCACTCTTTCAAAGTTGGTTAAGGTTAGAGTTTGTCTTAGAGCATGGCGAAGATACGTTGAGGAATCTATCTGGACAGTGTAGACAGAGACAGATTGATTGATTGATTGAAAACTTTAATTAACAGATTGCAGAATGGGTACAGTACAGCAGTGGCGGCTGGTGGGTACTTCGCCACTAGGGGCGCTATACCAAATATTTTGTACAGTACAGTACTGTACCACGCAAGACTCATGGCAAGACGTGAGCGATTCGACTCACGCTCACGGCAATGAATCGGCTCTTATGAACGAGTCGCTCAGCTGTTACTACAACAACACACAACCAGTCAAATAAAGTATAGTCTAGACTCTAATTCACAACTTGAAACACAATATAAATAGAAAAGTTAGAAACAAAACTCGCCCGTCTCCAAACACAGGCAGATCTCTCCCTCTCTCCTTCTCTCTCTCACACACAGCGCGACGTGGAATCGATTCGTTACACAATCAGACCTATTATATACCAAGAATAACTTCAGTATGAGTACAGGGCTGTACACATATTTTGCATATTGTTAAACGAGCCAAGGCTAGCTATTAAACTATCGATATGAATCGAAAATCTGGGACCCTGATGTAAACAAGACAAACGTCTTTCTCTGGTCTGCATCCCCTTAACAATTGTGTGTATTGAGCCGTACTGTATTGTACCCATTCTGCAATCTGTTAATAAAGTTCTCATTCATTCATTCATTCAAACATAGACGATATTGAACAAGCCATAATCCACGTATTTTCAATCCGAGAGAGCTGCAGTAGTTAAATCAATGAGCCATCGACATAGTCAGTGTGGTAAGTAACGTTATTATTGCATCCAAGATTGATACACGGCTGGCTAGGCAGTTGGTAGTCATAGTCTTGTGTTATAAAATAAATAAACAATCAGCAATGTCTCGCTTCATGAATGGCCAGCACAGCAGTAGCCTAACAGTACTGCTCCTAAAAAAAACTATTTACAAACGTTAACGTTAAGCAGAGAGAGAGAGAGAGAGAGAGAGAGAGAGAGAGAGAGAGAGAGAGAGAGAGAGAGAGAGAGAGAGAGAGAGAGAGAGAGAGAGAGAGAGAGAGAGAGAGAGAGAGACTCACTGTTTAGTTGAAACGTCCAGGGCAGGAGAGCTTGATAAACGTGTATAATCCGCCATATAGCTTGTTAGCCAAGTGTTAGCTCAGCTGAGCTCGTCGACGTTAGCACAACACTCAACAAGTACATTCCTTTGTCCATTTCCGCTCGAACAGACTGCAAACTACCTGGCGTTCTATCGCCATTCTCCATGTTGCTATATCTAATTGCACCAACCTTTTGTTTAGTGCTCGAGGTACCTTGACTGTCAACATACCAGCCAAATTCAAACAAGATACAAAATCATTCAGTAATGACTAATGGGAATGTGTTCTAATGTTTTCTCTCTTTTTTTTGTCTTGTTTATTCAGCAGGTTGATGAAACTCCTGCTAAAAGCACACAAACAGTGGATGTACAGCAGATAACGAAGGTTATCCTATAACCCTAGTTATATGATAAGCGTAGCTGTCTGCTTCGCACTATGGGATACACTCAGCGCCTGTGCGCGTCCAATGAAAACTTCTCACATGCACCTCCCATCTGTCTGACCACGCCCACCTCCGGCCGGCTTATAGCCCAGGTGTGGTTGGTCAGCTCCCCCTTCCGAGTCTGAATTTCAACGAAACACAGCCAAGGGTCCTCAGGGCTGCGTTAAAAGCACACAGCTACGCATATAACTAGGGTTTTTTGATCCACTTTTTCTCCCCATTTTCTATTTTTCTCCCATCCCAATTTCGTATTATCCAATTCTTCCCTCCCCTGTCTTGAACGTTGCTAGACTATGCCTCCCACTGGTACCCATGTGCATGTCAAAATACTTCCCAAAGGTCAGTGAATACCACGATCACAACACCAGAGGGAGCTCCACAAATCATGTTAAACCCAGATTCGGTTCAAACAAGGGACTAAACACGTTTCGCAATTATGCCACATCAATGTGGAACGCCCTACCCAAAGCTGTAAAGGAATGTGAATCACTACCCAATTTCAAAAACACTCTCAAAGAACACCTACGGGAGACTGCAATTCAAAACTGGGCCCTGTAAATGTCCTAACACAACCCCCTCCAATGTACAGTAAATTACCAAGTATGGTTTTGTCAATATTCCAATGTACAGTTTTGCTTGTACAGTTGTACAGTGTCCCCCACCGACCCACCCCTCCCACCCACCGAACCACCTCCAATGTACAGTCCCCCCCACCCCCCCAACCCCACCCCACCTACCCAACCTCCTCCAATGTACAGTTTCTACGTCAAATGTATATACTCTCTTTTCTGGACTCTTTTCGTATCACAAACAGTACTGTATTTGCAAATCTGGTATGTCATAAATGTATAGATGTAGCAGTACTGTCTATCTGTATGTCATGTATGTCATATATGTTATGATGAATTGAAAATGGGGGACCCTGATGTAAACAAGACGAAAGTCTTTCTCTGGTCTGGATCCCCTTAACAATTATTGAGCTGTACTGTACTGTACTGTACCCATTCTACAATCTGTTAATAAAGTTTTCAATCAATTAATCAAGAAGAGAAAAGAAACACATCATGTTTAGATGGGGGGATGGCGCCATCCTCAGGAAGAAAAAAAACATGCACACACTTTGGAGACAAGAATATAATATTAGAATAGTAAGCTTACTTTTACATGAATGTCAATTTAAATTATAATTAGGGAAGGGAGGGGGTTGAAATGTGTTTTTGTCCTGTGTTACTGTCTGTGAATTAATGAATTAATGAAAATTGTATTTAACAGATTGCAGAATGGGTACAAATAATACAGTATGGCTCAATACACACAATTGTTAAGGGGATGCAGACCAGAGAAAGACGTTTGTCTTGTTTACATCAGGGTCTCCCATTTTCAATTCATAGTGACATGTATGACATGCACAACATATATGACATCATGACATTTATGGCATAGGGACATACATGACATAGTTTCAAGTTTCAAGTTTCAAGTTTCTTTAATAGTTGTCATACAGAAGTACAGAATACTTTCATACAAAATGCTTCTTACTGTTACGCTCCAGAGACTGTGCTAGACAAGATAGTATCAAATAACATAGTATAGCATGTAATTTAGAAGAAGAAAATGAGGTCACAGTGTTCGGTATAGACATATGTACAATGTTCTGAGTTACCATATAATATACAATACTATGCAGTGTACTAATGTACAGTACTATCTAGTGCAAAGCAGAAATGGGATGAGGTACAATTTAGGTACAATTTACAGTAAGGTGTACGAGTTGTAGTGCAATCCTTCATCAATAAATATAAAGTGTGGGGAGTGGGTGCTACAGTGTGTTTGTTTAAAGTGGGTGTGTGCTATAAAGTGTGTGGAGTGGGTGCTACAGTGTGTTTGTTTAAAGTGAGTGTGTGCGTGTGGATGTGTGTGCTATGTGCGTTTGGTGGTTGTTGTTGTTGTGTAGTGTTCATTCATTGTTCGTTTAGCAGCCTGATGGCCTGGGGATAGAAGCTTCTTCTGAGTCTTTCTGTGCTCGCCTTGAGACTCCGGTATCGCTTGCCTGACCGCAGCAGTTCAAAGAGGCAGTTGTTCGGGTGACTGGAGTCTTTAATGATTCTCTTAGCCTTGCCCTTGCAACGCTTGTTGTAAATGTTCTGGAGGGTGGGGAGCCCCCCTCCAATTGTGCGTTCGGCTGAACGTGTCACTCTTTGTAGTCTGCTTCCGTCTTGTGCAGTGCTATTCCCAAACCAGGAGGTGATGTTGCCGGTCAAGATGCTCTCTATTGTACATGAGTAGAAGTTCTTAAGGATCTTCTGACTGACTTGGAACTTCCTTAGGCGCCTGAGGAAGTATAGGCGTTGTCGTGCCTTCTTCACAACACTGTCAATGTGTGTGGTCCATGTCAAGTCCTCGGATATGTAGGCTCCGAGGTACTTAAAGCTGTTGACTCTCTCAACCGGTGCCCCGTCGATGCTGAGGGGGCTGTAGTCCTTGACCCCCGACCTCCTGAAGTCCACAATCATCTCCTTTGTTTTGCTGACGTTCAGGGAGAGGCTGTTTTCCTGGCACCATCCCGCCAGGACCTTGACCTCTTCCAGGTAGGCCCTCTCGTCGTTGGCAGAGATCAGGCCCACCACCACTGTGTCGTCAGCAAATTTGATGATTGTATTGCTACTCCGCTGAGCCACACAGTCGTGTGTGTACAGGGAGTAGAGGAGGGGACTCAGAACACAGCCCTGGGGGGCCCCTATGTTGAGGGTGATGGATGAGGAGGTGCAGTTGCCTGCTCTCACAGGTATATAGCAGTGTTACATTTGTGACATATATGATATGCAAATATACAGTACTGTTACCCATAGATCCTGACAGAGAGTATATACATATGATGGGGAGGGGACTGTACATTAGGAGGGGGTGGGTGGGTGGGAGAGAAATATACATACGGTGGGGAGAAAATATATACATTACATACGGTGGGGAGGGGACTGTCTATTAGGTGGGGGTGGGGCTGTATGTATGTATGTATGTATGTATGTATGTATGTATGTATGTATGTATGTATGTATGTATGTATGTATGTATGTATGTATGTATGTATGTATGTATGTATGTATGTATGTATGTATGTATGTATGTATGTATGTATAAAAGAAAAAAAATACAATAGAAATATTGACTGACGTTTCTTAGGCGACTCTTTCAAAGTTGGTTAAGGTTAGAGTATGGAATCAGGGCTGGTGTTCTATCGCCCTGCTCTAAGACAAACTCTAACCGTAACCAACTTCGAAAGAGTGCCTAAGCTTAACCGGTGAAAGAAAGAGGCGTCACACGATTGGCGCTACCAGAAACGTCAGTGGCCAATCAGAGCGCAGAACACGAACGCGGAACTGGAAATCCGTTGGTAAAAGTATTCAGGCGTCGGGGCTGGGATGTGGAGATGCAAGTTTTGACTTTTTATTGCTGTTTTTACCTCAAACGGAAAACCTCAAACTCTTATGAAGAGGAGAAAAAATACTCAAGATTAGCCACTTGCAGACGTACTGTATATTTTAGTTGATGAAATATTTTTGTTGACTAAATATTTTAGTTGATGAAATATGTTTTCATTTCAGTGTCACAGTATGACATCGATCTCCAAAATAAGAAAAAAAATAAAAATTAAATGTGGGGCCTCTAGTGACGAGGGGCCTCCAAAATTTTTTAAAATAAAAGTAAAAAAAATAATAATACTAATTTGGGGCCTCTTGTGACGAGGGGCCTCCAAAAGGCCTCTAGTGACGAGGGGCCTCAAAAAAAATAAAAATAGAAAATAAAACCGTCTGCGTCGAATATGATATATGGAAAAAAAAAAAAAAGAAAAAAAAAATTATTGCTAATTAAAATTAAATAAATGTATTTATTATTTAAATGCCTATATATCATATTCGACGCAGACGGTAGGCTATATATAGCTCATTTTGTTATTAATCTTATTAAACTCACCTCCGGTTTTGGGGATATTAGCCTCCGGATTCTATTGCCCCCCTCTGGACAGTGTCCCGGCGATATTCCCCGTGTATTCTGTTATTATAACAAACAATTCTCAATAATAGTCGGGCCAGACTTGCTGAAGAGGCGCTCCTCTGAACAACTATATGTGACGTCCCCCTCTCCTCCCTCTTTTTTTACTAGACATCACTCAGGTGTATTATTGATTATTGAAGTGTGTGTGTGTGTGTGTGTGTGTGTGTGTGTGTGTGTGTGTGTGTGTGTGTGTGTGTGTGTGTGTGTGTGTGTGTGTGTGTGTGTGTGTGTGTGTGTGTGTGTGTGTGTGTGTGTGTGTGTGTGTGTGTGTGTGTGTGTGTGTGTGTGTGTGTGTGTGTGAGATATATAGAGAGAGAGGGGGGGCTTTAGTAGACTATTGCATTGGTCCATTCATTGAAGATGAACGCAATGCGACATCCTTTACTAGGCTCACCCACCAACAGTGCAGGTGCTGAACTGCTGATCCGAATGTATAGGTAAAAACCATATTATGCGTTTTCATCAATAAAAAAATGGCCAAAATGTTTTTCTCTCGCGCGCTGACGCACGCTCGCATTCACTGGGGGCCTACAAATACATTCTTTCATGGGGCCCAGAATCTGGAGCTACACCCCTGCCCGGGAGTGAATTGTTTCGTGCTTTAAACATGATTTGTGCAGTCTTAAATTCAGCCAGGTCCCCGAGTTTCATGGCATGTGATTTAAAAGATAGTGTGTTTGTGTGTTCCAGATATCCTACCTTATTGATAATCAAATCAAAATAAAATTTATTTGTAAGGCCCGACAACGTTAGGTTATGACTATAACCAAGTTCTGTTAATTAGGGGTGACGCTTGGCATCACAACTGCACTTCCTCGCGTACGTGCACGCGCACTGAATAAATTCCACAAATGTACCTTTAATACCAGTATTAGTCTGACCACACCCCTCATCAGCTTACCTTCATAAGCAGGTGTGTGGTCACCTGCTCTCCTCCTTCCCAAGCTTTCACCACAAGACAGACCCAGACCCACCAAAAGGACTGGACTCCCTGGAATGGGGGCCCGGAGAAGTCCATGATGCCAGCATCAAGACCCCACCAGGTGGGCACGTAGTGCCCCGCCCCCCACATCGCCAGCGTATTCGGACAAAGGCCCCTCAGTTACTGCACCTGGTATTCCCAGGCGGTATCCCAACCAAGTACTAACCAGGCCAGAACCTGCTTAGCTTCCGAGATCGGACGAGATCGGGCGTGTTCAGGTCGGTATGGCCGTAAGCCGAGCGGGCCCTGTCCCCCCAATAGTACACCGCCTGGCACACTGACCCTGCAGAACAGGCAGTCAGCATGGCCGTAAGCACACAAAAAAGGTTAACCAACGGAAGCAGGCAGCGCACCGGGGAAAAACCAGGCAACAGGCTGTTAACCCTAGCCTGGAGACTGCGGACGAGACAGGCGCCAGAGGGGACAGCTGAACACAGCTGCCCCGGCGGAAGGGGCGTATGCTGGCGTTGTTGCATGACCAAGCCTCCATTTAAAAACCCCCACCCAGAGGGGTTGAGGCAGAGAAGGCTGACACGATTGGCAGACGTCATGAACGTGCAGGGGCACCCTCAACCGGGTAACCCGGGAGTTGACACTGCTCCAACACACCAGGGAATCAACCACCTTGGTGTTACCCAACGCGGTGGTTGTTCCTATAACCCCTCAAGAAAAAACTCCAAAACACACCTGCAGGTATACACCGGCTATACCGCAGTACAAGTATCTCAGTTTTCAAAAAAGGGTTAACCCAGGCCTACGGGTCGACGAACATTACCTCGGACCGGGCCTGGCGATACGGGAAGCACAGGGTCACCAGAGGAGGTCAAAGACCACCCCCAACAGGCCCCTCTTCGCCATGCGTGAGAGAGGAGCGAAAAATAATGGAGAACCAGCCCCTAAGCACACCGTACTTGGTATTCCCAGGCGGTCTCCCAACCAAGTACTAACCAGGACCAACCTGTGTAGCGGACGAGATCCGACGAGATCGAGCGTGTACAGGTTGGCATGGCCGTAAGCCATTACGACAGTGCTGAGTAAAAACGTACCCAACCAGGGTCTCCATAGCGCTTAACCCTGTGACACCCGGACCGACCTGGCATTTTTCCGCCTGAAAAAAGCCCAAGTCCCTCAGGGTACCAGAACAGCAGATCTGCATCCCCGGCGGACAACGGGTTCAACTGATCCGGTCCAGCGTGACCAGAACCAGTCCCGTGCCCTAACCACGCCGACATGCCAACTCCAGGAGAAAGGGCAGATATGCGTGTCGATCTCAACATGAAAAAGAAGGCGCCACCCAGACGTTCGGCCGAACCGCGCCTGGTGGCCCACCCCAAGGGCGTGAGACCCCTCTACATATGTTCAGATCCATTCCGTCATCATCCCCCAGACATGAACGAGAATCCGTCGAAAAACCAACCCAGGTCGTGGGATTTGGTCGTCGGAAGAGGAAAAACCCCCATCTCAGTTGCTTTATAAAAACGCTGTTTCAACCACAAGCAACCAAGGCGTGCCAGTCAGTCGCCTGTTTACAGCGAGCTAGCACTATACGTGCGTCGGGACACACCCCCATCAATGAACAGGCTATTTAGACCTGTCATTGAATCCCCAAGGCGCCCAGGGGAACGACAAGAGGGGTGTGACACTCCCTAACTCCAACACTTCTGGAATAGAAAAGAAGGAAGCATCAACAGTATGTATCCCAGTCTACACAGCCGGGGTAAAAAATGTTCACATTTTTACATCCCACCACCCTCCCATAGGAAGGAGACGGGGATCCCCAGAGAGACTTCCCACGCGAGCTGTACAGATTGAAAAGAATATATTGCACCTTGAGCCATGTAAAAAATTGGTTTTAGTGCTCTCCGGGGAAGAGGCACTGAACCCATACACACTCAATAATCGAATTGAATCGAATACATATACAATAGAATAGGACCCTTCTAGAGGGTCCACTCACTTTGACAATCTGAGGAGGAAGGCTCTGTACTCCGATGGAGGCTCCCTCACATGGAAGAAGGAGTCCGAACTCACAGAAGGCCCGAATAGGCGCTTGGTGAGGAGGAGCCCTGACCACCCCCCTGAAACAGATCCATCACATGGACCTGAACAGCACACGGAAGTCCTACCAACAGAGACGCGCACGGTGACGTACTCTATGGCGGGGGAATTCCTGCGGTGCACACGCCCAATATACCAGGCCGTGGGACCAGGAACTCCCCCCCCCCCCCCCGTAACATGCCGAACCGCCACGTGACGGGAACCTTGAAGGACAGGGGGTGTACCCCTGACCGACAGAAACAAGGGGGAGAGGAAAGGTTACCAGTTCACCCCTTTACGACCCCACACCCATGATACGATGTAATGACAAAAAGAGAATATGACACAGTCATAGTCAGCTCTATGAAGCGTTTGACAGCTCCACACAGCGCATGAGCTAACCTGCTATCTGATTTTTACTAAGGAAAAACACAGAATAGAGAGGGCTCTAAGAGCCCCGGTCCAACATACACATGTGCTTCTGTGGCCAGTCCAACCCAGTTGTAGGTCACATGACACACACAACCCATCATCACCTACAAAAAATGGCAAAAACACTCAACAGAGGAACGCCGTTTTTCACAATGAGAGAATACATCATTCTCGATTAGTATCGGCCACAGGCCTTGCTAAGCACACACGACAGCGACCAAACCATTTTTTCTTTTAGGAAAATAAAGTTTCTCCAGCAGTTTTAGCACAACCTCAGCAATCAAGCTAAGAGTTACATCGCATCCCTACCACACAAAAGACACAAATAGTGCACAAACATGTCTGATAGGAGGATGAAAAAGTCCCCAGGGAACCGGGGGGAAACACAATCCTCTTATTTTACCCTCAATACGGCCAGTTAAAACAGGAAAACCTGTTAATATGTGAACACACTGTTCATTGTCATCACAGGCTGAGAAAAGAACATTCTTTTACTCACTTGTCACCAAGCATAGCTTCATAGGTCAGTTACCTTAGTTGTGAGTACACGGTACATATAAACACCATGATGTTTCTCACACAACAACCAGATCATTACATCCCGATTTGCACGGAGAAGCTAACTGCCAGTGACAAAAACAGCTCACACATAACCCGCGCCGTATCCCAAATGCATTGCAGCAACACACGTTTTGGGAAAAACATCGTTATTCACAATACATTTAGAAAAGTAAAACCAGAAAACGTGTTATAAGGTCTGGTCAAACCTGTTCCTACCCGGAACGTAGATCAGCGAAGTGCAGTCACAGACACCGTAGGAACACAGCCGCTCCTGTGTTGTTCGAACTGGGCAGCGTCGCCGCTCCAACCCGCACTACAGTCCTTTGTTGATGCAACCTTGCCGTCCTGGCTCAGGGCAGGGTCGACGAAACATCCCCTGTCAAGGATGACGTCGTAGTCAAGAGTGTAAAACATGTTAAAATCAAAGCACGTTCAACAGAATAGCATCAAGCTAACGGCCGCTCCAACCGTTCGGGTGCTACTGCTCCTGCTCGCGAGACGCCCAGCTAACGACGCACGCGACCAGAAGCGAGCTCATGGCGGCGCGCGAGAAGCTAAGCTACCCCGCGCCAGGCCATGGCCTATAGCAGCAAGCTAACGTTACCTAGCGATCACGACATGCTAGCACCACAGCTAACAGCTGACTGGCTAACAGTAGGCCCAACCTGAGCAGGCCATGCAGCGATCCCAGCAGGCTAACGCAGCAGTTAACAGCTGACTGGCTAACCGTAAGCTAAGCAGCTATCAACTGAACCTGTAAACAATGACATAACACTCACCCAGACAGGCCGCCGTTCTGAACCTCTCCTCACTTTTTAAGAGAAAAGAGAAAACAAGATGTCAACACCGCTTCACAACGGTGATCTTACCAACACCCGACGGAATCAGCACAATACCAACTGGCCTGTGTAGCTGACTTTGAACATGGATCTGCCGCTATCGCACATCCATGCACATATCCCCTCGTGAAGGAATACTCTCATTTGGATATGAAAGATGGGGCCTTAACACGGTGACAGAGAGAATCCACTCGTCCAAAACACACAGGGATCACCAGTGTTAATGGTCGCGGCCCACTAGTTAAAACTATAATGGTCTTCAGACCAAGGCCTTCTGTCGCCTAGGTGGCTGAACAAAGGACCCTAGCCTGGGGCCGGTTTCCATAAACATTGTCAAGTAGCCCCCATAGCACTAACAGACAAGTGGAGCCTGCCAGCAAAACACTACTCACCCAACCTGGAACGCACCGCTTCTAACAACAGCGGCATGTCCGACAGTTCAGCTGTGGCCTGACAGGTTTCACCCCAACAAACACAGCAAGGAACTGCAGTTGAGAAGCATGCAGCGGCGTGCTCCCAATACGAAAACCGGTGGAGGATTTTTAGAATGATCAACATCTTCCAGACACTCCAGTACGAAGACAATATCGCCGTATTTTCTCGAAAATAGTGAGAGAGAAAATAAAGATATGATGTCAACGTATCTCCTTCCTTGTAAACAAAATTTTTCTCCACTAACAACACGTCAAGTGGGGTACTACCGAGGCACTTTCTTGTGGTGAAAGGGAGAAGGAGGAGAGCAGGTGACCACACACCTGCTTATGAAGGTAAGCTGATGAGGGGTGTGGTCAGACTAATACTGGTATTAAAGGTACATTTGTGGAATTTATTCAGTGCGCGTGCACGTACGCGAGGAAGTGCAGTTGTGATGCCAAGCAGAGCCCCTAATGAAACAACACACACGTTAATGTCCCCATGGGCCAGGTAACGGTATACTTTTGCTATGCTATACACTACAGATCACTGGCGGACTCAGGGGGGGGCAAGGGGGGCCCCCCTGGTGCCCCCACGGTTGAAAAATGCACGCTAAAGTGCCCTTTTGAGTGGCGGAAAATGAGAGGGTGTGCCCTATTAGTGCTCTTCCAATGGTCTAAACTTGACCATGTGCCCCACGGTTAAATAATGTCATGCTAAAGTGCCCTATTGAGTGGTGAAAACATAGCAAGAAAATTTAATAACGTGTCTTAATGACTGCTCTGTTAGTGGATAAAATGTGATGCAGGTTACTAGGGCAGGCTTTCCCAAAGTGGGTGCCATGATGAAGACAGTCTAGGGGTGTTGCAAAATAGTTAAACCCTGCTTATATTCTAAACACATTATATGGCCATTAGCAAATATTTTCTGAGTTTTTGCAAGGAACCAATGGGCTAATATCTAGCTAACATTTAGATGTTTCTCGATCTGCACTGTCCCTATTTTCCCCCCAATGTATCCTTTAGGTTAGGTTAGAGTAAGTTAGTTTAACTGAGGCACAAAGTCCAAGCATGCTGGGAACTTGAGGCACAACTCTGAGCAGCCCCGTCACTACAATATTCCATCCATTTAAGTTGTCAGTTTTAGACACGTCCCCTCTTGAATGTTCAGATGCCAGAGGGCTTAATGCAGTCTGAGCTGTAACCCTGCACCCTACTGCTGTGTGTGAGGTAGGTAATACAGCAAGCTTTCTTTGAAGTTGCAAAGATTGAATTTTTTTACCAATTATGCATTACTAAATACTAATGTACGCTGCAAGTGCTTTTATTGATGGCAGTATGCAGGCCTGGACTGGCCATCAGGAGCACCGGGAGTTTTCTGGCCTGGCCTGGCCTGTGCTGATGAAAAAATATATATAATTATATATATATATATATATATATATATATATATATATATATATATATATATATATATATATATATATATATATATATATATATATATATATATATATATATATATATATATATATAATAAAAAAATAAAAAATTCAGGCCACATAACTTAGAAGCAGGCTAGGCCAGTGTTTCTAGTTGCAGCGACGCGATAGTTAGATAACCTAAGTGGGGAACAACAACCAGGAGATCACTGTGACAATCAATCAATCTAATTTAATTGTATAGCACATTTAGACCTGACACATGACACATGACACATGACACACACGTCAACCAAAGTGCTTCACAGTAAGTCGCATAGCAAAAAAAAAGAAAAGTGCTAAGTCCCAAAATATTAAAAACAGACGGAGAGTATACAGAGAGTAAACAGACAGAGAGTAACGCAGTCTAAACAGTCATACATATTTTATTAAACTTCAGTCCTGATCATAACCATTTTTATTTTTAGATGTTTGGTTTTTTGTAATGTCAGATTAAAAATGAAATACTCCCACTTTTCTGAAAAGAGTTGTTGTTAAATCTGACATTACAAAAAACTAAAAATCCATCAAAATCAGTGTTGTTGCTAATCATTGACACATGCTAGCCTGTAATAATTCCCCCCAGAAAAATCTACATTGCATTTGATATATTGAAAATATTAAAATGTTTGTGTTTTTTTAACAATAATTTGTGATGCCATCACACACACTGGCATTTAAAGGGTTATAATTCGAAAATGTATTGAATACGTGGTGGTTATGATCAGGGCTGAAGTTGAATAAAAGATGTATGAAAGAAAAAGCATATCATATTTTTATGGCGTTTTTGAAGAGGACAATTAGTTCCCTAATGGTAAGAGTGAGTATTTCTTTTCAATTTGACATTACAAAAAACTAAAAATCCATCGAAATCAGTGTTGTTGCTAATCATTGCCATTATGCTAGCCTGTAATAATCCCCCCCATAAAAACTACTTTGCATTTGATATATTGAAGATATTTACAAGTAAAGAGGCTCATTTTGGCTGACTGCTGCCAAAAAGCTGATTGCCTCACGCTGGATACAACCAGATAAGTTATGTCCGAAGGTATGGATTCTCAATTATCTTGATGTTATTTATTTGGAGATTTCCACTGCACGTGTTATAGGTGTTAATGAGGCCAGTATCGCTGTCTGGTGGGCTGTGGTGGAAAAACTAAAAGAACGCATATGACTCTGGAAATTGAGTACTGAATAAGGTATTATATTGATGTCTCACGTTGGGGTCCTGGGGCGAGAAGGGGGTGGGGGGTTGGAGAACGAGCAAATATTCATGTATGTTGATGGTTATGGTGGTTTTTGTATTTTTGTTTTGTTTATTATTTTGCATTCAATATTGATGTATATTTTCTGACCCCCTTCTGATCTGGATCTGGTGATCGTGGGCTCTGGCTGGGGGGGGGGGGGCGCGGTTCGGGGTCTCTGCGGGTCGAGGCACTAAAGAGGCGTGGTGTTTTGGCTCGCGGGGGGGCCGGGCTGTGGGTCCTCCGGGACTGTGGCTTGCGGTTGCCGGACCTGGAGGTGGAGGGGGCTCGGTGAGCACTTTTTTATAGTAAAGATTTTATTTTGTTATCCTTTTTCTCTGTGACAACTTGTTTTGACTGGTTGTGTATCCAATATATATAGGTCTAATTTATTGTCTAGTCATTGTTGTGTTAGTTTGTGTTCTTGGATGTCTGTTATGTATTATTGTCATTATTGTGCTGTGTTGTTTCTTGTTTGAAAAATGAAAATAAAAAGATTTGGTAAAAAAAAAAAAAAAACTCAGCTCGGAACTAAGCAAAATCTGCATATGGCTCGCTGATAACAAACTATCATTACACATGGGCAAAACAGAGTCCATTCTCTTCGGTTCAAATAACAAACTCAGCAAGACCGACGGCTTCTCAGTTACAGTGGGTGACAATATTGTCACAAGGAAAGATGAAATTACCTATCTGGGTTCCATCCTAGAGGCTAATCTTTCCTGTGACAAAATGGCATCCAATGTAATAAAAAAAGTCAACCAACAAACTCGATTCTTGTAACGATTGCTTGACCTTACTCCTAGAACCCACCTCACCCCTGCCCACTTTGACAACCTAGGATGGCTTAGAGTAGACGACAGTACTGACGTACAGCAACTTGCAATGGGCCTGGTCTACAAGATACACTACACGACCAAGGTACCTGTAGAGGCCTCTGCCTGGGTCCGCTTCTAGTGGTAGTCGGGGAGTGATTCCGTACGCGCTCCATCCAAATAATAGTCTCCACACCTTGAGTTCCGTTATCAGATACCACAGATATCCGATTTATTTAGAATATGTATGGGTTACATGGGAGAGGTGATCAAAGCGATCCTATTTTCCTATAATGGTTCAAAGACTATCTAAAACGTTATAACGCGATCAGAAGCCATCAGAAGCGTTTCCGAAGCGTTTCCGAAGCGGTCAGAAAATATTATGCTTTCCCGTGGCTACACACCCCAGCTGATTCCTATCACCCATTTATGATCTCCGCCGCGCTGTGGCTGATCCGCCTGACAGGTGATCCACCCACAGTACAACAGAGTCCATTCAATTGGTTACACAGATAATCATAACATTCCCATAAATCATATCCTTCTATTGGTAATAGGGCAGCTACGTGGCGTAGTGGGCAAGGCGCTTGCCACGAATGACGGAGACGCTGGGCTTGCCTGTTCGAGCCCAGCGCTCCACATTGCTTTCAGTTTAGCTGGCCGTCCGTACTAATACACATTGGCCGTATTAGGGGGTGGGAAACTGATGGGTGGGGATCGGGCGTTGTGGACAGCGACTCCTACAGGTCGGTTGGTGCGCCTGCGCAGTAGAATCAGGAAGTGTCGGGGGCAGCGTGAGCCTCCCACGCGTTACTCCTCGCCACTGAGAGAACGAGCTGCGCAGGTGAAAAGATGCGACTGCTGTTACCTCAAGTACATTGCAGCCGGCTTGTGGGAGGCAAGAAACAGCGTTCGTGACAGGGGAGGGTTGAATTGGATGATACGAAATTGGGATGGGAGAAAATATAGAAAAATGGGAGAAAAAGTGGATCAAAAAAAAATCCTTCTATTGGTAATAATAATAATAATGATAATAATAATAGTAATAATAATAATAATAATCCATAACAAAAACACTCATATGGCCCTTACAGTACCCATGTACATGTCAAAATACTTCCCAAAGGTCAGTGAATACCACGATCACAACACCAGAGGGAGCTCCACAAATCATGTTAAACCCAGATTCGGCTCAAACAAGGGACTAAACACGTTTCGCAATTATGCCACATCAATGTGGAACGCCCTACCCAAAGCTGTAAAGGAATGTGAATCACTACCCACTTTCAAAACCACTCTCAAAGAACACCTACGGGAGACTGCAATTCGAAACTGGTCCCTGTAAATGTCCTAACCCAACCCCCTCCAATGTACAGTAAATGGTGGCCAAGTATGGTTTTGTCAATATTCCAATGTACAGTCCAATGTACATGGCCAAAAAAGTTTCCACTTGCGCGCTTACGCGCGCTCGCATTCACTGGGGGCCTACAAATACATTCTTTCATGGGGCCCAGAATCTGGAGCTACACCCCTGCTCAGGACCGTGACACTTTGCGGACCCACACTGTCCAGACCCTCGCTCCCATTGGCTGATTTGGGTCACGTGACCGTCCCACTCCAATTCAGCCATTGGGTGGGACGGTCACGTGACCCAAATCAGCCAATGGGAGCGAGGGTCTGGAGAGTGTGGGCATAGGCGGCGGGTGAGCTGGACATTAGGGTAGGATATAGATCGGATGAAACTCGCGCGTAGCGCGCAACATTTTTCTTTTTTGCTTGCACGCAAACGGTGCTGTCCAGGTTCTGATGTCACACCCACATCTAGGCTACTACAGCGAGCCCCACTCATTTCATATAGTGCAAATTAATTGTTCAAATGAAGGCATCCAATATGATTAACCATTGTCTTACCTTAATGCAGCAAAAGTTTCGGATGCGCCTCATTGGGAAAGGCCGTTCACAAGTTGCGGTGCCGACGGCAATGAAGGAAACGTTTTCCATAATTTGGATCTCATCATGCTTTGAAAACAATGTACATAGTAGCTCTAAAAAGTTTCCACGGTTTGATTAACTCTGACTCAGTCTCATCATGCCCTCGTAGAGCAAGCCCTTGGCCTCAGGTGATCCAGTGTTATGCCCAGGCGGCATGTAACTTGGAATGCAGTTCCAGGTCTTGGCAGCTCTCACGGAGAGGGCTGATTCGCTAAATGTACTTGTCCTTAATGGAAATTAGTGTTAGGATGCGAATAGACGCCACCCGGTACAACAGTTCTGAACCCGAACGCGGAACTGCAAGTTTGTTGGTAAAAGACTACACGCGAACCTGGAGGTGAACAATCGGAAAGTGGGGGTGGGGCTAGACCTTGGAGGGTTTTGAAGACCAGACTGGCATCGGTTAGTTTGGTGATGCGGCGTGATTGGTTACTGCCCGCAGTCTGGAATGTTAAACGGCCACCACACCACACCTACTGCCATTGACACCTTGGTTGGCCGACCCTTTGCGTATTGTCACCACCGGGCTGCAGCAGCCCACACGCACACAATATCGTAGCCTAGGCTGCCTATAATAATGCGCAGACTGGGTCGGCATAGCCTCCCCTGGCCTTATATACGCGCCGCCTATGAGTGTGGGTCCGCAAAGTGTCGCGGTACTGAATGTGTCGGTGCTGTGGTCCTGCAGATGGATACTATTGCTCGGCTGCGCAATGCATTGGTTTGTGACGTCGCCCGATTTTTTTATTTTAAATATAAGAGGGTATTGGAACGAGGCATTAAATTAACAACATTTAAAAAAAAAATTAAATAATAATCTTTGAAAGATAAAAAATAAAAAATAAAAAATAAAAAATAATATATATATATATATTTTTTTTTTATCTTTGAATTGCAGGACATTGTTTTGTTGTTGCGGGACGCGGGACAAACGGCCCAATATCAGGACTGTCCCGCGAGTCGCGGGACAGGTGGTCACCCTATGTGTGTGTGTGTGAATAAATTCATTCATTCATTCATTCATTCATTCAAGGTTAAACATGTTATTTACCTGATATCATTCTAAAAACGCAAAAAAAACATGATTTCCCCCCAAAGGTTAGCACATTGAAAAGTAACCAATAGCCAGGAATTACCTGGTTAGGTATCAATCATATTGCTTGATTTGAGATACCCGTTTTATAAATGTATATATAAAATACTTTTTTATTCTATACTGAATTTGAGACAGAATAAAAATAAAGTCATTTCAGTTTCGCCTCACCTATTGGACGATAACTTTCTGACTTCATTATGTATAATAATCTTTTATACTATTTTACTTCACTTCATTCAACTGACAAAATTATCTTGTGTTAAGAGAGTGTGAGTCCTCCAGATATACTCACAGTTTCAACCTCGACTTCATTCAGAAGTGGTTGGTAGTTGTCCAGTGGAAGTTTAATGTTTGAAATCATGTCTCCATAGTCAGGTTCAGCTGGTGTCTGCAGAGCGACTGCAGCAACCAGGAAGAACAATGTCACATGAGTCTTCATTTTCATCGTCTGTGTTCAGCACTGATGGCCTGAAGACTTTTATAGCCTGCTCTTGTTGAAATTCAGGTTGATCCGGTGATCCTAAGGTGGGCCCATTTAAGAGTCAGCTGTCTCAGCGTGAATTCCATGCATTCTTTGTAGGGATGTCCGATATTATCGGCCGACCGATATTATCGGCCGATATCGGCAGTAAAATGTGATATCGGAAAATATCGGTATCGGTTTAAAAACAAAAAAAAACAATAACAATATTTGTTATATATATATCCAGTGAAATTATTAGTTACCTGAAATTATTCAGTTTTTTGGACGGGGAAACCCTGCATATATCGGTATCGGTTGATATCGGTTGATATCGGTATCGGAAATTAAGAGTTGGACAATATCGGAATATCGGTATCGGTAAAAAAGCCAATATCGAGCATCCCTAATTCTTTGTTTAACCTTTATTTGGTAGGTTCGCTGAGCATCCAATGTACAGCTACCCCACCCGCCCCTTAACAATTGTGTGTACTGAGCTGTACTGTATTGTACCCATTCAGCACAGATGCTCTTTTTCAGCTACGCCCTGCTCACATTCACACAGTTCCATTCACACTCCCTCCATTCACAGTTCCATTCAAAAGTCAGTCAAAGCTTATGAGTTTTGAACACATCACTCCTGTCCTCCACTCCCTTCTTTTAGCAAAAACAATACACAATAACACATGCATGAATTTCCACTCCAAACTTTTTAAATCAAAACTGCTTGTTTGTTATTTAAAATTATTTCACACTAACTAACACTAACGACTATCCAACTGTAGTACTATAATGACTATAACAATTAACGAAATAACAGTCATTGTGAGAACTTTACTTTAGCTAATGACTTTGCCAATAACCTGAAAATGAGTGTACTTAAAGTGCAAACAGAACAGTCACTTATAGATTCAGTCCATGGCATAACTCACTTAAAGATTGAGTCTATCTGGAGGTTTAACAACTCGGCCCGCCTAGTAACATTCAGTCAAAGTGGCTGGGCTCGGGTGGGGCTCAGAGGCGGTTTGGGTGGGGAGTGGGGTGTTCCAGGAAGAGCTGGAGGTTGTAACTCCTCGGCGGGTGGGCCTAATGTTTCAGTCCACGGTGCTTCCTGTACCCAGCGGCGAGGATGGTTAGCGGCTGGAGTGCTCACGTGAAGATGTTGACTGTTGCGGCGGTACTCTCTATCTCCACAGTCCACAACATAGGAGCGAGGAGCACTGTGAGGTTTCACTATTACTCCAGGGGACCACTTGTCATTGCCAGGATGCGGCTGCATCCTAACCTCATCTCCAGGCTGAAGAGCAACACGAGAATTGGCAAGGTGCCTGGTACGTTGTAGCTCTGGAAACTCATCCAGACCAGGTGGTATGCTTTGTGTTGTGGTGGCTACACTGCTTTGAAGGGGAGCATGTCTATGTTCCCCGGGTCCTATGTTCCCCGGGTTCTATGTTCCCCGCTTTGATTGATTGATTGATTGAAAATTTTAGACCACCAGCCCTGATTCCAAACTCTAACCTAACCTTCACCTGAATGTACAGTTTCTACGCCTAATGTATATACTCTTTTCTTTCTGGACTCTTTTTGTATCACAAATACAGTACTGTAATTGCAAATCTGGTATGTCATAAATGTATAGATGTAGCAGTACTGTCTATCTGTATGTCATGTATGTCATATATGTTACGATGAATTGGAAATGGGGGACCCTGGTGGAAACAAGATGAAAGTCTTTCTCTGGTCTGCATCCCCTTAACAATTGTATGTATTGAGCTGTACTGCACTGTACCCATTCTGCAATCTGTTAATAAAGTTCTCATTCATTCATTCATTCATTCAACCAGTTCGAAAGAGGGCCTAAGCTTAACCGTTTGAAACAAGGCGGACATTAATAATTAATAAAATAATAAAAATTAATAAAATGTTCAATCTATTAATCAATCAAAGCGGGGAACATAGAACCCGGGGAACATAGGACCCGGGGAACATAGGGATGATCCCCTTTGAAGTGAGTCAAGACGAGCAATAAGGCCCAAAGCCTCTGCTGAAGCTCCACTGAGCACATTCTCCTGACCTGCGCTATGTCTACTATTTCAAATTCGGCGCTCACTTCACACTTTTTGTATGCCATCTGTAGATCAACTGCAGCTACAGGCTTATCTTATGATTAGTATACGAGCGGAGTACTCTACTAGAGCGTTTTAGCTCACCTGTGTGCATTAGTGACTGATAGCTGTTAGTGTATTACACTTAGCGCCTGTGTCGATCCTAAACGGCACTTGCTGAGACAGTATTTTTAGGTCTACTGTCCATTTATCATTCTCCGGGTTATCTGTCTGTGCTAGATTTATGTTCAGAATTTCGTCATCCTGATCTGACTCAACACTCACAGAGCTAACTGCACACTTGCGACACACTGCCATCCAGTGGTTGGGTTTGTGACAGTAGGAACACTCTGAGCCTTTAGCTGGGCACCTCCCCATGTTCCACTTGTGCTGGGGGTCTCGCCCACACCTCCCCATGTTCCACTTGTGCTGGGGGTCTCTCCCACAGCTTCCCTGTTGCTATTTTTTGGAGCCTTCTTCTGATACACAGGTTTTATCTGTCCTTCATTGTACATTTTCTTATTTGGCACTGTGTATTTTGGCTTAACAGATACTGCTGAGACTTGTGAATCCTCTTATCTGTTTCTGTGACAATTCAAACCACTGGGGAATTTCTATAGCTTTAGGTAGCGTTAGCGCCTCACTTTTATCCAATAGTTGTTCTTGGACCAGTTTTTCTCTAACTCCCGCGATGATTGCATTGATCAGCACGTCGTCGGAGTTGGGGTACTCACAGTCCATGAGAATGAGTCTCAAATCCTTTACGAAGTTGTCGAAACCTTCACTTGGTCCTTGTTTCCTTTGCTTGAAACGATGCCTGGCTATCCGCTTGTTTTTTCTTGGCCTGATGTAGCTGGCAAACTTATCCAGCACTTTAGATGGATCTGCTCTCTCGCCCTCAGCCCAGGCTAACGTCTTGTAGATTTCTCTGCCTTGCTCGCCGACCCACGTGCCTAGCCAGCCGGCTCGCTTCTTAGCTGCTAGCTCCGAGAGCGGACCCTCAAAGACGAACTCGACGTGACTTCTGAATCTCCCAAACTCTTGATACAAATCAGGAGCCTCCCAGTCGATCTTGGGGTGTTCAAAATGCGAGTATGCCATTTTCTCTTATTTTATTTAAGCTTCTGACACCATGTAATGTACTTGACAGACACGGACACGACTTAGCTTGTAGACATGTTGTTTATTTCTGATTGACAGTCGCAACCTACGGCAACTCCGTTAAGGGACGCGACGGATGCAGAAAGCGAATCACATCAGTGTGTTAGTGTGGTGTAGTGAGATAACACACAGTATGTTACAGGTACAATACAATACGGCTCAATAAAAACAATTGTTAAGGGGATGCAGACCAGAAAAAGACAGCTCTGCCGTAAACACTGGAAATAATCTCGGTTACTATGTCCACGCGCAACCACTGCAACCGGGATGCGCTCAAAACTCCACCCTGGACTCCGGTTATAAATGAGCGCGGTTGCACTGTTCCAAAAACCCGGATGCGTGTGGACGAACAGTGCAACTGCACACATTAACACTTTGATTACCGGCCATAACATGGTCAAAACATGGTTGAATGCCGCCACCCACTTCAATGATAGCGTTGTGAACGCATAATCTCTGTTTTAAATTATGGCTATGTGTCTAATCTGCCCGTCGTTTATCAATGACTTGTTTGCAGTCAACATTGTCGAGACGGATTGTTTTTTAATCGGTTCATTTCTGTGAGGATTGGTTCATTCCCCGCCACACGCTCCGCTCCTTTAAGGTACTGTGTTGATTGGTGCATTCCCCGCCACACGCTACGCTCCTTTAAGGTACTGTGTTGATTGGTGCATTCCCCGCCACACGCTTTTGGAGCAAGTATCAATTCCAGCACGCACCTGTCATAGTTTTTGATTAGCGCCCCAGAGGCTTTTTATACTGGGACTTCCCTTCAATCGATGTCGGGTCGTTTTGAATACTTCTGTTTCTGCCTGTTGTTCCCCGTTGCTGTGCCTCGTCTACTCTCCCTCCAGGACATCTGTGGATTGCCGCTGGTGAAGACCTTGTCCCCCCGTTTTGAGCTGCGCCTCGTTTACCCGCTTTACTCTTGCGCTTTGGTGAGTTTGAACCAAACCCCTTTTTGGACTATTCTGTTTTGTGTGTTTTGAAGAACACTGAAGAGTTCTATTTTTGCTTACACTTGACTCAGCTAAGTTGTGTGTTAAAGGAGACACTGAAGATTATCATTTTGCTTGCACTGGACTCAGCTGGGGTGTGTGTTTAGAAGAGACACTGAATATTATCGTTTTTGTTTTGCACTGACCCTCAGCTAAATTGTGTGTTGTGGTGAACACTGAAGATATCGTTTTGTTTGTTCTGGACTCAGCTAAGGGAGGAGGAGACCGCACTGCCTCTGTGTGATGTGGACTGTTATTGATCTCTCTCTCTCTCTCTCTCTCTTTTCCACCTCGAGTTGAAGCTGGGAGTATCTGCAGAGCCGCTTCGGCGTCAACACCGTTTCCCCACCTCGAACACCAAGAGGATCTGCAGAGCCGCAGATAACTCTGCTGAAGGCAGTCTCCCTTTGTTTCAAGATTGTTACTTGCTCCTTTTTGACTCTGAAAATAAATACGCCCTAGTATTTGGCTAACTCTGAACTACCTGTCTGTGCCGTGCGTTTGAGGTCGGTTTCAAACCCTAACAATTTCCGTTGTATAGCATTTTGAAAAGCCCTAGTTTTTCAGGAAAATATATAGATTCCGTGATAATCGCCCTTTACTGGAATATTCTGGCATACACAAAAACGTTGAAATTTTTCGGCCTATTTATGAATCGTTTTCAAATAAACGCTAGATTATCGATAGTATATGTACTTATGCACGCTAGGGAAGCGGGCTGAAAAATCGATTATCTTATTTCCTGATCAGCGAGCACACACTCACAGCCACACACACACATATGGGACATGCTGATATATCTGTGAAAAATGATGAAATATGAATTCAAATCGCTAATAAAAAGAAATACGACAAACAAACGCTATATGTCGTTGGCGGCACTCAACTGGCAGCATGAACTAACGACAAATCGCGTCCCTGGCACTCAAAGTGTTAAATCACAGTTACATAACACCCTGTGTTCGTGTGGACAGGGCCTTAGAGCTCTCTGGCAACACTTTACAACATGCCAGTGCCCAGGCCAGCCTCATATTGTTGGGGAAATACATTTGCAAACATTTCAGGATCCCAGGAAATCTCTTACTGTAGTTACATCAATATTGTGCTTTCACAACAGTTTCATGTTTGTAGGTTAGATATTTAATGTTCGCTGTTGGCCAATTGTCCTCTGTCGTCTTGTTAGAATTTGGAAATCTCTACATCAAATGCGTATTATAAATTGTAATAATAAAAATAAATTTTAAGTTATTCCAGCAAATATCTTAGCTATAACAAGATTGTGTTAGCTAGGCAACATTGTGTTTAAAGGTATTTACTAGGGGTGCACCGATATATCGGTCGGGTATCGGTATCGGCCGATAAGTGCCTTGTTGACTGCTATCGGCCGATAAGCTCAAATGTGCCGATAGCAGTCGCCGATAAATACCCATCAATTTGTGTAGCGTCAAAAGGCAAAAAAAAAAAGTTCACTCGCGCGATCTACCTGCACAACGCCCGCCGTCCCCCCCACACACACACAATCTACTGCATCAAAGTAACTATTTATGATTAACAAGGCATTCGTTTTGTGGCATTAGCGTTATATAGTTAGTGTTACACGGACAATAACATCAGCATATTATTATTACCCATAGCAGCAAGGCATTACTCCGAGTCCGTTCATTAGCGGAGTCGGTTCCATTCCGTTGCTCATTCCGTACCCAACTACACATTCTGCAATCTGTTAATAAAGTTTTCAACCAGACAAATGTATAGAAAGGCTTTGTTTTATTATAACATTTGTTGCAGTAAAATCATTATGTCTCATTTGGTCATGCGTGGAGCGCCGGTCGGCGGGCCGGGCAGCTAACGTAGCTACGTTATTAGCTATTAGATGCAAGACTAACGTTACTGGTGAAAATGTGATTTGCGTTGGAATACTCCTTTGTCAACTTGCTGTACTTTGCTTGCAGGTCTGCAGTCATTATTGCTGCATTATGAATAGCCGCAACTTTAGCCAAGGTAACGTTATGGCTAAACCTTTAACAATAGTTAACGCTAGCTTTCGGTTAGCTGTTCAATGCTATTAATAACAACTCCCCGTCAACACCCTCTCTCGGGAAGATGGCATTTAAGAAAGTATCTGCTGTTAAAATGAAGTGTTACACGTTCAATAACAAGCATATTATTTACCCGAAGATAGCAGTAAACAAGGCATTACTCCGTTAGTACGTTCATAGCTCGGTTCCATTCCGTTGCTCATTCCGTACCCAACTACACATTCTGCAATCTGTTAATAAAGTTTTCAACCAGACAAATGTATAGAAAGGCTTTGTTTTATTATAACATTTGTTGCAGTAAAATCATTATGTCTCATTTGGTCATGCGTGGAGCGCCGGTAGCTACGTTAAGTGTGTTCTGCTCTCGCAAACAGAACATGCCCGGAAGTAGACAAATTTATAAACGCTTGCCGATTGGTGGTAAGGACAGCAGGAGGTGGGTGCTAGCGGTCACCGGTGTGGCGTAATTGGCCGAATCGACTGTCAATCAAAATGGTTCCATTGCATTGGTTGAAAGCTCTGGTTGAGAGAATAGTATCCTGCTGCAGGCCGCAAGAATGGTTCCATTGCATTGGTTGAAAGCTCTGGTTGAGAAAATAGTATCCCTCTGCAGGCCGCAAGACGATACTGGGAGAGAGATAGTGATACCATAAACATATTTCTTGATGTTTCCTTTTTTTAAGTAAGTAAAGAGGCCTACAAATACAAACATACACATACAAATATACAGTAGTTTCATTAAAAAAAAATTCAAAATAAAAAATAAATAAAAAAAAAATATTTTTTTTACAAATACTTATATACAAATATACAAATATCGGTATCGGTATCGGTATCGGCCGATAGTGTTAGTTGAACAATCGGTATCGGTATCGGCGGCCAATTTTCATATCGGTGCATCCCTAGTATTTACTGTAGAATGTTCACTATTTGGCCAAACACAATGGCTGGTCAAAAGTAGGGGCAGGTCCAATTTAAGAGACCATTCATGACTGTAGAAGTAGAATTGGATGTGGTGCATTATCAAGTGTGCCGTTATGGTTCATAAACTGACACGTTCCAGTGGGTGAGATAGGGCTCCAAAATGGAGGTCGATTCTAGTGAGGCGTCTTGCTCCATGGCAGGAATGAAATATAGCCTTAATAAATTGTTATTGTAGGTGTATATAGCTGACGTTACCCAGATGGCTAGGGCTTTGCCCGCTCATGCAGGTGTAGGCATCTCTTCAAGTGACCTTCTAGTTAGAAATAAAGACATAATGGGCAGCTTCAGCAAACTTGTTTAGAATAATTTATACTTTCAACCATATCATCATAATTACCTTTTTTTTTGTTTGCCTTAGAATAGGATATTATGTATATAGTGTGGGACAAGGCAACACCATTTTATCGATCTGAAAGCCCCTCCATATTATTTATTGCACCAAATTCTACATTCTCAAGATTGGTTCAAAAATCTTTGATTGTGGTGTCTTGTGTGAACTTGCACATTTTACAGATTATATTAAGCCTGTCTCCATCTCCCATGGTACTCTGCTTCCTCCCAAGGACTAGACCTGCATCAGTAATGTTCTGCATGACGTCTGCTTGTTGCTATCTGTGAGCCATGTTTATCAGCAATATTATGTTGGTCTTATTTTAAATGACGATAGCATCAAGAAACACACTTTTTATTTGATTGTCTTTTTTTATGTATTTTTATTGTGTTCGATACATTTGTGATGTGTTTTTGTCTGCTTGTGGTCCTTCTGTTTTATTGGTTTTCTGCTGGACTGAATGATGTGATATTGACTGTGATCTGGCAACACTGAGGGGGGAAACCTGTGCTCTACTCTCTACCTCAGCTTCTGTATCTCCCTCCGCCCTGGGGAGACTGCAAATCCACCCCCATAGACTCCGAGTTCTTCTCCACGTACAGCATCACCGCCTGCCGCATCGACTGTGAGATGCGTTACCTGGTGGAGAACTACAACTGCAGGATGGTTCACATGCCCGGTACATGGTGACATAGACTGTTATAGGGCTGACCCCGATTAGTCAAATAGGAGCCGACTGCCAACCTCTTTTCATTCTTTCCAAAAGCAAAGAGGCCTAGAGGCATGGCTAACGCTAATGGCGCGCATATACCAGCGAGGCTAACTGCCTAAGAAAACACTGAAGGCACTGAAAGAGGATTTCACCCATCTAATGAACACACTAGACTAGACAAATATCAAGATGTATCCATCAGTGGACCAATTGCATGCTTTTGCAGAGGACAAGGAGCCTTCAGTGAGTTCAGTCGACTCCTTTAGACATTAAGCACCCCCCACGGCCCAAATGGAATGAAAACAATTAAAATAATTAAAGAATTTTTTTACTTATTATTATTTTTTCTTTTTGCATTCAGGGTGGTAATATCGGCAAATTTCGGCCAATCAAAGTCAACTATCCAAATCCTTAGTCGGGGACAGGCCTAGTCTGTTATGATGGGGACATAATATATTGGCTATAGTGGCTTCTGCAGATTTCAAATGTGTGATTATTTTATCTTCTGTGTTATTTGGAACAGGGACCACAACGGTTTGCACACCTGAGCAGTACAAAGACTGTGCTGACCCTGCTTTAGGTGAGCCAAATAACAACACTGCACACTGACGAGATATTTTGTTATTTAGCCTTTACAGGGAGGTGTAGTCTGACGTCACTTTAGTTTCCCGCGTGGTCCACCCCTATAGGGATTTATCATTGGGAAAATGTATTATCGGCTATTGTAATAATTCTGCCTCATGAACATTGGCAAGCTTTCCATTTTTGCACAAAATGAGTTCCCTTCTATCACTAACATTATTGTTTAAGCATTTTTGGTTGAAATAAAGTTAGTTATAACCTGTTAGCAAGCGCCCCCAAAATTGGCCATTTTAGTTTTCGTTTTTGAGGACTGCATACTTTTTTTGCAAACCAAAACAACATGCATTATACTTATAGCACATGCATGAGCCTGGTTTCTTTTGAAAGATGACATTCTGAAGTTTCTGATTCCAGAAGAAAATTCACTTTTAGTGCTAACGTTACATAGGTCTGAACTTGAGTTGTAAAAAGAAAACGTGTTACTCAAGGTGGTATGGCTTAGAAATCTAGACGGAGCCATAGCCTGAAGCCTTATGTAGTACATATCCAAATTTCATAAAGATCCATTCAGAAATGAGTGATTAGGAGCGATTTTGGTAAACTGTGTACAAAGAAAAACTCAGTTTTCTCATAGACTTCAATTCAATAGACTTCTCCCTTCCCCGATTTCGTATTGACCAATTCTACCCCTCCCCTGTCTCAAACATTGTTAGGCCATGCCTCCCACTGGTCGGCTGCAATGTGGACGAAGCCTTGCATCACGTGTCCCCTCCGGTACACGAGGAGGCAGCCGTCGCATCTTTTCACCTGCACAGCGCGATCTCTCAGCGGCGAGGGTCTGCGTGGGAGGGACACTCCGCCCCCGTTGCTTCCTGATTCTGCTGTGCAGGCGCACCAACCGACCTGTAGGAGTCGCTGTCCACAACGTCTGATCCCCACCCACCAGCTTCCCACCCCCTAATACTGCCAATTGTATTAGTATGAACGACCAGCCAAGCTGGTAGCAACGGCGAGAGCTGGGCTCGAACCCAGCATATCCTGCGTTAGTGGCGAGCGCCTTGCCCACTGCGCCACTTAGCCGCCCCCCTGAACGGATTTTGTTGGATTTTGTCGCTATCGACAGGCAACAAATAAGCCTTCAATTCGATATAATTGTATTACAAAATATGCACACCCGAGCCACTAGGGGTCGCCAAAGTGCCGGTTGCAAAAAGTTCCCATATGAGAGACGTTGCATGGTTTTTAATTTGTCGTTAAAAAATAACTACACTTACCAGTAAAACGCCTGTCGTTCAGTGCTGTTGCCTAATACAGCCAGGAGTCTACACTGTGGTGACGTCAGTCAGCAGCGCCAAAGTGTAGTTCCTCAGTGAACGAAAACATAAACATAGTTATTTAGCTACTTTTACGATTAATTAAGAATTTTTTCATGTTGAGCTATAGATTGTGGATGAATACGCACATAAAGGTACACCATGCCAATGTTCATGGTTTATTTGTTTTAAACGAGACGATTTAGAAATGGGTCCATTGGAAATACATGTCAATTTCAAGGAGGGTGGACTGCGTGGGAAATCCAATGACGTAACCACTACACCTCTCTATTTAGCCGGGAAGGTCCTATTGAGATACAATATCTCTTCTCGTCGGTCAAGACGACAGGAAAAATCGGTTTCACATCAAATACATTTTACACACATGCAATACATGGAAGTTAAATAAGGAGTATACAGTATTTAAAAGAGAAACATGGGCATCTGGGTAGTGGAAAGGTGTTTGGGGTGGGTAGCTGGTGAGGGTATAGGAGTCCTGGTTGTTGCATTAGTGACTCCTACTGGTCGGTCTACTGTTCAGCTGGGAGGGTTTAAGTTTAAGATTATTTGGATCCCCATTAGCCACAGCAGTGGATCTGGGGGAGATGATGTGACGTGACGTTACTCTCTCCCAGTGAAACTCCTCGCTGTCAGGTGAAAAGAAGCAGCTGGCGACTCGGCTGATGTATCAGAGGAGACGTGTGGTAGTCTACACTAGGGCTGCAATGATTAGTCGACATAATCGACGATGTCGATTATAAAAAATCGTCGACGAGGAATTGTTGCGTCGATTAGTCGTTTAAAAAAAAATATATATATATATATATATATATATTATTATTATTATTATTATTATTATTATTATTATTATTATTATTATTATTATTATTATTATTATTATTATTATTATTATTATTATTATTATTATTATTATTATTATTATTATTATTATTATTATTATTATTATTATTATTATTATTATTATTATTATTATTATTATTATTATTATTATTATTATTATTATTATTATTATTATTATTATTATTATTATTATTATTATTATTATTATTATTATTATTATTATTATTATTATTATTATTATTATTATTATTATTATTATTATTATTATTATTATTATTATTATTATTATTATTATTATTATTATTATTATTATTATTATTATTATTATTATTATTATTATTATTATTATTATTATTATTATTATTATTATTATTATTATTATTATTATTATTATTATTATTATTATTATTATTATTATTATTATTATTATTATTATTATATATTTTTTTGCACTACCTATCTTTGTGAAAGTGGCTTCTCAGCTCTGGTCCAGCTGAAGACTTCTTACCTTGTGCATGCCTAACAATGGGGGAGCTCACTGGGCTTAAGAGAGGAAAAGATACATCATGTTTAAAGCCAAATAATTTTAACTGTTTACTATTTTTAAAACATTTTTTTACCCATGTTTAACATTCATAGCCTATTCTCAAGATATCTGTAAAAAATTACACATATTTTCGAATTTTAACCACTTAAATTAGTGTTTGTTTGATACCACGTCAGTTTTTATTGAAAAAACCCTGATAAACCGCCATATTCACCATATATCTATTATTTTTTTCCAATACTTTACAGCATATCAAAACGGGACAAAATACCTGTGAATAAGAATCTGCCATTATAAAAAAGAAAGGTAGACTATTTCGGTCAGAAATAGCGGTCAGAAATAGCCGAGAGTCTAACGTTAGAGAGGACCGGTTATAACTCATATTTTTTGCGGGGGTACAGTACTTATTTGCCGGTATATTTCTCAACACAAGAGCCCCTCCCATGGCAGAGCGAGCCCTCTCTCGTCTCACCAGTGAGCAGCCGGGAGCAGAGGGGCGTGACCAATCACAGTGAACTAGCTGGCTGGTGACAGAACTCACACAAGTGGGCTCGCTCTGTGAGCAAAGTATATTCGACCTGCATACAAATATTAATTTCTACATTTTATACATAATATCCCAGCGTTTCAACCAGCTGCACATATGTAAAATTAAGATATTTACCCAATTTCATGAAATAATAATAAACACAGACACCGCTGTGCTCACACACACACTCAAAATATTTCAAAAAAGTAGAAAAAGACCCCAGGGGTGCACAAGGGTTCATAACAGACCGACAGTAAGTTTGGGGGAACTAATGGGATAACTGGGGATGTTGTTTGGTCCTGACAAGAGTCTCAAAGTCTGGGGTGATGGTAGACAAAGCAACTCTGAGGTCATGCTCAATGTCCAATCTGTTCCTCTGCTCTGTCTTCAGCTGGACCAGAGCTGAGAAGCCACTTTCACAAAGATAGGTAGTGCAAAAAAAAAAATATATATATATATATATATATATATAAATAAATAAAAAAATATATATAATATTTTTTTTAATATAATTTTTTCTCGATTAGTCGACTAATCGAAAAAATTATCGACAGATTAGTCGACTACCAAAATAGTCATTAGTTGCAGCCCTAGTACACCCTCCCCAGACTGACAGGACACATGTGGTAGTCTACACCCTCCCCAGACTGACAGGACACATGTGGTAGTCTACACCCTCCCAGACTGACAGTAGGGCAGCGCAATGACCAGGACCGTGACACACACTGGGAATTGGTATAATGACTAAATTGGGAGAAAAATGGGAAACATACAGTCATGTAACACTGGATAATGTAATACTACTGGAGAATGTAATAACTTTTTAATTTAGAAGGACTTTATAATGTAATACAACCGGAAAATGTAATAACTTGCCAGATTGATTGATTGATTGATTGATTTTTATTGTGGAGTAAAAGACAGCATCCAAGGGATAAAAACATGAGAAAGTGCAAGCACTTATTTCCATCATGGTCCCTGATTTTGGACATGGACAGACATCATAAAACATAGAGCATCATAATAAAACATAATAAAACAGAGCATCATAATAAAACATAGAGCATCATAATAAAACATAGATCATCATAATAAAAAACAGAGCATCATAATAAAACATATAGCAACCCCATAAAAACACTACCCTCTCCTTCCTAGACGTGGCTATTCTATACTTCACTGGCTAGCCATTTCTTTGTGGCACGTCTAAAGCTTCCCCCCTCTTCGATGTTTTTCAGGGCCACTGGAAGCTTGTTCCACTCCAGTGCTGCAGAATATAAAAAAGTATTTGTGCCCATTAGGGAGTTACATTTTGGCAGAATAAAATCCGTACTGCTCCTTCTAGTGGAGTATGAATGATTGTCACGGAATCAATTAAAATAATTAGATAGATATTTCGGACCTGTATTTTGAACTATCTTGTGTGTGAGACCTAAATTGATGTGAATTACCCTTTTATTGACCGGAAGCCAGTTTAGTTGCCTAAAGAAAGTTGGCCCTAGGTGAGTGCATGGAGGTAGCTTAAGGACTACTCTCATTCATTTGTTTTGAGCTGTCTGAAGTTTGTTTTTCAGGACCTGTGGAGTGCCACTAAACCAGGAGGTGCCAGCATAGTCAAAGTGACTTTGTACTAATGCGCCCGCTAGCATTTTAAGTGTTGCCTGGTCCAGTAGTTCCCCTTGTCTAGCTAGGAATTTCGTTTTCAGTGTGGGCTTTTTTAACCATGGCCTCTCCTGTAAGATGTTTGTCCATTATGCAGCCTAGATATACTACAGAATCCTTGTTTGTTATTTGCTTCTCACCTACTCTTATCTTCATTTCAATTTCTTTACCAAGCCGTTTCTTTGATCCGAACAGGATGGCCTCTGTTTTTCCTAGATGAAGAGATAGTTTGTTATCTGACAGCCATGTCTGCACATTTGATAGCTCCTCACTAAGGGTCCTCTCCACTACTGCCAAGTCCTTATGGGAGACCAGAATGGCTGAGTCATCCGCATAAAGAAAAAGGTCTGATGAACAGGCATTCTTCATATCATTTATGTAAATGAGAAAGAAGAGAGGCCCCAGGACACTCCCTTGAGGCACCCCGCAGGTGATTGCCTTTGCTGAGGAGTAGGTCCCGTTTACATCTACCATCTGAGACCTGCCTGATAGATATGAGGTGACCCAGTTCAACGCTGACCCACTAAACCCAATCGCCTTCAATTTAAATAAAAGGACACTATGGTCAACCGTATCAAAGGCCTTTTGTAGGTCCAACATGATCATTCCACAGAATTTCTTTGCATCAATCTCCTTTCTGATGCAGTCAGTCAAATACACCAGACATGTCTCAGTGGAATGAGATTGTCTAAAGCCTGACTGATGCTCAAATAGGATACTGTTTCTCACTAAATATGTATTGATCTGTTCATGAATGATTTTTTCCATGACTTTTGATAGTACACTTAAAATGCTAATTGGTCTATAGTTACCCTTGTCTGACTTATTATCTTTCTTATAGAGTGGAATTACTCTAGCACTCTTTAGATCTGATGGTACCTTCCCATGCTCTATGGAGAGATTGATTAGGTGGGTAATAGCAGGGGTGATGCACTCTGCTGCGTCGTTAAGAAACCTAGCAGGCATCTGATCTAATCCTGTCACTTTACTGGGATTAAGTTGATTTTAGCCTCTTGAGGACTGCGCTCTCTGTCACTTTACTAAAAGAAAAAGAGTCCTCTTGCAGCCCTAGTTGTGAGTAATACTCATTAACTTGTGTTTCTCCGAAACGCCCTGAATGCTGTGGGAGATCTTTTACTAGATTATTTGCCACTGATGTAAAGTAGGTGTTCAGCCCCTCCGCCACCTCTTTTTTGTCTGAGGTCAATTTACCCTCGTGGTTCAAACAAAGGCTGCTAGGTTTGGTTTTGAGCCTTTTGCTGTAGCCTAGATCCTTTAATGATTTCCACAATTTACTGGGGTTGTTCCTGTGTTCGATTATCTTTTCAGAAAAGTGGGATTTTTTGGCATAATCTCCCTGTTCGCTTCACTTCTTAGTTTCTTAAACTCTTGGTAGTCTGAATTATCCCTTGATTTCTTAAATTTTGAAAAACTTAGATTTCTTAAATGTATCAGTTTTAAAATATCATCAGTAACCCAGGGCTCTGTTCTATGCTTTAAAACATATCCAGGCTTTATCAATATTATTACATTTCAGTACAGTTGCCCAATTTACATTATTAAAACACTTGATGAGAGCAGCTTTGCTGTAGTTTTTCAGTGACCTAATTTTCACTGTATTGTGACACTTAAATATATTTCTCTGTATCTTCCTAGTCACAAAGATCATGGAATGGTCACTGATAGTATATTCTACTACTCCACTTTTGCTTATCCTGGTCCTATCTGATACCAAAACCAGATCAATAATGGTTTGGGAGGTGTGTGTAACACGAGTGGGTTCCTTAATCATCTGATGAAGATCAAACAATCTACAAAAGGTATCACAAGCTTTGAAAATAGTAGAGTCCTTCTTGAGAAAGTCAGTGTTTAAATCCCCAAGGACAATAATCTCTGCTGTGGTAAAGTCATCACAATTAGAGCAGGTCTCTCCCAATAAATCATAAAAGTCACTCTGATAATCTGGTGATGACAACAGCACAGCCTCATCTGCAGGTTGTTAATTAGCTCCTACCACACACTAAACGTCCAAAGCCTGTCTGCACTCTCAATCCTTATTATTATGTGGAGACACACTGCCGGCTGACAGACTCTCTCTCTGCTTCTGTGTTGCTCTCAGATGGCTCTAAGCAGTGCTGTCATTATATACATTTTGTTTACATTATATACACTGAAAAACCATCGAGATCCTTCATTCCTCCCTTTGATTCTTCAATCAACCATCAGAATCAACAAATCTGTATGTCATGTATGTCATAATATGTTATGATGAATTGAAAATGGGGGAACCTGATGTAAACAAGACGAAAGTCTTCCTCTGGTCTGCATCCCCTTAACAATTGTGTGTACTGAGCTGTACTGTATTGTACCCATTCTGCAATCTGTTAATACAAATTTCAATCAATCAATCAGCACAGATGCTGTAACTGAGGGGTACAATTCCCTGACTGTATTGATAAGTATGGTATTATTAAACCACTACCTCTTGTACTTTAACTTCTGGCCATCCAGTACATGATATAGATATGATGAACACTTTCCCACCTGATGAAACGAAGTCCACACAAATGTACAAATCGAATATTTAATATAGCAAAAGGTATATACAACGTTCACTTGTTTACACTTATGATTTGAAATGCACTTGTATGGCAAATGAGTATTCGTAGGTAAATCAACATTGAATGTCCAATCTCTGGTTACGCAGGGAGTAAGTATACAACCCGGATCTTTAGGAAACTATAGCGATGGTACTTAAATGATTATAGCTGGATACACTAAGGGGGGGGGGGGGGGGTCCCGCTGGTTGTAAGACAGTAGGAGGGGGGGATTAGAAGAGCCGCTGGCGGTATCCCATCTGGCCGACGATTTCTTGGGAGAATTCAAAGTCTTGAACACGGTGCCCACAGAACCTCGGTCCGCAGATTAATACAGCTGGACCCTCTGGTGGACGGTAGCTGCCGGTCCACAACGGAGAGACGTGAGGCGACCTCACTGGTGTAGAGCGCCGTCTCACCTGGACTCCTCTCCGGGGGGTAGTTCCAACACTCAGCAGTGTTGGCCGTTATCCATGGAATAATCAAAGCACCCAAAGCATAATCCAAGCCGTGGAAGGCTCGCCGTCGTCCGGGTAAAGTAATCCAATGTACAGGTCCGCTCGTCCTGGCCCGGAGCTCCTCGGATGCAAGCACCACTAGTGGTCTGCCCAGCCTGGTTAAGACTCCAGATAACGTCAGGAACGATGGGGGTGCTGCTCACTTTATAACTCTAACCGACGATGCACCATACATAAATAGACTATTATTAGCTTAATAGAATACGTCCAACTCGACGGTATAGTGCCAAACTATGACAATTCAACTATTAATCCACACGATATCTCAATGCCTATTCTGAGGCCAAGTAGGCCTTACTGCACCACACGTGCGTCGTGGGTGAGGCTTCGCGTCTGTTACTCGGTTGGAGGGTAAAGAACTAATGGACTAAAAGAAAGTTCTACTTTACTTGCGCCATATATATATGCGCTGTGAACAAATAGTACCATTCGTATTTCGCCAGACGTATTCCTACGCGGAACCGGGCTTGCCACGACATGTTGGGCGGCACGATTGAACTTGAACCTAGGGGTATGGCTGCTGGCGCCAGGTTCTCGTCCAATGGTAGAATGAAACTATTATGGGCTGTTTAGTAGACTAAAGGGATATTCAGTGCATATTGTACAAGGAATATACAGGGGATATCAAACGATATACAAATACTATTTAAATATATATATATAAATAAATATATATATTCGGTTTAATCTGATCCTTCACAACAGCCGCCCCCTAATTAGTCCCACCTAATTAGCTAAGCAGAGACAGATTAACCGCACTGTCTACCACTCAAGGTCCGCTGTAAGGGTCAGTCAACTCACAAAGTCATGGGGTCATGGTCATCATCGATAGTATCTAGGAGTCGGGGCAGTTCTATTAGCCTCGCCACGGGTCGTGTGTAAGTGCGCCCTTGGACGAGTACTTCAGCTGCTCGGACCTTGCCATCGGCACCAGTGATCACTTTGCTTACGCGGCCAGCCGGCCACATAGCTCTGGGTAGTGACTGGTCGATAATCATGACGACTGTTCCTTCTGTCAAATTGTCTCTCTCTTTTACCCACTTCTGGCGGGTCTGTAGAGACGGTAGGTAGTGGAGTAGGAAGCTGCTCCAAAACTTGTCAGCTAGTACTTGACTGTACCTCCACATTCTTCGGCCGTTCGCTTCTTCAGGCCTGTACATTGTCTGGGGTAGCGCGGGGTCCAGCCGCCCCATTAAGAGTGTGTTGGGGGTGACTGGGTCGACATCTGCTACATCACTGGAGACGTAACCGAGGGGCTTTGAGTTCAATACTCCCTCGATCTCCGTGAGGACTCTCTCTGCTCCTGCGTGGTGTACATCCTCGGAAGGCCATAAGGAATGAGTCTGTGCTCATGGTCGGAAGGAGCTCGATATGTATCGCTCTGGTGGTCATGCATTTGAATACAATACCCCACCGCTTCTCGGTTCCTCTTCCTCTCTTTATATACAACGGGCCAAAACAGTCCATGCCTGTGGAGTGGAATGGCTTGTCGCCGAGTCGGAGGCGACAGGGGGGTAGGTCAGCCATCCGTGGTATGCTGGGCTGCGCGCGCCGCTTTCGGCAGTCTAGACAGGTTCGCTGGAAGCGTCGCACCGCTTCTCTTCCTTGAAGTATCCAATAGCGACGTCTGATCTCCGCGAAGACTCTCTCTGCTCCTGCGTGGTGTACATCCTCGTCGTATTTCTTTATGATCAGCTCTGTGACCTTGTGTCGGCTGTTCAAGACTATCGGGTACTTAATGTCATCCGGTAGATCGGGGGCTCTCCGCAGGCGACCACCCACTCTGATGAGATTATGGGCGTCACTCTCGGGTGCCAGGTGGAGCAGTCTGCTGTCTGATGGGACGGGCTTTCCTCCCTGTAGACAGTCTAGCTCATCGGGGAACGAGTCTCTCTGGGCTCGTTGTAGTAGAAGAAGTTCTGCTTCTTCGTAGTCAGCTGCTGAAATGTCATTGGTGGACTGAATCTCTGGGTGGTGCCACAGGAATGTTCTTTGCTGCGCACTCTCTAGGGTAATGCAGTCATCTATGTTGGGGTCTGTGGAGGCGACTGTGCTCAGTCCACAGAACATAGGTTTCTTGTTCTCAGCCTCCTCGTTACTTGCTTCCCGTGGGGTGGGCGTAGGCCACTCTTCTTCCGGGAGCTTGAGGAATTCTGGTCCGTCACTGTAGATGTTGCGACGGGTGAGGTCATCCAGAGACATTCCCCGGGTGATGACGTCAGCTGGGTTGTGTTTGGTGTCCACATACCGCCAGCTCGCTGCTTCTGTTAACTCTTGAATCTCGGTGACTCTGACTCCCATGAAGACTTTGTATCTGCATGAATCAGACTTGATCCATGTGAGTACTGTCGTGGAATCTGACCACAAGATTGTTCTGTGTACCGGGATGGTGAGTTCACGTTGGATTAACGTGGCTAGATGCGCTCCTGCTAGGGCAGCGCAGAGCTCTAGACGCGGGATAGATTGTTGCTTTCGTGGGGCTATTCTTGAGCGAGCCAGGATGAAAGCAGTGTGTATCTTTCCTCCCTTCTCTTGGGCACGCAAGTAGGCCACCGATCCATAGGCTACTTCGGAGGCGTCGCTGAAAACGTGTAGATCAATCTTGCATGTCTCTGGCCTCACTGTGGATGGGAAGTAGCTGCGGCGTATATTGACGCCTGGGAGTGAGCGGAGTTCCGTCTCCCACTCTCTCCATGTTGAGGCAAGGTGTGCGGGTATGGGGTCGTCCCAGCCCTGGTCCTTGTCCCATAGTGCTCGTACAATCCTCTTTGCCCTGGTGGTGTAAGGTAGAATACATCCCAACGGGTCATATTGTCTGGCGAGTGTTCTGTACACACTCCGTCTGGTGGTCGGTGTCGCCGTCGACCTTCCCTGCTCTGGAGTCAGGGGTTTGTGTCTATAGTGGAGCGAGTCTGTTTTGAAGCGCCAGACTAGTCCTAGTGTCATTTCTTGGGCTTCTCCTGGGATGGTCGCCATCCAGGTCTCGCTGCTGGCAGCCTTGTCCGCGGGGGAGAGGCTGCGCAATACGTGCGGGTCACTGCTGGCCCACTGCCTGAGATCAAAGCCGCCTTTGATCAGGGAGGCGCGTAGCTTGATTAAGAGAGCCTCGGCTTCTTCTTGAGTCGAAACGCTTTGTAAACAGTTGTCCACGTAGAAACTGTTCTTCACACTGTGTCGGACCTCTTCATCTGCTGTTGGGTCCTCTGCGACGTGTTTCTGTAGTGCAAATGTAGCACAGCACGGGCTGCATGTGGTTCCGAAGGGGAGTACTTCCCACTGGTAGATGGCTGGGTTCTCATCTCCGATCCTCTCTCTCCATAGGAACCGCAGCAGGGGCTTGTCCTCCTCCACTAGTCTCACCTGCAGGAACATCCCTTTGATATCCCCGCTGATAGCCACCTTGTCCTGGCGGAAGCGCAGTAGCACGCCTAGTAGGGAGGGGCCGAGTGTGGGGCCGGGCAAGAGCTCTTTATTCAGATTTTGGGATCCGATCTGGTAGCTGCAGTTAAACACAATGCGATCCTTGCCGTTGTGGTGGACCTTGTGATGCGGCACGTACCATGATTCGGTCGTCTGATCGGCCTCTTTAATGTCAATCTTTGTCACGTGTCCCGCTGTGATTAGCTTCTCAATCTCAGCGCGGTACACACCCTCTTGAGCGGGGTGTTTGGCTAGGCGCCGCTCCGTGTTCAATAGATAGCGCTCCGTGGCGTCTTTCTTTGCGTGAAAGGTGGGCATTCCCTCTCGCCTCAGGAGTGGAGTTGCGTATCTCATCACTCCGCCGACTGTGACTCTCTTTGTCCCTTGCTCGAGTAGGTTGATGGCGTAAATGTCTTCTTTAGAACGAATATCTTTCTTTTCGTTCTTAAAGGGCATTGTCTCTAGTGTCCATAGCCTCTCGACATGCTGCAGGAGAGTGGTGTCTTCTTCTGTCGTTCTGGAGTGGAGGCAGCTAGTGGCTGCTGTTCGGTTGAGAGATTTAGCGAGGGGGCCTTGTAGGGTCCACCCTAGGCGGGTCTCGACTGCTGCAGGACAGCCTCGGGGTCCTGTATGGACCCGGTCAATCGGGACTATGAGTTCTGCATGGTCGAAGCCTATCAGCAGGGTCGGGGTAGCGCCGTCTATGAGCGGGATAGGTAGTTGTCGCAGGTGCACATATTTATCCATCAACTTGGCGATAGGGTAGGTGTACTGCGATAGTCCTATTTCTTGGCTGGTGAAAGCATTTGTAATCCTATACCGTCGCTCTGGCTGCCCGTTTGCTGCGATAGTGAAGGAGACATTCTCGCCCTTTATCGTCTTTAAATCTCTTCTTATTGTCCGAATCGTCATTTGGTTCTCGCTCCCCCGCAGTCCCAGCTGGGCCGCAGCGGACACGAGCAGAAGGGTCTTCTCTGACCCGTCATCAAGGACGGCGTAAGTGTCCATGACTTTATCTTGGTAGCTCAATGTCACACGGACTACCTTTAAGAGCACTTGGGCGCCGCTGCTGCTGGCGGGGTCAATGTACATGACACTTGCCTTGGTGCCGCTCGATGGTGCAGGTGAAGGCCGTCTTCTGTTACTGTCGTGTAGTATATCTAGATGGGCTCCATCGCACCGACTGCACCTTTTCTTTAGGCGGCATTCGGCTGCCATGTGACTGCGCGCACATCGGTAACAGCGCCTGTTGGACTTTATCCATTGACTCACTTCTTCTGCATTCATCTTTGTGAACAGGTCACATTGTGACAGCCAGTGTTCTTTCTCACAGTAGGGACACACCATCTTCCACTTCTCTTTTCTCGAGGGGGTACTGTGGCTCTTACTGCTCGGTACTGACTCTGATTGGTGCATGACAGTCACCGATCTTCTTCCATCATTTATTCTCCTGGGTCCCTCTCTGGAGCTTGGCGTGCTCCGCCCGAACGTATCCAGCCGTAAGCTGCTGACTTCTCTCGCCAGGAAGTCGGCTAGATCAAGGAGGGATGGTTCGGGGCCGTTAGGATCCCGGTAGTCCCTCTGCCGCCTAAAACGCTCTTGTCTTGCGGGTGGCAGCTTCTCCAAAATCCTCTCGACGTTAGAGTTGGCGTATAGCTCATGCATGCCCTTTTCCCGTTGCGCTCCCAGCATCCCTACCAGGGACTGCACTTTGATTGACAGGTCGTCTAATGAGCGATTGTCTGTTGCTGGGGGTAGGCGATCAATATGCCTTATCTCTTGGATTACGTAATCCCATATACGTCCATATCTCTGGTCCAGCGCGGCTAGGGCCGCTGTGTATGGGGTCGTAGAGGTGGCATAGGCTAGCGCTATATTGTGCGCTCGCGGTACTTTCAGGTGCTTCAGTAATATTGCATACTTGTGGCGTTCATCAGCGACATCCACCATCATTGTCTCTAAGCACATCCGGAGCTCCGTGTACTGTGCTCGATTCTCATAGGTGAAGTCTGGAAACGACGGCGTGGCAATGTATGACGCCGTGGATGGCTGATACATCGGCGAGCGTTGGGGGAGAGACCTCCTAGGCGAGTCCCCTCTTGCGCCTCTCTGTGGGCTGGTACCGACAGGGTACCATGGCCCGCTGGTCCAGGTGCTATTCCTCGGGGCTGGTCGTGCGTCGTGCTCACCCGTGAATAGAGTCGGGGGTCTGTAGCGCAGCGCCGCGGGGGTATAGCCTGGGCTGTACTGGACCTCCTGGTCCGGTGGAGTACTGTGCTGTCGTCGGGCTTGGTTCTCCTCCTCTCCCTCTTCTTCCTCTATCAGGTCTTCCAGATCCTGTAATCGTTTATTTAGCTTCTCCGCAGTGTATGCCGCTCCTTCCTTGTAGCTGGGTCTCGCTTGGACCGGTCTGGGAAGGGGGTCTGCGGGGGGTATAGGCTTGGTCTGTTGGTCAAGTTCAGGGTCGCTTGCTCGGTTAGGAGACGCTGCCCTTGACTGTTGTCTCGACGAGTTCCTTGAACCCCTGGCGGAGGGAGAGGGTGTTGCCTTGCGGATCAGCTGCTCCATTAGCTGCGCTTGTAACTTGTCGCGCTCGACTTCGCGCTTGGTGAGATCTGCTTCCCTTTGGGCACCGGCGGCGGCGCGCTGGGCGTCGGCCCGCCATATTCTCTTCCGTCTGAAGGCGTCTCATCTCCAGGCGTGTGCGCTCTTCTTCGCTCCGTTGCTGTGCTTGGAGTCGATCGCGTTCGCCCTGAAGTCGGTCGCGTTCGGTAGAGGCTGTCAGGCTGATGAGGAACGCCTGTTGTAGCATCCTCTCCGCTTCGCTGGGGGAAGGCGGTTGTGGAGGTGAGCCGCTCCTGGGTGAGCCGCTCCTGGGTGTACTCGTTGGGGAGTCCTGGAGCTCTATTTCCTCGGCGCTCTCCTCCTCTTCTTCCGTGCAGAGTTCTCTCTCTGTAGGGTTGTCTTCCTCCCGGGGCTGGTCGGGGACTACTTCTTCGGTATTGGCGGGGGGTAAAGGCATGTCAGCTCCCTCCTGGTCCCCACCGTGAGCTTGGTCAGTTACATTAGGACCTACTAGGGCCTCTGTGGTCGGGGAAACCTGGTCGTTAAGGTCAGACATAATTTTACTTTCTACTTTTACCGCGTTTACCGTTTGTCGAAGGCTAGGTAGTTGACTGACAGCGTAATCCTCTAAGTACTGAGGTGTCTGTCGTCTGCGCCGCGGGCGTTCTAGGTTAGGAGGACCGTTTCGTGGAGTGTTCATCATAGGCCATTTTAATATTAATAACACTATATTAATATTACACTAGTTACCCTCCGGCTCGAAGGACCAATTGTAACTGAGGGGTACAATTCCCTGACTGTATTGATAAGTATGGTATTATTAAACCACTACCTCTTGTACTTTAACTTCTGGCCATCCAGTACATGATATAGATATGATGAACACTTTCCCACCTGATGAAACGAAGTCCACACAAATGTACAAATCGAATATTTAATATAGCAAAAGGTATATACAACGTTCACTTGTTTACACTTATGATTTGAAATGCACTTGTATGGCAAATGAGTATTCGTAGGTAAATCAACATTGAATGTCCAATCTCTGGTTACGCAGGGAGTAAGTATACAACCCGGTTCTTTAGGAAACTATAGCGATGGTACTTAAATGATTATAGCTGGATACACTAAGGGGGGGGGGGGGTCCCGCTGGTTGTAAGACAGTAGGAGGGGGGGGTTAGAAGAGCCGCTGGCGGTATCCCATCTGGCCGACGATTTCTTGGGAGAATTCAAAGTCTTGAACACGGTGCCCACAGAACCTCGGTCCGCAGATGAATACAGCTGGACCCTCTGGTGGACGGTAGCTGCCGGTCCACAACGGAGAGACGTGAGGCGACCTCACTGGTGTAGAGCGCCGTCTCACCTGGACTCCTCTCCGGGGGGTAGTTCCAACACTCAGCAGTGTTGGCCGTTATCCATGGAATAATCAAAGCACCCAAAGCATAATCCAAGCCGTGGAAGGCTCGCCGTCGTCCGGGTAAAGTAATCCAATGTACAGGTCCGTTCGTCCTGGCCCGGAGCTCCTCGGATGCAAGCACCACTAGTGGTCTGCCCAGCCTGGTTAAGACTCCAGATAACGTCAGGAACGATGGGGGTGCTGCTCACTTTATAACTCTAACCGACGATGCACCATACATAAATAGACTATTATTAGCTTAATAGAATACGTCCAACTCGACGGTATAGTGCCAAACTATGACAATTCAACTATTAATCCACACGATATCTCAATGCCTATTCTGAGGCCAAGTAGGCCTTACTGCACCACACGTGCGTCGTGGGTGAGGCTTCGCGTCTGTTACTCGGTTGGAGGGTAAAGAACTAATGGACTAAAAGAAAGTTCTACTTTACTTGCGCCATATATATATGCGCTGTGAACAAATAGTACCATTCGTATTTCGCCAGACGTATTCCTACGCGGAACCGGGCTTGCCACGACATGTTGGGCGGCACGATTGAACTTGAACCTAGGGGTATGGCTGCTGGCGCCAGGTTCTCGTCCAATGGTAGAATGAAACTATTATGGGCTGTTTAGTAGACTAAAGGGATATTCAGTGCATATTGTACAAGGAATATACAGGGGATATCAAACGATATACAAATACTATTTAAATATATATATATAAATAAATATATATATTCGGTTTAATCTGATCCTTCACAACAGATGCTCTTTTTCAGCTACGCCCTGCTTCACATTCACACAGTTCCATTCACACTCCCTCCATCCAGTTTTGCTTGTACAGTTGTACAGTGTTCCCCACCCACCCCTCCTACCCAACCCCCCCCCCACCCCACCCACCCAACCACCTCCAATGTACAGCCCCCTACCCCGCCCCCCCACCCCTCCTACCCAACCCCCCACCCACCCCACCCACCGAACCACCTCCAATGTACAGCCCCCCCCACCCAACCCCACCACCCTTTCCCAACCACCCCCAATGTACAGTTTTTACGTCAAATGTATATACTCTCTTTTCTGGACTCTTTTTGTATCACAAACAGTACTGTATTTGCAAATCTGGTATGTCATAAATGTATAGATGTAGCAGTACTGTCTATCTGTATGTCATGTATGTCATATATGTCCTGATGAATTGAAAATGGGGGACCCTGATGTAAACAAGACGAAAGTCTTTCTCTGGTCTGCATCCCCTTAACAATTGTGTGTATTGAGCTGTACTGTATTGTACCCATTCTGCAATCTGTTAATAAAGTTTTCAATCAATCAATCAATTCACAGTTCCATTCACACGTCAGTCAAAGCTTATGAGTTTGAACACATCACTCCTGTCCTCCACTCCCTCCACTGGCTCCCGATCAAGGAACGCATTACCTTCAAAGCCCTCCATAGCCTGGCCCCCCCCTACCTGACTGACCTCCTTGTCCCCTACCGCCCCACCCGTTCCCTCCGGTCCTCTTCCACTCTTTCCCTCACTGTCCCGTCATCCAAACTTAAAAGTTTTGGTGACCGGGCATTCTCACGAGCTGCACCCCGACTCTGGAACTCCCTCCCTCAGACCATCAGAGACTCTCCCTCACTCTCCACTTTCAAATCCAGACTCAAAACCTACCTGTTCTCCCTAGCATTCAACCTTCCTTACCCATAACCACCCTCCTCCAACCTACCACCCCCTTTCCCCCTGCCCTACGTTCTCTCCTCTCCTGCCCCCCCACCCCCCTCGGTTTCCCTTACTCACTTCCCGACTCTCTCCCCTTCTGACTCCTGTATTTGTTATCCGTTACTCGTGGTTTTATGTTCTTGTGTATTCATACTGTTCTCCGTTTCCCTGTGGTTCTATGTTTCTTTTTCTTTTCTTTTTTTTGCATATTGTCAGCGACTTTGGGTCATTGAAAAGCGCTATACAAAATAAATGAATTATTATTATTATGTAGACACGTGAATGTGTCTGACTATGTTCATTATAACTGTTTCAATGATCCGTCTACTTTCATGCCGTCAAAGCATCGTGGGAGGACTCACACTAGGGGGAGCTGGTTGGCGTCAGTCTGGTAGTCTGTAGAGATGCGAAGAGGATGTGTATCAACGAAGAAGACACATGTGCCGGGTCTCTTCGGCTCAACCCACGAGAGCTAGTGGACGTGTTTGCCACGAGCATCCTACTTTGAAAAACGTGAAATACTAGGCGGCTGGATGGCGCAGCGGACATTGCGCTCGTCACCAACGCAAGAGACACCGGGTTCGAATCTGGCTGTCGCCGTTGCCTCTGGCTTGGGCCGGCCGTCATACTAACTCAATTGGCGTTGGAGTTAGCGGGTGGGAAGTCGAAGGGTGGTAGTCTGGTCGTTGTGAACAGCGACTCCTACAGGTCGGTTGGGGTGCCTGCACAGCAAAGTCAGGAAAATGGCGGGGGCAGTGTGAGCCTCCTACACATTACTCCTCGCCAAATGAGAGTCCACGCTGGCAGGTGAAAAGATGTGACAGGCTGCCTCCACATGTATCGGAGGGGACATGTGATGCAAGGCTTCTATCCTCCCTACAACCGGCCAGTGGGGGGAATATGCGAGCAACGATCAGGACAGCGGAGGGAGAATTGGCACGAGAGGTAAATTGGGATGGGGAGAAAAATCACAGAAAAGGGAGGAGAAAAAGTAGATAAAAAAAAGAAAAAGGTGAAATACTAAATGTGCACCGGAGCAGAAGAAATAACGCTGTGTGCCGTAAGCTTATCAATACCAAGTATAGTGATTAGTATGCGCCAAGATGAAGAGGACATTCGACAGATGGACTGTGAAGAAGAACGTTAAGTTTTGCGTATTAGCACGTAGTCGGAGAGTCAGGTTAGCCAACTTGGCTATTAGCTTAGCTAAAGTGTAGTGCACTAGCATTTAGCTTAGCACCTCGCGTTGCTGATATACAGCAACGGAAGGACTCAGCCTTAAGAGGTTCTACTGGACGTCTACAGCATCGCTACAGGCTATCTACTGACTGCCAGACAAGCCCTACCTCTAAGTATCACAGGTGACGGTTTCTCTGAACCTTTTTTACGGCCGAAATACCCCAGACATTTGCTATGCGGGGCTAAGTAGCACCTAGGCCATAGACCCTCATGCACAGGCGAGTCAAGTTCCGCACCTGCCGCGTTGTGAAACACTAACTGTTTATTTTGGTAGCATGCTCAGGACAGAGTGAAGGGGCTGTCCTGTTTTGGGCCACTACGTTCTCTAGCCACGACAGGGCGCTCCAACGGGGGGTTTTGTTTATTCTTTTTGTTGTGGTTATTTCAATGTGCCGGCTTAGCATTGCACAGGTGTGGGCCCACGCAGGTTGTGTATACGTTCCAGGTTACCCACGGGGTTGAACCGTGTAGCGTATACTAGTGGTGTTTAGCATTTCATTGATACTGTATTGCCGCTTTAGAGGGCGATCGGGATTGCGTTGCCGGCCGAAGGTGATAATTATTTGGGTGCTACTGTCCTGCCGGCGAAGGTTATCATTGTGTTATTGGCTTTCCGCCAGAGGGCGAAGGTCACCAGTAACATGATTTTACATTGCCCCCTTCAGTAAAGAAAGAGACTGATAATTTGATCCAATGTGTTGTGTATGTGTGTGAAGTGTAATTTCACATTCTCTCTCTCTTTGTGAAGTCAGGATTTCTGTTTAAGACACATCCTCCCCCTCCTCCTCTTCCTCCTCCTCCCCTCCTCCTCCTCCTCTTCCTCCACCCCCTCATCCTCCACCTCCTCCTCCTCCTCCACCCCCTCCTCCTCCCCCTCCACCTCCTCCTCCTCCTCCTCCACCTCCTCCTCCTCCTCCTCCTCCCCCCTCCACCTCCTCCTCCTCCACCTCCTCCTCCTCCCCCTCCTCCTCTCCCTCCTCCTCCTCCACCTCCTCCTCCTCCTCCTCCACCTCCTCCTCCTCCTCCTCCCCCTCCTCTCTTTGTGAAGTCAGGATTTCTGTTTAAGACAGGGCACCCATTCATCTGGCCTGATAAGGTTTGTCAAGGTCGCCTGCTAGAAGCCCTTTTGGAGCCTCCCAGAGTTCTAAGAATGCATCGAAGAAGGCGTATCTATTCCACTGTGTTATAACACATTACACTTTTGCGTTTGGTCACTTTTACTCTGACAGACCTGTGATATGCACTCTGACAGACTAGAAGTCCGTCCGTACGGGCGTACTGTATATATATTTTTTCTTCTCCAATAAACCTGTGTTCATTTAACGTGAGTATTCCGGCTGTCTCTTTTAGCTCCTGTTTCATTATTTCAGAATACCTGATTCGCAGTGTGACACTGTTTTAGGCTGCTTGATGCCCGTGGAGAACCTGTCGTTGGAGACGTCAAAATCCACAACATTATTGGTGTCTGAAGTGGGATGCTGACCGACCCTGCCGGTGCAGACGGCCTCTCATCGCTCTACAACACAGCCACGTCGAGAAGACAGTGAGGAGTCTGAGAGTGAATTGTCTGTCTGCACTCGGCTGGTCGGGCCGGCATCCCCCGGGCATTACACGCAGCGTCGCGGCGAGTCAGGTAAGCAGGAGTGGGGGGGCCGTCTGAATGTAACTCTATCTGTGTTTAGTGCCGCGTAAAAGCGAGGGGTATCAATGTATTGAAGGTTTCAATGTATTGGAATCCTAGAGAACCGTCCGCGTAAGAGCGAGGGATTCCGTGTGAATTCTCGAACCTGCCACGTAAAGCGAGGGATATCAATGTATTGAAGGTTTCAATGTATTGGAATTCTCGAACCGTCCGTGCCTAAGAGCGTGAGGGATTCCGCGTGTGAATTCTCGAACTTGCCGCGTAAAGCGAGGGATATCAATGTATCGAAGGTTTCAATGTATTGGAATTCTCGAACCGTCCGCGCGTAAGATCGCGAGGGATTCCGCATGTGAATTCTTGAACGTGCCGCGTAAAGCGAGGGATATCAATGTATTGAAGGTTTCAATGTATTGGAATTCTCTAACCGTCCGTGCGTAAGAGCGCGAGGGATTCATTGTGAATTCTCGAAAACTGATCGTGATACAGATATATATATATATATATATATATATGTGATAAGTGCTCATGCAAGCCTCGGTCAGATTGATAACCCAATAACTCATTGGTCCGCCCATCTCAACATCAAGCAGCGTCCTGCGATGTCTGTGATATCCAGAACTCAATGCGTCCACAAACTGCAGGGGTTAAACCCGACCGACCCGACCTGACACACGCACCGCTCCGTCCCCCCCAGTCATCGACCTTAGGTCCAGTGATTGGAGTTGCGGAGTCTATTATTTTATTTGCACTGGGAAGGATTAATTTGACCAGTAGGCCACTCTATAATCAGATGATATCCATTTCCCTTATCCGTCACACGTATTATCACTGTACCTAAGGTCGATGACTGGGGGGGACGGAGCGGTGCGTGTGTCAGGTCGGATCGGTCGGGTTTAACCCCTGCAGTTTGTGGACGCATTGAGTTCTGGATATCACAGACATCGCAGGACGCTGCTTGATGTTGAGATGGGCGGACCAATGAGTTATTGGGTTATCAATCTGACCAAGGCTTGCATGAGCACTTATCATGGCGTCCCTTCGTTGGGCATTTATACTAACTGAATAGGTGCTAACGGCCGAAGAAAACAGGACTACTGTCAAATGCCTCTGGAGTAAAATTAATTACAGATTTGACAAAACCTAACGTACAGATACAGCCGGGAAAAGTCCTGGTACAGTTGTTTGCCGGCCGGTTTGACGCCGTTTTGGTGTGGTTAATGTTAACAATGACCAGCGGGGGCGCTCTCATACAGCTGGTGACAACGTGCTGGACGAGCTCCGCCCTCCCTCGGCAAACTGAGAGAGAGGCAGAGGAAGTAAATAAATATCGCGTCTCGTCTGTTGGCAGTGGATTTAGCTCTCAATCGGTAAGCTCTTAATATACTATTGAAATGCATTTTTACTTAACTTTACAGCATTATTCAAACGTGATAGGAAGTTATGAGTCATCAGCCGTTTATATGCAGTACGTTTTTGCCTACAGATTATACAGTACATGGCAAATGGTGTAGCCGGCTCACATACTGTATAGTAGACTAACGTTACGTTACTTTCTCAGATAGCAATCTGTGTGTGTGTGTACTTATGTGTTGTACTAATTGTACTAATAATAGTGTTTACGTTCCATGTGTCCATATCCTGGCTGCCAAGAGGTGCGAAAGCAAAACAAAGCATCTACTGTATTACTGTGTGTTTATATTGTGAGCAAGTCAAGCAAGTGTAATTGAACACAATACATGCCTTTTTGAAATCAACCAAGATAATGGAGAAATATCAGTCAAGTCCGAAATCGACCGTGAAACCATTGGCAACGGAAGTTTTGTTGAGGTTGTTGTGATTGTTAAGGTACATGTCTCTTTTATTTATTTATTTCCAATAATAATGATTTAAATTACTACTACTAGTCTTAGCAGTAGCAGTTGTCATAGTAATAGTAGTAGTATTAGTAGTAGTAGTAGTAGTAGTAGTAGTAGTAGTAGTAGTAGTAGTAGTAGTAGTAGTAGTAGTAGTAGTAGTAGTAGCAGTAGTAGTGTAGCAGTTGTAGTAGTAGTAATAGTAGTACTAGTATTAAATATGAGCCTAGCAGTAAAGTTATCAATTATCTCCTCTTCCTCTCCTCTCCTCTCCTCTCCTCTCCTCTCCTCTCCTCTCCTCTCCTCTCCTCTCCTCTCCTCTCCTCTCCTCTCCTCTCCTCTCCTCTCCTCTCCTCTCCTCTCCTCTCCTCTCTTCTCTTCTCTTCTAGGCTACTGAGGCTAATCTGAACATCCATGGGGTGTATGCCTTCACCACTGCAGAGGTACAGATCAGAATTCTCGACATAAACGACAACAAACCCGAATTCTACAGGTGCGAAGATACATGTGTCCTGCAGGACACCTTCACAGGAGAGATTATTGAGCACTCATCAGGATCCATCACTGTCAGAGATGCGGACCAGGTCACAGGATTTTTTTTTCTTCTTTTTTTTTTAATTCTTTAAAAAGATAAACAAAAACAGAGATATTGAAAAGAAAAAATAATAATTAATTTGATGTTTATTAGATTAGATTAAAATGTATTGTCATTATACAGCACAAGTACAGTTCAACAAAAAGAAGTTTGGCATCTAACCAGAGTGTACCAGACTGTAACAGTTAAGTGCAATAATAATATACAATGTACAAGTAATTAAATGTGATATATATAACAAGCTACTGGTAATATATGCAACATGTATTTACAGTATAATTATATAAAGTGATACAGGTAATGTACTAAGATAAGATAAGATATTCCTTTATTGATCCCCTTGAGGAAATGCGGGCATCATACAGTAGTAGCATGGGAGGGGGGGGTACATGGGAGAGGGGCATGGTAATAGTATAATACATTAATATAGGCAATACAACTATTGTAATGATACAAATAAGCAGTCTAAACAATATAATTAACTCTGAATATAAGGATATGGTGGTAAGCCATGCTGGCCAGTGGTATAACTATTGAGAGTAGGTATGGGATATATACAGATATAGATATAATATATACTGTACATATTATTAAATTGTATTATACAGGTATGTGAATAGGGAGGGATATATGCAGACATATCCAACAATTATAGATGCATATATATACAGTATATACTGTATAATATAATTATTATCACTGTTTCAAAACACTTCAATGAAAAAAGCAGAGACCATGTTGTCCTGTTGTACTGTCCAACTGTATGACACATAACAAGACCTGAGTGGTTACTTGTGATTAAGTATGAATCATTATGTTTATTGTGCAGGGAGGACAAATCAAGCTAACCCTGGCTGGAGACGACAAGGATGTGTTCGCCGTAGTTCCTGTGTTTACCGTTGCAGAAAGCGCAACTCAAGTTCAACTCATGGTCCAAAAACCCTTGGAGCTGGATTTTGAAAAGAAAGAATTTATGGTTGTGCAGGTAAGGAGATGGAAAATGTAAGAATTGAAATATCAAAGTTGCTTTATGTAGAGTAATCATTAAAACATCACTACTTCATACAGTATGCTGTTCGGTTGGTACTGTGTACAGTCAGTACATCACTACTTCATATGTTCTGTTGGTACTGTGTACAGTCAGTACATCACTACTTCATATGTTCTGGTGGTACTGTGTACAGTCAGTACATCACTACTTCATACAGTATGTTGTTCTGTTGGTACTGTGTACAGTCAGTACATCACTACTTCATACAGTATGTTGTTCCGTTGGTACTGTGTACAGTCAGTACATCACTACTTCAGTGTTGTAGTCGAGTCACTAAATATCGAGTCTGAGTCGAGTGTCGAGTCCCCAGTGTTTGAGTCAGAGTCCAAGTCCAAGTCACCAAAGAAGAGCCCAAGTCGAGTCCCCATTTACCCGAGTCCGAGTCCAAGTCATCAAGGTTGAGTCCACTCCACTCTGGCAGTCGAAGAGCTGACATACAAATAAAAAAAGGTCTACATTAAACATAAATGACACAGCGTTCACCATTTAAAATGGAGTTTATTTACTTTGTGACACAATAGCCACAATAAATATACACAATAAAGAAATCTAACCCTAACTAACCTTACTGTCATGCACTTGTCCTAATAAACTAACCTACACTGTAGCACTCAACACTTTGATGAACATTGTTACTCAGCTGATAGAGTTGTACCCTTCCTGATGACTTGTCGTACAGAACTTGTAAGTCGCTTTGGATAAAAGCGTCAGCTAAATGACTAAATGTAAATGTAAATAGCCAAACAAATGCACTAGCCATCAATATCTTATTACAAATGATTAGGGCCTATTACCAAAAAATAACTAAATAAATAACAAAATAAAAACTAAAATAAATGTATCAATTCACAAGTCCTTGTCTGCACCTTCCGAGTCCGAATGCAGTCAATGCTCGAGTCCATGTCCAAGTCCGAGTCCTCAGTGCACAAGTCCAAGTCGAGTCACGAGTCCTGAAAATCAGTCCAGTACTCGGACTCAAGTCCAAGTCCTGGACCCGAGTACTACAACATTGCACTACTTCATATGTTGTTCCGTTGTCAAGATCTTAAGCCGTTTTGAGCCTGGGCTCCAACCACAATGGTAACTGTGCTTAGTGTGTGAGTCTCAACATGCAGCTGAGTCTCTGACATCACAAATCAGCACATTTTCAGACGACTCAGTTCAGTGAGGGTGAATATTGTGAGAGGAGAATTGGAAGAATGCGCCAATATGAGAATTAGAGACATAGATCATATTAAAGGGGAACTATTTTACTATTTCTTTCACTATTTGGGCACTTTTACACAATTCCTGTGAGTCTATGGAACACCTCTGTAATATATTTTTTTTTATTCATTGTTTGGATGGATAAGGGGAGAGGGATGAGGGGGAGAGAAAGAAATGAGACAAATTATTTCTAATCTATTTCTTTTTTCTTTCGCTGCAGCTCCCACTGTTGCAGCGACCACAGACCTCTGACCAACCCAACAACATCCCTGCCTGCACATCCAGAGCTTTGATCTTGAGGAACCAAGACAACTACAACTGCAAATGACGGGACAGGCTGCATGTCCACTGTGGCACAAGGAGCGAGAGGGCAGGCAAAAGTGTTGCCACTAGTCATAGCAAATAATGGAGGTCAAAGTGGTAAATAAGCCAGTTAACGTGTAACCTTGTATCTTGTAATTTGTGTGTGTGTGTTTTAATACAATTCTGAACTCTTGACTTGACTGACAACTGCTGTTACTGTACTTACAATAAAGATGCAAATAATTGTTATCTCTTGTCCAATCAGAATAATTTTTTTTACGTCATGATATGTGTAACTGAGGGGTACAATTCCCTGACTGTATTACTAGATATGATACTTACTACCACTACCTTTGTACTTAATATTCGGCCACCCAGTACACGGCATAAATATATTATCATGAACACTCTCACGTAGATGAAACGGATCCAACACAAATGTACGAATTAGAAACAGGTCTTTATTGCCTACACAGCGATGGTGTGTAGACTAAACACTTAATCACTTAATTACATTTATGAATTGAAATAGTATGCACTTTTATGGCAAGGAGTATTCGTCGGTATATCAATAGATAATGTCCAATCTCTGAAGGCGCAGGTGGTAAATATACGACCTGGAATAGTTAAGGAATAACAGCAATGATACTTTAATGATTATAGGCTGGATACACTAGAGGGGGTTAATCCGGTCGCTTGTAAGCCGACAGGAGTAGGAGGGGGGGGGGGTAGAATCCAGCTGCCTCGTCCGGCCAAGGGTATCCCAGGAGAACCCACTGTAGTGCCGTTCAATGCGCCGGCGATCCTTGGACCACAGATGAAAGCAGGTGGACTCTTTGTGGGCCGGCTCTCTCCGGTCCACGGGGGAGAGATGTGGAGAGACCTCGTCTTGCAGAGCGTCTCCTCACCTTGTGTCCTCTCCAGGGGGGGGTTCTAACACACGGTAGTGTCGGGGGTCTTTATCCATAGAATAATCAAAGTATCCAAAGCATAATCCGTGCCTGGGAAGGCGGGCTGTCGTCGGTAGAATAATCCGGTATACAGGTCCACTCGCTCGTCGGCTCTGGGGCTCCTCGGGTGCAGCTTCACATAGGGTCAACCACCCTGGGTAAGCAGCCAGTTCTCTGCTCGAAACGATGGGGTACTGACTACGGTAGTATTCTCACCGCACGAAGCACTATATATTAACAGACTATTATTAGCTTAATAGACTACGTCCAACTCGATGATATAGTGCCAAATATGACTATTCAAATATTAATATACACGATGTCTCAATACCGATGGTAGGCGAACTTGGCCTTACTCCCACACGTGGCATCGCGGGGAGGCTTTACGTCTGTGACTCTATTGGAGGGTAAGAAACTGGACTGAAAAGAAAGTCCTACTTTAGTAGCGCAGTATATATACGCACTATGAACAAATAGTCCCATTAGTGGTGCGGTAGCCAAATTCCTACGCGGAACTAGGACTTGTTCGTACATGTCGAGCGGTACGTTTGAACTGGGTCTGAGGGGTATGGCAGCCTGGCACCAAGGTCTCGACCAATAGTAGAATGGAGACTATTATGGGATGTTCAGTAGGCTAGAATGGATATTCAATGCATATTGTACAAGGAATATACAAGGGATATCAGGGAATATTAGAGAATATACAAATACAATTAAATATATATATATAAATAAATATATATATTCGGTTTAATCTGGCCCTTCACAACAGCCACCCCCTGAATAGGTCCCAGACCTAATCAGTTAAACGGAGACAGATTAATCGCGTTGTCTATTTACACATAAGGGTTTGCTGTAGGGGTCAGTCAACTTCACAAAGTCATAGGGTTGTAGGGTCATGGTCATCATCGATTGTGTCTGGGAGTCGAGGCAGTTCTATGAGCCTTGCCACGGGACGGGTGTAAGTGCGACCCTGGACGAGCACTTCAGCTGCTCGGACCTTGCCGTCGGCACCGGTGATCACTTTGCTTACGCGGCCGGCCGGCCACATAGCTCTGGGCAGTGATTGATCAATAATCATGACGACTGTTCCTTCTGTCAAATTGTCTCTCTCCTTTACCCACTTCTGGCGGGTCTGTAGAGACGGTAGGTAGTGCAGTAGGAAACTGTTCCAAAACTTGTCGGCTAATACTTGGCTGTACCTCCACATTCGTCGACCGTTCGCTTCTTCAGGCCGGTACATTGTTTGGGGTAATGTGGGATCTAGCCGCCCCATCAGGAGTGTGTTGGGGGTAACTGGGTCGATATCCGCCACATCACTGGAGACATATCCGAGGGGCTTCGAGTTAAGTACTCCCTCAATCTCCGTGAGGACTGTCATTAGGACTTCTTCCGCCACAGTCTGGGCCCCAAGTACTGCGTACAGGGCTGTCTTTATGGAGCGCACTTCTCGTTCCCAAGTGCCACCGAAGTGGGGTGCGTTTGGGGGGTTGAATTGGAAATCAACCTGTGCTGGAGCGAGGTGGGTCTTAAGTTCTGGGCCCATAGCTTGGAAGCTCTCTCTCAGCTCTCTTTCGCCGCCTTTAAAGTTTGTCCCATGATCGGACAATAGGGTAGACGGTCTTCCTTTCCGTGATATGAATCTACGGAAGGCCATAAGGAATGAGTCTGTGCTCATGGTCGGGAGAAGCTCGATGTGTATCGCTCTGGTGGTCATGCATTTGAATACAATACCCCACCGCTTCTCGGTTCCTCTTCCTTTCTTTATGTGCAGCGGGCCAAAGCAGTCCATACCCGTTGAGTGGAATGGCTTGTCACCGATTCGGAGGCGACATGGAGGAAGGTCAGCCATCCTTGGTATGCTGGGCTGCGCGCGCCACTTGCGGCAGTCTAGACATGTTCGTTGGAAGCGTCGTACCGCCTCTCTTCCTTGTAGGATCCAGTAACGACGTCTGATTTCCGCGAAGACTCTTTCTGCTCCTGCGTGATGTACATCCTCATCGTATTTCTTTATAATCAGCTCTGTGACCTTGTGTCGGCTGTTCAATACGATCGGGTATTTAATGTCATCCGGTAGATTGGGGGCTCTGCGTAGGCGACCACCCACTCTGATGAGGGTGTGAGCGTCGCTCTCGGGGGCCAGATGAATTAATCTGCTGTCGGATGGGACGGGCTTTCCTCCCTGTAGACAGGCCAATTCATCGGGGAACGAGTCTCTCTGGGCTCGCTGCAGTAGAAGCAATTCTGCTTCCTCGTAGTTAGCTGCTGACATATCAGCGGGGGACTTGCACTCCGGGTGGTACCGCAGGAATGTTCTTTGTTGTGCACTCTCTATGGACGTGCAATCGTTTATGTTAGGGTCGGTGGAGGCTACGGTGCTCAATCCACAGAACACAGACTTCTTAATTTCCACCTCCTCTGGACTGGCTTCCCTCGGGATAGGCATGGGCCACTGTCCTTCCGGGAGTCTTAGGAATGCGGGGCCGTCACTGTAGACATTGCGACGGGTGAGGTCATCCAGGGGCATCCCCCGGGTGATGACGTCAGCTGGGTTCTGTTTTGTATCAACGTAGCGCCACTCTGTTTCTCCGGTTAACTCTTCGGTTAAGTCTTGAATCTCGGTGACTCTGACTCCCACGAAGACTTTGTACTTGCATGAGTCCGATTTGATCCAGGCGAGTACCGTCGTGGAATCTGACCACAGGATTGTTCTAGACACCGGTATGGTGAGCTCACGTTGGATGAGCGTGGCTAGGTGCGCTCCGGCTAGGGCTGCGCAGAGCTCTAGACGTGGGATAGATTGTTGCTTGCGTGGGGCTACTCTCGAGCGGGCGAGGACAAATGCTGTGTAGATCTCTCCCCCTTGGTCTTGGGCCCGCAAGTAGGCTACTGATCCGTATGCGACCTCTGAGGCGTCACTGAAGACGTGCAAGTCCATTTTACATGTCTCTGGCCTCACCGTGGGTGGGAAGTAGCTTCGGCGCATATTAACGCCTGGGAGTGAGTGGAGCTCCATCTCCCACTCTCTCCAGGTGGATGCAAGGTGTGCGGGAATGGGGTCGTCCCAGCCCTGGTCCTTGTCCCACAATGCTCGTACAATCATTTTTGCCCTGGTGGTGTACGGTAGAATACATCCTAGCGGGTCATATTGTCGGGCGAGTGTTGTGTACACACTCCGTCTGGTGGTCGGCGCCGCCGCCGGCCTTCCCTGCTCCGTAGTCAGGGGCTTGTGTCTGTAGTGAAGCGAATCTGTTTTGAATCGCCACACCAATCCCAGGGTCATCTCCTGGGCTTCTCCCGGGATTGTAGCCATCCAGGTCTCGCTGCTGGCTGCCTTGTCCTCGGAGGAGAGGCTGCGCAGTACTTGCGGATCGCTGCTGGCCCACTGCCTGAGATCAAAGCCGCCTTTGATCAATGAGGCGCGGAGTTTAATCAGGAGAGCCTCGGCTTCTTCCTGGGTTGAAAGGCTTTGTAGACAGTTGTCTACGTAGAAGCTGTTCTTTACGCTGTGTCGGACCTCTTCGTCCGCTGCTGGGTCCTCTGCTACATGTTTCTGTAGTGCAAATGTCGCACAGCAGGGGCTGCACGTCGTTCCGAAGGGGAGGTCTTCCCATTGGTAGATGGCTGGGTGCTCATCTCCTGGCTTCTCTCTCCATAGGAACCGTAACAGGGGCTTGTCCGCCTCTACTAATCTCACCTGCAGGAACATTCCTTTAATGTCCCCGCTGATGGCCACCTTTTCCTGGCGGAAGCGGAGTAGAACGCCGAGTAGGGAGGGGCCGAGTGTGGGACCGGGCAGTAACTCTTTATTCAGATTTTGGGATCCGATCTGGTAGCTGCAGTTAAATACTATGCGGTCTTTACCGTTGTGATGGACCTTGTGGTGGGGCACGTACCACGATTCAGTGGTCTGGTCAGCCTCTTTAATGTCCATCTTTGTGACGTGTCCCGCTGTGATGAGCTTCTCAATCTCAGCGCGGTATACACTCTCTTGGGCGGGGTTCTTGGCTAAGCGCCGCTCCGTGTTCAGCAGGTACCGTTCTATGGCGTCTGTCTTGGCGTGGAAAGTAGGCATTCCTTCTCGCCGCAGGAGTGGCGTGGCGTATCTCAACACGCCGTTGACCGGGACTCTCTTGGTCCCTGTCTCGAGGAGGTGAATGGCGTAAATGTCATCTTTAGAGCGAATGTCTTTCTTTCCATTCTTAAAGGGCATTTGTTCCAAGCTCCATAGCCGCTCTACGTGTTGCAGGAGTGCGGTTTCTCCCTCTGTGACTCGGGAGTGGAGACATCTAGTGGCTGTACTTCGGTTGAGAGATTTGGCGAGCGGGCCTTGGAGAGTCCATCCCAAACGGGTCTCGACTGCTGCAGGACAGCCTCGGGGTCCGGTATGAACCCGGTCTATCGGGACAATGAGGTCTGCATGGTCGGAGCCTATCAACAGGGTCGGCATAGCATTGTCTATGAGCGGGATCGGTAACTTGCGCAGATGTGCATATTTCTCCATCAGCTTGGCGACGGGGTATGTGTACCGCGACAGTCCTATTTCTTGGCTGGTGAAAGCGTCTGCAATCTGGTACCGTCGCTCAGGCTGGCCGCTTGCTGCGATAGAGAATGAGACATTCTCGCCCTTTATCGTCTTCAAATCTCGTCGTATTGTCCGAATTGTCATTTGGGTTTCGCTTCCCCGCAGCCCTAGCTGGGCCGCAGCGGAGGCGAGCAGCAGGGTCTTCTCTGACCCGTCATCGAGGACGGCGTAAGTGTCCAGGACTTTATTCTGGTAGCTTAGTGTCACACGCACTACTTTTAGGAGTACTCGGGCTCCACTGCTGCTGGCGGGATCGATGTACATGACGCTCGCTTTGCGGCTGGATGGTGCAGGTGAAGGGCGCCGTCTGTTACTGTCGTGAAGTATGTCCAGATGGGCTCCATCGCACTTGGTGCACCTTTTCTTTAAGCGGCATTCGGCTGCCATGTGTGAGCGCGCACAGCGAAAACAGCGCTTGTTGGACTTTATCCATTGACCTGCTTCCTCCGCGTTCAGCTTGGGGAAGGAGTCACATTGCGCTAGCCAGTGTTCTTTCTCACAGTAGGGGCACACTATCTTCCACTTCTCCGTTCTGGAGGGGGTACTGTGGCTCCTGCTGCTCGGTACTGACTCCGATTGGTGCATCACAGTCACCGATCTTCTTCCATCATTTAGTCGTCTGGTTCCTTCTCTGGAGCCAGGGGTGCTCCGTCCGAATGTATCTAGCCGTAGGCTGCTGACTTCTCTCGCCAGGAAGTCTGCTAGATCGAGGAGGTTCGGTTCGGGGCCATTCGGGTGTCTGTGGTCCCTCTGCCGCCTAAAGCGCTCCTGACGAGCGGGCGGCAGCTTCTCCAGGATCCTTTCCACATTTGAGTTGGCGTAAAGTTCATACTTCCCCTTCTCTCTTTGCGCTCCCAACATCCCTACCAGGGACTGCACTCTGATGGACAGGTCGTCCAGTGCTCGATTGTCTATTGCTGGGGGTAAGCGGTCGATGTGTCGGATCTCCTGGATCACGTAATCCCATATGCGCCCATACCTCTGGTCCAATGCTACCAGCGCTGCTGTGTATGGGGTGGTGGAAGTCGCGTAGGCGAGCGCTATATTATGTGCGCGGGGCACCTTTAAGTGCTGCAGTAGGATGGCGTATTTGTGGCGTTCATCCAATACATCCACCAACATGGTCTCCAGACACATGCGGAGTTCTGTATACTGGGCCCGGTTCTCTTGGGTGAAGTCGGGTACCATAGGCGTGCCAATGTATGACGCTGACTGTGGATACATCGGCGAGCGTTGGGGGAGAGGCCTCCTAGGCGAGTCTCCTCCCGCTTCTTGGTATGGGCTGGTACCGGCAGTGTACCATGGCCCGCTTGTCCAGGTGCTGTTCCTCGGTGCGGGTCGTGCGTCGTGCTCACCCGTGTATAGAGTCGGGGGTCTGTAGCGCAGCTCCGCGGGAGTATAGCCTGGGCTGTACCGGACCTCCTGGTCCGGTAGAGTACTGTGCTGTCTTCGGGCGTGGTTCTCCTCCTCTTCCTCTTCGTCTTCAGTTAGGTCATCCAGTGCTTGTAGTCTCTGGTTTAGCCTCTCCACAGGATATGCTGCTCCTTCCCGGTTGCTAGGTCTCGCTTGGACCGGTGGGGGGAGGTGGTCTGTGGGGGGTATAGACCTCGTCTGTTGGTCAAGTTCAGGGTTGTTTACTCGGCTAGGGGATGCCGCCCTGGAGGTGTGTCTAGACGAGTTCCTGGAGCCTCTGGCGGAGGGAGAGGGTGTTGTCCGTCTGATCAGCTGTTCTATTAGTTGCGCTTGCTGTCTGTCGCGCTCTGCGTCCCGTTGAGCACCGGCTCGTTCTCGGGCCACATTCTCTTCCATCTGAATGCGTCTTATTTCTAGACGTATCTGCTCTTCTTCGCTCCGCTGCTGGATCTGCAGTCGGTCGCGTTCAGCAGCGGCGTTCAGGCTGATGAGGAAGGCCTGCTGTAGGGTCCTCTCTGCCTCGCTGGGAGAAGGCGGTTGTATAGGGGAGCCTTCCCTCGGGGTACTCCTTGCGGAGCCTTGGAGCTCTATCTCCACGGTGCTCTCCCCGTCTTCTTCCGTGCCGAGTTCTCTCTCGGTAGCGTTGTATTCCTCCCGGGACTCATCGGGGACTACTTCTTCAGTACTGGCGGGGTGTGAAGTCATGTCTGGTTCCCACTGGTCCCCACCGTGAACTTGGTCAGTTACATTAGAGCCCGTAGGGGCCTCTATGGTCGGGGTAGTCTGGGCGTTGGGGTTAGACATACTTTTACTTTCTAGTTTTACCGCGTTTACTGTTAGTAGAAGACTAGGTTGTTGACTGACAGCGTAAGCCTCTAAGTACTGAGGGAGCCGTCGTTCGCGCTGCGGGCGTTGGTTAGGAGGATCGTTTCGTGGAGTGTTCATAATAGGCCATTTCAATATTAATAACACTATATTAATATTACACTAATTACCCTCCGGCTCGAAGGACCAATTGTAACTGAGGGGTACAATTCCCTGACTGTATTACTAGATATGATACTTACTACCACTACCTTTGTACTTAATATTCGGCCACCCAGTACACGGCATAAATATATTATCATGAACACTCTCACGTAGATGAAACGGATCCAACACAAATGTACGAATTAGAAACAGGTCTTTATTGCCTACACAGCGATGGTGTGTAGACTAAACACTTAATCACTTAATTACATTTATGAATTGAAATAGTATGCACTTTTATGGCAAGGAGTATTCGTCGGTATATCAATAGATAATGTCCAATCTCTGAAGGCGCAGGTGGTAAATATACGACCTGGAATAGTTAAGGAATAACAGCAATGATACTTTAATGATTATAGGCTGGATACACTAGAGGGGGTTAATCCGGTCGCTTGTAAGCCGACAGGAGTAGGAGGGGGGGGGGGGGTAGAATCCAGCTGCCTCGTCCGGCCAAGGGTATCCCAGGAGAACCCACTGTAGTGCCGTTCAATGCGCCGGCGATCCTTGGACCACAGATGAAAGCAGGTGGACTCTTTGTGGGCCGGCTCTCTCCGGTCCACGGGGGAGAGATGTGGAGAGACCTCGTCTTGCAGAGCGTCTCCTCACCTTGTGTCCTCTCCAGGGGGGGGGTTCTAACACACGGTAGTGTCGGGGGTCTTTATCCATAGAATAATCAAAGTATCCAAAGCATAATCCGTGCCTGGGAAGGCGGGCTGTCGTCGGTAGAATAATCCGGTATACAGGTCCACTCGCTCGTCGGCTCTGGGGCTCCTCGGGTGCAGCTTCACATAGGGTCAACCACCCTGGGTAAGCAGCCAGTTCTCTGCCCGAAACGATGGGGTACTGACTACGGTAGTATTCTCACCGCACGAAGCACTATATATTAACAGACTATTATTAGCTTAATAGACTACGTCCAACTCGACGATATAGTGCCAAATATGACTATTCAAATATTAATATACACGATGTCTCAATACCGATGGTAGGCGAACTTGGCCTTACTCCCACACGTGGCATCGCGGGGAGGCTTTACGTCTGTGACTCTATTGGAGGGTAAGAAACTGGACTGAAAAGAAAGTCCTACTTTAGTAGCGCAGTATATATACGCACTATGAACAAATAGTCCCATTAGTGGTGCGGTAGCCAAATTCCTACGCGGAACTAGGACTTGTTCGTACATGTCGAGCGGTACGTTTGAACTGGGTCTGAGGGGTATGGCAGCCTGGCACCAAGGTCTCGACCAATAGTAGAATGGAGACTATTATGGGATGTTCAGTAGGCTAGAATGGATATTCAATGCATATTGTACAAGGAATATACAAGGGATATCAGGGAATATTAGAGAATATACAAATACAATTAAATATATATATATAAATAAATATATATATTCGGTTTAATCTGGCCCTTCACAACAATATGATTTCAGGCTGCCAATAAATTTGGAAAAACCTGGAGTGCGTGCCTGGACATTGTTTCCCTATTTTTATGTGTGGTACAATACACCATTCCCATCAGAACACTTGAATAACAGAAGAGACAGTTTTGTATGTAACGTTGTGTTTAATAACAATAACAAAACACACCAATAAAAATTGCATAAATAGCAGCATTAACAACAATATAATCTCTCATTTACATAACATAACTCGCTGTGGCAGAGGCTGGTGTTGTGCTTGTCGTCTTTCCTGTGACAAAATGGCATCCAAGGTAATACAAAAAGTCAACCAATGAACTAGATTCTTGTACCGGATCTCCTCTCTGGTAAACAAGAATACTCTGAAGACTCTGGCAGGAGCACTCATTCAAGGGTACTACGACTATGCTTGCACCTCATGGTACCAAAGCACCTCAAAGGTGCTAAAAACAAGATTACAAACATCACAAAACAAACTGGTCAAACTTCTACTTGACCTTACCCCTAGAACCCACCTCACCCCTGCCCACTTTGACAACCTAGGATGGCTTATAGTACAGCATAACAGAGTACAGCATTTATATAGAGCTTTTATCCAAAGTGCTTTAGTAGTGGGGGTGGGGTGAGGTGGGGGTAGTAGAGTGACTATACTGTGTATGAACTGTAGGTGTGACATGGAATGCGGCCCCCACACACACAAACACACACACACACAAACACACCATTGAAATGCTAATTGTTGGGGCATTTCCATTCCCCCCAAGGTTGAGAAGAAACCACAGTACGGGGAGATTGATTGATTGATTGAACATTTTATTAACAGATTGCAGAATGGGTACAGTACAGTACAGCTCAATACATACAATTGCTAAGGGGATGCAGACCAGAGAAAGACTTTCATCTTGTTTACATCAGGGTCCCCCATTTTCAATTCATCATAACATATATGACATACATGACATACAGATAGACAGTACTGCTACATCTATGACATACCAGATTTGCAAATACAGTACAAATACAGTTTGTGATACGAAAAGAGTCCAGAAAAGAGAGTATATACATTTGACATAGAAACTGTACATTGGAGGATGTTGGGGGGGAGGTTGGGTAGGAAGAGTGGGTGGGGGACACTGTACAACTGAACAAGCAAAACTGTACATTGGAATATTGACTCCCTCCCAGCAGAACTCCGCACCGCCCCAACTCTGGACTAATTTAAAAAACTGCTCAAAACCCACCTCTTCAACTTGGCCTTCAACCCCTAACTTTCTCACTTTATATGTATATGTTGTGTCTGTCCACTATGTTGTTAATTTGTCATCTCCCCCCCCCCCCCCCCCCCTATGTAAAGCGACCTTGGGTCCTCTGAAAGGCGCTATATAAAACGAAGTTATTATTATTATTATTATTATACTTGGTCATTTACTGTACATTGGGGGGGGGGTTGTGTTAGGACATTTACAGGGGCCAGTTTAGAATTGCAGTCTCCCGTAGGTGTTTTTTGAGAGTGTTTTTGAAAGTGGGAAGTATTTTGACATGTACATGGGTACTTTGGTCGTGTAGTGTATCTTGTAGACCAGGCCCATTGCATTTTGTAATGTACAAACCCTACAAATGTCCTAAATATGTACTTTCTCAGTCAGTGCTAAATGCAGTCCTCTTATGCAGCATCACTTTTCACATCAAAACAAAAGTAGAACTGTAATGTGGACTGTATCACAGGTCAATCACAAATGTCTCTCTAATCCTTGAAAACAATGCTGTTTACATAGCATTTAACATAGCATTAGTTGGGTTTTTTTATTATCCTTTGGCGGAATTATAGGTCAACGTGTAACTTTAATATTTCCGCTGGTGTATACTGGCCGCCTCAGACCTACTCCTATCCAAGCTCCGGGAGGGTCATCAAAGAGAAGTCGCCTATTCTCAGTCCTTGCCCCACAATGGTGGAATGAACTACCCACCCCAGTTAGGACAGCCGAAACACGTCCAATCTTTCGCCGTCGACTAAAGACGCACTTCTTCAACCATTATCTGAATTTAAAAAAAAAAAAAAAAAAACCCTAACCCTAACTAACCATACTGTCATGCACTTGTCCTAATAAACTAACCTACACTGTAGCACTCAACACTTTGATGAACATTGTTACTCAGCTGATAGAGTTGTGCCCTTCCTGATGGCTTGTCGTACAGAACTTGTAAGTCGCTTTGGATAAAAGCGTCAGCTAAATGACTAAATGTAAATGTAAATGTATACTATACTACTGCCGTCCGTCACTGGACCATGCGTGTCCCGACACCGACGCCTGCTGCGCCTGCTGTGTGCTGTGAGTGTCAGTGTTGCTACAGTACAGTCACAGTCGTCAGTCAGTCACACTTATTTAACATGATCAAATAATTATTATAATATTTTTTACTTCACTTTGAAATATTATAGTGAAATATTTTGCAATGTTGTCGCATTTATCTTGTTGAAATCCTCCAACAGGCTCTTTTTTGTAAGTTGACTGGTTTGCACACCAATAATACAGTGCAATAATAGAATAGTAGAATAGATAGTAAAATTATGCAATAGAATGGCCAGAGTAAAATAGTGCTACAGAATGAATGAATGAATGATGAATGAATGAATGAATGAATGAATGAATGAAAACTTTATTTAACAGATTGCAGAATGGGTACAATACAGTACGGCTCAATACATACAATTGTTAAGGGGATGCAGACCTGAGAAAGACGTTTGTCTTGTTTCCATCAGGGTCCCCCATTTTCAATTCATATAGACATATATGACATACATGACATACAGATAGTCAGTACTGCTACATCTATACATTTATGACATGCCAGATTTGCAAATACAGTACTGTTTGTGATACAGAAGGAGTCAAGAAAAGGGAGTATATACATTTGACGTAGAAACTGTACATTGGAGGAGGTTGGGTGGGGGGGGTTGGGTACATTGGGATATTGACAACCATACTGGGTAATTTACATTGGAGGTGGTTGGGGGGGGGGGGGGGGCCGGGGGGCACACTGTATAAACAAGTAACACTGTACATTGAGGGGGGGGGGGGGAGGAGACACTGTACAAACAAACACAATTGTACATTGAACAGTACAATCAACAGCGGGGTGTATTAGAAGGCTATGGTGAAGAGGTACGTTTTTAGCTTATTTCTGAAAATATTAAGAGATCTAGCTTCCCTAATGTCCATAGGTAGTGTGTTCCATAACTTTGGTGCATAGTTAGCAAAGGCTGCATCACTGATTTTCTTTAGACTGTGGCTCGGAACCTTCAATAGTAGATGATCGCAATGTTTATACTTTGTATATAAGGAGGAGGACCTTGAAATCAATTCTAAATGTTACCGATGATTACTGATGTAAACAGGGGGATCCTGATGTAAACAAGACGAAAGTCTTTCTCTGGTTTGCATCCCCTTAACAATTGTATGTATAATTGTATGTAATTGACAAGGGTGATAAATAGCTGATCTATGGGTGAGATTATGGTGCTCCTTGTCTTCTCTGTGTGCAAGAAAGAAAACAAGTGCTGAAGCACTGGCCAGGTAACACCTGTCATCATCTTGCATTTGGTGTCGTTGCTGTCCACAGATGAAGCGGTCAAGGAGCTTGACTCGACCTTGGTTCTCTGTTGGTCACCATTTTTCACGCCGCTCATGGCGACTGATGTTTGTTGACGTAGATGGTGTAGACTGTGATGTTGAAGGGAATACAGATGGTATGTAGTCTGGGTGTGTTTGGTCATTGACCTTTGCTCCTGAATGAATGAATGAAAACGTTATTAACAGATTGCAGAATGGGTACAATACAGTACGGCTCAATACACACAATTGTTAAGGGGATGCAGACCAGAGAAAGACTTTCGTCTTGTTTACATCAGGGTCCCCCATGCGAGTTCTCTCTCTCTCTCTTGGATCAAATAACAAACTCAGCAAGGCCAACGGCTTCTCTGTTACAGTGTGTGACAATATTGTCACAAGGAAAGATGAAATTACCTACCTGGGTTCCATCCTAGAGGCAAATCTTTCCTGTGACAAAATGGCAACCAATGTAATAAAAAAAAGTCAACCAACGAACAAGATTCTTGTACCGGATCTCCTCTCTGGTAAACAAGAATACCCTGAAGACTCTGGCAGGAGCACTCATTCAAGGGTACTACGACTATGCTTGCACCTCATGGTACCAAAGCACCTCAAAAGTGCTAAAAACTAAATTACAAACATCACAAAACAAACTGGTCAGACTACTGCTTGACCTTACTCCTAGAACCCACCTCACCCCTGCCCACTTTGACTACCTAGGATGGCTTAGAGTAGACGACAGAGTACAGCAACTTGCAATGGGCCTGGTCTACAAGATACTGTACACTACACCACTAAGATACCCATGTACATGTCGAAATACTTCCCAAAGGTCAGTGAATACCACGACCACAACACCAGAGGGAGTTCCACAAATCATGTTCAACCCAGATTCGGCTCAAACAAGGGACTAAACACGTTTCGCAATTATTAAAATGATAATACTTTTATTAATATTAATTAGGCTACTGCTGGCCATTCATCAAGCGAGACATTGCTGATTGTTTATGTATTTTATAAGACAAGACTACAGCAGCCGTGTATCTTGGATGTAATGATTGATTGATTGAAAGAAAATTAACAGATTGCAGAATGGGTACAATACAGTACAGCTCAATAAACATAATTGTTAAAGGGATGCAGACCAGAGAAATACTTTCGTCTTGTTTACATCAGGGTCCCCCATTTTCAATTCATCATAACATGACATACATGACATACAGATACAGTACTGCTACATCTATACATTTATGACATACCAGATTTACAAATACAGTACTGTTTGTGATACAAAAAGAGTCTAAAAAAGAGAGTATATGATAACGTTATATACTCTCATATATAACATTGATTTAACTGTAGCTACTGTAGCAAGCCAAGTTACTATGGGGGACCCTGATGTAAACAAGACGAAAGTCTTTCTCTGGTCTGCATCCCCTTAACAATTGTGTATATTGAGCTGTACTGTATTGTACCCATTCTGCAATCTGTTAAATAAAGTTTTCATTCATTCGTTCATTCACTTACCGATCTTTGTGCACCTTCTTAGTTCAAGTGTCGAACGAAGTTGGACGTTGAATCTCCATCTGTGATCCTCGAACCGCACGTTTTGCATACTGCGATTCGTTTTTTGTTTATCACCGCATAGTTTTTATAACGAAACGCAACAATCCTGGGTAGCATTTTACATTTCGCCGTTCTGAATGAGTGAACTCAGCTGTAACATTACTTCCTGACTGTGGATCGCTCGTGCTATCGCGCAACGTGATTGGTTGTTTCAAAGTGGATCTGGGAAATGAAGTGTGGATTCGCGCAAAATGAATTAATATATATACATTTAATAACGTTAATTTTTAATCGTTGGGCATGGGGGGAGGTATCAAGTCTTTTCAAGTCAAGTGAAGTTGCGTAGCAACAACAGACAATAAGTTGACTCGAGAATAACTCGTGTACAAATACCGATATGCCCTACTTTGTTTACTTGTTTATTGCACAATGTCGCTCTATTGGTTGGATTCTTATTATATATTATTACTATTGTATTATGCACATCGTTGCGGGCAATTTCATTTTATAAATAAAAAATATATATATATTAGACACGGTGGGATTCAAACCCCGAGCGTCAGCTTGAAAGGAATGGGCATAAACCATTACACCACGGTACTAGACAAAATATATCCATTATATATCCCTTTGACTGCTCCATTCGACAGGTTTTAACTGGTTAATTATTTTATTCAGCAACATTGCTTTAGACATATGGTATGGTATTTATTTTAGACAACAAAACATATACAGATCGTTATACAGTATACTGTGTAGGACGTTGTAGCGTCCGTCTAATGACTTTGCGCCTCCTGGCGGCATAAAATAGAACAGCAGCCTGGGTTCCTAATTCATTTCAACGACGTGATATCACTGTGCGCACGTCGCGGCAAAGCGCCCATGAAAACTAAAAGCTTCATCTGTAGAAGACTCTACTCAAAGAAAAAATAATCACGCTTCACTAGAAAGCTCTGGGGGGAGTTACAAGTGCAACATAATTTCGTGCTTTGCCCACAGGAATGCAGGCTAACTAGCCACAAGCGAGCTAAATGCTAACTGGATGGCTACCTAGCCCGAGTCTACGTGAAGCTGCTAAAACGGCGCTCTCACAGGAATGCAGGCTAACTAGCCACAAGCGAGCTAAATGCTAACTGGATGGCTACCTAGCCCGAGGCTACGTGAAGCTGCTAAAACGGCGCTCTCACAGGAATGCAGGCTAACTAGCCACAAGCGAGCTAAATGCTAACTGGATGGCTACCTAGCCCGAGGCTACGTGAAGCTGCTAAAACGGCGCTCTCACAGGAATGCAGGCTAACTAGCCACAAGCGAGCTAAATGCTAACTGGATGGCTACCTAGCCCGAGGCTACGTGAAGCTGCTAAAACGGCGCTCTCACAGGAATGCAGGCTAACTAGCCACAAGCAAGCTAAATGCTAACTGGATGGCTACCTAGCCCGAGGCTACGTGAAGCTGTAAAACGGCGCTCTCACAGGAATGCAGGCTAACAAGCCACAAGCGAGCTAAATGCTAACTGGATGGCTACCTAGCCTGAGGCTACGTGAAGCTGCTAAAACGGCGCTCTCACAGGAATGCAGGCTAACTAGCCACAAGCGAGCTAAATGCTAACTGGATGGCTACCTAGCCCGAGGCTACGTGAAGCTGCTAAAACGGCGCTCTCACAGGAATGCAGGCTAACTAGCCACAAGCTAACTGAATGCTAACTGGATGGCTACCTAGCCCGAGGCTACGTGAGCTAGCTAAAACGGCGCTCACTGGAATGCAGGCTAACTAGCCACAAGCTAACTGAATGCTAACTGGATGGCTACCTAGCCCGAGGCTACGTGAGCTAGCTAAAACGGCGCTCACTGGAATGCAGGCTAACTAGCCACAAGCTAACTGAATGCTAACTGGATGGCTACCTAGCCCGAGGCTATGTGAGCTAGCTAAAATGGCGCTCACTGGAATGCAGGCTAACTAGCCACAAGCTAACTAGCTCACCACAGGCTAACTAGCCAAGAGCTAACTAGCTCCCCACAGGCTAACATAGCCAAGAGTGAATTGATGGCTAACTAGTTAAGAGCTAACTAGCTCCCCACAGGCTAACAAGCCAAGAGTGAATTGATGGCTAACTAGCCAAGAGCTAACTAGCTCCCCACAGGCTAACAAGCCAAGAGTGAATTGATGGCTAACTAGCCAAGAGCTAACTAGCTCCCCACAGGCTAACAAGCCAAGAGTGAATTGATGGCTAACTAGCCAAGAGCTAACTAGCTCCCCACAGGCTAACAAGCCAAGAGTGAATTGACGGCTAACAAGCCAGAGCTAACTGGAGATGAGCTGGAACTAGCCAGACGAAAGCTAACTAGCTCACCACAGGCTAACAAAGCCAGGAGCTAACAGCAGGCTAAATAGCCGGAGCTGGCAACCAACGCTAGCTCAAGAGAAGCTAGCACAAGAGAAGCTAGCACAGCAGACGCTAGCTCAAGAGAAGCTAGCACAGCAGACGCTAGCTCAGAAGAAGATGGTGCAGAAGGAGTTAGCTCAAGAGAAGCTAGCACAACAGATGCTAGCACATCAGACGCTAGCTCAAGAGAAGCTAGCACAACAGATGCTAGCACATCTGATGCTAGCTCAAGAGAAGCTAGCACAACAGATGCTAGCACGGAAGACGCTAGCACAGCAGATGCTAGTGCAAGAGACGCTAGCTCAGGAGGAGCTGGCGCAGCTGATGCTAGCTCAAGAGAAGCTAGCACAAGAGATGCTAGCACGGAAGACGCTAGCACAACAGATGCTAGAGACGCTAGCTCAGGAGGAGCTGGCGTACAGAAACCGGACAGTCTGTCCCTCGGGAACACCAAGGGAAGCAGTGAGTCACTCAGACCAGAGGGCTCAAATTACGTGGCCCCGGTCAGGACAAGGAAGGATATATGAGGAAACAGGCTGAACACTGCCTGCTCCCACTTCCATGTATATGGATAAGAGGGCTCCGCCCTCAATGAGAGCCCCCTCTGGACACGAAATGGGAGAATATACACTCAGGGGACACCTCCCGACACTGGGGGGATCAACCACACCAGGGCGAGATCACTCCCTGCAGTGCATAAGCCCAGGACCACGTGTTCACGAGGAAGTGAGGCAAGCAAGAGCAACCTATATATCTCCCCGTGGTGAACACTCAGGGGTAAGAGTGACATCTACAAGGTCTCACAGACAATCACCAGACATAACAGTCACTAACTACCCAGTCTGGACCGATAACTCTGATACACCATGGTCAATCCTCACCTTCACTGGACCGTCATTGACGAACTATCGTAGATGGGAAACAAGCATGGTAACGGCAGGAGGCTCTTACTACCGGAACCTGAGGAAACAGGTAATGGAAAAAAGGACCAAAGAGCCCCTGAAACCAGGCAAGGCAGTAATCACAGAGTGTGATTATGAGGTGTTTCACGCGGAGAAAATTGTCCATGTGACACTAAGCCAAGACCAATACAAGGAGATAAAGTCCTCACACATAAACTGGGACAGACTGGTGTCCCGTATAAAGGAACTACTGCAGAAAAGGGAAATCTATGCTGGCCATGGTACTAAGGACATGCCCTACCGACTAGCCATAAACCTGATGTGGGGCAGGTCTTGAGGATATGGCCAAAGAGGCATATGGTTGGGGAAAGCTGTAATCAGCGCGATCTCAAGCCTAAGGAGTGCAGAGCACACGGAGATCCGTCTCATGGTGGAACCTAGGGACCATGAGGCAATAACCCTGGCCGTGGATAGAGCCGGGGAGGGTGAGGAAGACGAGGACGATGAGCCTGCATTGGTACCTCTCACTCCCCCTCCGAACCCTAAGGGGTCGGGACCCGTAACCAGGAAAGAAAGGTCCAACTCCCAGAACTCCTCCCGAGCAGCGGAGAGAGGGAGATCATCCACACCCAGGAGACCGACAGTACAGTTAGAACCTGAAAAGGCGGAACCTGCGCGATCTCAGGCCAGGAGTATCCATAGACTTCTAGGCCGTCCCCCGGAGTCAGGGGACGACCCAGCAAGTAGCGAACAGGAGTATACTGATCTAGATCAGGACTCAGGAATGGAGGGAGACCGGGATAGGTCAAGCTCCAGAGCATCCTCCAGGTCTTCATCTCGATCAAGATCTAGGGAGAGAGTTCGGTACCCGAGGGGCGAACCTCCTAGACCTCGAAACAAGAGAGCGAAACCGGTCAAACTGAGACCTATAGGCAAGGGGCCTACTCTGAAAGGCACCACCTTTCAGTCACCCTCAGGCTTGACCTGGAGCTCAGGATTGGAGGACGTCTCCGAAGAGAGTGAAGGAGACTTGGAAGGAAAGGAAACAGGGGATATTATGCCAGCATATCCCGTGAGATGGGGAACGGCTCAGGCCTTAGCCCGGTCACCCGTGGCAGAAAAAGTGTTGTCTCACCCTGGGGTAACAGAACCATACGAGCATGCATACTTACATGCAGGCTATGACATACTACGTGAACAGGTGTACAAGCTAGACAGGGCCATGGCTGAAAAAGCCAGGAGAGAAAGAAACTGGTTGAACGAGGCCCCGTCCATAAGCCCAATCCGAGCCCTGAGACACAGCACAGAGGAACACCGACCGGAAGTGAGCCCTCACTCCATACTAGCCCAATCTCCCGGAGACATTTACCGACCGAGAGGAAAGAGTTCACATACAGGCAGGAGTCTGCATGACAGCACCCAATATGGAGAAAGCAACAAAGCACTAGAATTGTTAAGCAAAACCCAAGTGCTCAAAAAACTAGCCCCAGAAATGCTTCGAGGGGAGACCCAGGCTGCTTATATCCATAGGATTGCTCAGATTTTCCATGGGTCACCTCTCTATGATGACCCGGATGCCGCTCGCATTTTGAGACACCTCAAAGGACTGGAGATCCCCGAAGGGGCTTCAATGGCCCAAATGATGGAAATGGAAGTAAGAATCCCCGGTCAAGATCCAGGGGAAAATATGGTGGAGAAACTAATCCCACAGGTGCGAGATGGGAGCTTGTCTCTCACTGTTGCAGCAGAATCAGTCATATGTGGAACACCTAGGCAAAGATCAGGCTTACTGCTTGAAAAACTATTCATAGGAGTACCAGGGGGTAACCGTCTTGCAGCCAAATGCGCAGCATGGTCCCGAGACCAGTTACGGACGGAATGCATGCTGTATGACCAAGTCAAAATGCTTTCTCAACACAAATACAATAAAAGTGAAAGGAAAGGGAAGAACCCACGAGATGAGAAGGCTCAACTTCGGCCTCCCAAAGTCCAGCAACAGCCACCAGCTAAGGCTAGAACAAGGAAAACGGAGTCTTCCGACATCAAATACCTCTCTGCAGACGATTGGGGGGCACTAACCCCAGAACAGCAAGCAGAGATGAGGGCAGGAAGGGAGAAATCCAAAGCCCGGAAGGAGAATCAATAGTATCCTTACCTTCTGGGGCCCTGACACATGACACTCAAGCAAGTGCAAACTGCACTTGACATACAGCTCATCTGTCAAGAGGAATAATATATAGTGTTATTGTCATTTAGGAAGAAACATGACATAGAATACTACATACATTTTGTATACATTTTAAGTATACTATGTAAAGATGTCCGTCTTTTCTCTAAACCAGAGTAAAGAGGACGAAAGAATTTGTAATCTATTTCATGCAAAGGGGATTTCCTGACAGCTACCATCTGGTAGGTTAGCACCTGTACCAACCATATCAGCTGCGTGAGATGTACACTCACCAGCGCCTATGGATAAAAATTGAGACTCTGCAAACTCTCATCAAGCTTAGCACCTTGACGCGGGGGGACAGAGCGAGCATCAGGGTCTCTATATCCGACGGGCCTATCAGATTTGTGGGGACTCGGAAGCTTCAGCATACAGGACGCTGTGGTGCTTGGGCGGCCGAGTCACTGGTTTATAGGTCTGTCAAAACGGATTGGAGGTTCTGGGGCTTAGAACATCCGTGAGTTGGGCTTTATACTAATTGAATAGGTATCAAAAGCCGAAAGAATATGAACTGAAATAACTGCGGTCAGGTGCCTCTGGAGTAAAATTTATTACAGATTTGAGTTAAAACCTTACTCAAGATTGGTCTTATCAGCAAGCAAACCTCTCCAACCAAGACTCCTCCTAAGTGCTCGAGATCTAGAACAATGAGTGACGTAGAGGTCTGCAAAGCGCAGCAGACAGCCTAAGAGGTAAAAAATCTATCAGGAACAAGAGAGGGTTCATAAGAAACCACTTGAAGTGGCGTTTACTCGCGACTAACAGGGCTAGGGAGCCCTAAAGTCACTTGAACTTGAAGTAACTAAATGCTTACTTAAAGTCAGAACTTAAGTAGAAAAAACTCTACTTTGTGAATAGCAGGCTGAAATAGCCATTGCGAACAGGAGCAAAAAGCAGGCTGACATAGCCATTTCGAATAGGAGCGAATAGCAGGCTAACTAGCCATTGCTAACAGGACGAGGCTACTCACATGATCAGACAGGTATATGATAGCCTTGGACATGCCGGAAGTAAGAGGATGTTGGTATACCTGAGAACTAACAACATTCTCATACCTAAAGCCAAACAAAGAGCGATAACAGTCCGAAAGGCCTGTGAACAATGTGCGCTGGTAAAGGGGACAAAACCTGAACCAGTGCCACATTCTTAGACGGGGGGGGGTGTCCCCCGGAGTCAGTGGACGACGCAGCGAATGGCAAAAAGGAATATACTGACCCAGGTCAGAACTCGGAAATGGAGGAAGACCGGGATAGGTCAAGCTCCAGAGCATCCTCAAGGTCCTCACCTAGACCTCCCAGACCTCCTAGACCTCCCAGACCTCCCAGACCTCCTAGACCTCCTAGACCTCCTAGACCGGACAGAGAGACATCGGCCTGGACCCAGGTTACAGGGCGACGAGAGCCCTGAATGGACCTGAAAGAGAGAAAAGAAATGAGTCCTCTGTGGACTGTATCTGTGATGTCCTGCGAGGCCTACGGACAGGGTCACACGACCAGGCCAACCACACTTCAATAGAGGACTGCTGCTACAATTCTCTGGGACCCGTGGGGGTCGCCCGAGAAGTAACAATTCAACCTACCTCAAACTATGGGAGAGATCCAAGAGGTCAGAGGGGGTGACCCCAAGATGACCAAGATGACCAAGATGACCAAGATGACCACAAGATAACCACCAGGTGTTGTCTTCAGGGCCGTCCAGCCAGGGAACAACAGATGCAAGTCTTCCCGCCGGCTACCAGGGTACCGAGGTACCGAGATGACAGAGGGGGTGTGGAGAGTCACGGCCACATGACCCCGCAATCGCCATCTCGTCCCCCAGTACAGACGCTATTAAGACAATGGAAAATGACCGACCAGGATGACAGAGGGGGTGTAAAGTGTCACAGCCAACCAGTGACACTGGTTAGTATGACATCCTGTTCTTATATATGATTATGAGGAATGTCTGTAGATTCTTCCTCCCACTTGTGAAAAACTGTGAGAACTATGGACTGTGGACTTTGGAACCGTAACTTGTGCACACTACAATATCTTGCGTGATCTTGGAAAGTGGAGTCAATGGAATCAATACAATAGGTTTATTGTATATATTTGTTATAAATCTAGGCATATGTTACTATAGGTGTCTAGATGTGATATGTATTCTGGCTGGTAATGCCCCGTCAGAAAGGAATTGAGAAGAAACACGTTATGTGTAAACACATGTTAAGTGCCACAAGTCAACGAGTGACACTTTGTATAATATTCTTATGTTTATTATATATGATTGGAGCTATGTATATGACCTGTATACTCTTTATACACTTATAAAACTACACTACAGTTAATGGAATATGCAGTCAGACGGGAAACAGAAACCTTTTGATAATGCATGGAGCTGCACAGTCCATTTCTCTGTCCATTTCTCTGGAATGTGCTCTCTCTATCTCCTGACCTTGAGCTAAGAGCAGGCCCGAGCAAACAGCAGGCCGGCACACATGTTAACGCTTGCCTGTCCTACATAGAGTAGACATATAACCAATGATTGGTACAAGTATGTGTATATATATGTATATACTGTATGTACTATATATATGTATATGTACTGTATCATACATGTGTGTGTCCATATGTGAAGTGCATGGGCTGCTCTGCAAAGGGCCAGAACGAAGAGAGCAGGTTGGCACAGAGATGAGACCAGAGGAGAGAATCACTGTCTTAGTTAAAACTACAAAATACATATATTGTTGTGTGAATCTTTTTTTTTATTTTTATTTTTTTATTATTGCAAAACAAAAATTATTAAAAGTCAGTACTCAACACACAATGCATAATGAAACTAACAGTCAAGGTGGCTAAAATGACATGCAAGTACAGAAACAGAAAACAAAAAAAAGTCTATAATAATATTTTACCGTATACAGTGTATATCCAACGAAATTACCAATTATACAAATGCCTTATACAGGATATACCCCTAATACCTATTTTCTAAAACCCTACACACATATGCTCCAGCTCGAACCCCCCCCTCCCGGACCCCTCCTTGGATAGTACCTCCATTATCCCTCACTCCTAACCAGACACTACCATTATAAGCTAGCTTTTATTCTCTCCGCCACTTCTAACCACATTGACATTTTGGATTCGTTGAGACCCAGAATTCTTGCTGTAGATATTTCTTGATAAATCACATCGAGATATGTAAGAGACCAAACCTTCCGGCACATTTTTTCCGGTTGAAACCAGTGTGATGCGATCAGTTTTTTAGCTACTGTGATACCCGATAAAACCAATCTCTTTAGCTGTGGATTTACTGCAAACTCAAAAACATCATTCAATAGCAATACAGAGGGGTGTACTGGTATATTCCAAGATACGAGTTTTGATAATTGATGGGTCACATCTTTCCAGAATGCCTTAACTGGTGGGCAGTCCCAATACATGTGCATAAATGTCCCTTCGTCTCCATTTGTACATTGGGAGCATTTTGAGTCTTGTTTAAGGCCCATTCTGTTCAGTCTTATAGGAGTCAAGTATGTCCTGTGAATATAGTTAAGATTGATTTGTTGATGGTCCGGGTTCCTTGATGTAAGATGGACATTTGCCCATGCTTCACTTTCCAGGTCTGGTATATCCCTCCTCCAGACAGTGTCTAGTTGGAGGGTTTCATACGAGGACGTTAGTAATTGATAATAAAAACCTGATACAAAACCTCTCAATGTTTCTCTTTCATAGAAGAATTTGTGGTATCTGTGGTGTTCAACTGGTATGTCTAATGGAACACCGTGAGACCTCAAACATAGGCGTAACTGTATGTAAAAAAGCCATGTGGACTCGGTGAGGTTAAACTTTGTGCATATTTCTCCATAACTACAAAAACCCTGGTTATTAAAAATATCCCCTAATGAGTGTATGCCTTGCTCTTCCCATATAGGGAATCTTATAGGACGTTTTTCCATTAAGAGTGCATTGTTATTGAATATGGGAGTGTGATTATGCCATTTTTGAGGGTTAGGATAATTTTTTTTGTGTTTCCCGCCATATCCGGATTGCATGGGTAATTATGGGGCCAAATTTCCGCTCACAGTGCTTGATTGGTAGTTTAGTGTGTGCTATGTCCTTCAGTCTATGTGGGGCTACTATGTTTTCTTCCAATTTTCTCCAGGATACCAATGCCTGGGGATCAAACCATATTGTCAATGGTCTTAATGTGTAAGCCTTAAAATATTGGAAAAAATCTGGAACTGCCATGCCACCGTCTGCTTTATTTCTCTGTGCGGTGGATCTTTTTATGCGAGGTGGTTTGTTATTCCAAATAAATTTGTATGTGGAGGAGTGTAATCTTTTCCAGTAACCCTCTGGAGGGGGTAACGGTAGCATTGAACTGATGAAGTTGATTCTTGGTAGTACATCCATCTTAATTATTGATACCCTTGCCTGTACTGAGTTTTTAAGTTTTGCCCACCTGTCCAGGTCGTCTTTGATTTTGTTCTGTATTTTTGTGTAATTGTGCTTCACCGTTTGTCTTATGGTGGGAAATATTTCCACACCCAAGCATCTAAAATGTTTTACCATGGGTATCTCACCTGGGAGGGTTGTGTCTTTTTTTGCATGGGTGTTAAGTGGAAGGAAAGCCAACTTCGGCCAATTTATTTTAAATCCCGATAAATCACCAAAGTTCTCTATCAGCTTGAGTAGATGAGGCAATGTGGTGTTGGGGCTTTGCATGAACAATATGACGTTGTCCGCATATAAACAAATTTTATGTTGTGTGCCCTTGGTTACGATTGGTTCTATGGATTGGGATTGTCTTATATATTGTGCTAAAGGCTCTAATGATATATCGAATAGTCCGGGACTAAGAGGGCAACCCTGTCTGGCTGAGCGTGATACCGGAAAGATTTTGGAGATGAATGTACCTGTTGTAATCATGGCCGATGGGTCTTTGTATAATACTTTGATCATATCAATGAATCCTTTTCCTAACCCCATCCTTTCTAATACTGCCCATAGAAACGACCATTCCAGCCTGTCAAAGGCTTTCATAGCATCCAGGGACAGCATCGCCTTAGGTATGGTGTCTTCTTTGTCTGCATCTAGTACGTGCAGTATTCGTCTTATGTTATCATTGATCAGGCGACCTCTTATGAAGCCAGTTTGGTCCGGATGAACTAAAGACGTCATATGCTTTTGTAATCTGATGGCTAATACCTTAGAGTACAGTTTGACATCGGTTCCGAGGAGGCTTAAGTGTCTGTAACTACCGCACTCGGTGGGGTCTTTGTCTTTTTTGAGAAGGACTGAAATGAGTGCAATATTGTCGTGTTTATGGAAGCTCCCCTCCTTGACTGAGTATGAGATCATATTTATAATAAGGGTCCAATTATGTCCCAACAAGAAAGGTACATTTCTGATGGGATACCGTCTCTTCCAGGAGCCTTACCATTTTTCATTTCGGATATGGCCTTCTTGAGTTCCTCTAGTGTGATCGGTGCTTCTAACTGTTTAGCGTCATCCTCCGAGAGTTTAGGGAGAATAATTTGATTAAGATATGTGTCCATTTTGTTTTGATCAAAGGTCGTTTCTGATTTATATAAGTCGGAGTAGAATTCTTTGAATGTATCGTTTATTATTTTGGGGTCTGTTACAAGTACTTGTTGTTTTCTAATGGCAGTTATATCTGCAAATTTTGCATTAATTCTTAATCGCATGGCTAATAGGTGACTAGGTTTAGAACCTTGGGAGTACTGCTGTTGTCTTGTGCTGCGTATTTGCATTTCCGATTGTTGTCTGTATATGGCATTGATCTCTGTTTTTAGTACGTTAACTTGATTTTCTAGTCTAGTTGAGTTGTTGTATTTTAAAGAATTAAATAACGTTGAGTAAAGCGTTTCCAGTTCAGACAGTTTTGTGCATTGATTCTTGCGCATTATGGAGGAAAATCTATCAGTGAAATCCTTGATCATACCCTTTACCGACATCCATATTATTCTGGGGTCTTGCACCGCGTTTGCATTCTCCCGTAGGAATACTGTGAGAGCTTCTTTGAGTTGTGTAATGAATTCCTTGTTGTTAAGCAGCATCGAATTAAAACGCCATCTTGGGGCCCGGGAAGATAGTATACCAAATGTTGCTTTTAGGAGTAAATAACAGTGATCTGATAGTGCATTGGGTATCATTTCCACTTCATATTTATCAAATAGTCTCGGGGATGCAAAGACATAATCAATTCTGGATAATGTGTTATGTCTCGCCGATCGACAAGAGTACTTTCGGGTCGTGGGATTAAGTGAACGCCATAAATCATTTACCCCTGTAGTCTTTGACCAATCCTTTAGTGCTTTAGATGCATTTTTTTGTTCGCTGGAAAAGGCGAGGTAAGATTTGTCCATCCTTGGATTCCAAATGGCATTAAAATCCGCACCTATTATAAATGAGTACTCGGGATGGTTTAACATTTCATCGGTTAGTGAAGTGAAGAAACCCTCTTCGTACAAATTTGGGGCATATACCGCTGCCAACGCTATTTTCCTGTTATTGTGTACAATCCTAGCTATAGTTATACGCCCCTCCGCATCCGACCATACCCCCTTTAATTCGATATTTAACTTACGTCTGACGACTATGGCTACACCTCGAGTTCTCGTACAAAAAGAAGAGTGACTAATATTATGGTATGTGTTATCCGCTAACGTATCTATGTCTTCCTCTAAAATGTGCATTTCGCTTAGTAGAGCCACGTCCACATGTTCTTTTTTCATCAGTGTGAGCACGCTTTTGCGTTTGTGTTGTTTGTTTATCCCACCAGTGTTCCATATCATTATATTCAAACTAGCCATAATCTATGCATGTTTTTGTGTAGTTTTTGGTAATGCTTCTGGAGTGCGAAGCTACAATAGATGTACATCCAATTATTGAGGTCCCGTTGAGAGCCGAGCTTAAAAACATATATATATACAAATAAAAATCTCCTATTTTCCCCTCACCCAGAGAGTCGTACAGTCCTGTGTTCCAAAAACACATCCTCTGCGTATGACTCCCTCCCTTAGGCCACCGGATTGCATTTTCATTCTAATACAATAGAATGTCGCTTTTGGTCTTGCGCCTTCCCTTACTGTGATGAAATATTATGAAAAATGAAAAAAAAATAAAAAAAAAAAACTTTCATCGATATATTCATTTGAACCCTCTACTAACTTATGTAGGAAACATCAGAAAAAAGGAAAAGATTGTAGAGAAACATTAACACCTTAATATGAAGAACAATGGGAAAGAACAATGTAAGATAAAGGAGAGAGAGAAAAAAAGATAAAAATAAGGAGTGAGAGATAGAATAATACTCAACGTGGAGAAGCCACTAGAACAGAATTGAGTAATTAGATAAAAGAGAAAAACAGAGCCTTTTAGAGCTACAATGTGCCAATCTCTACATCAGTGGAGTGATTACTTAAATTGTTAGAATAGCCTTGTTGTGCTCATACGTTTAGGTGTGGTTGATTTATTTTTAAAGTTTTATTAAGGCCTGATTACACTTCAGTCAATTGATCATATGCTATGTTTATACACACCGGATGTTAATGTTAGAGTTGCAAGCCTTCGTTGTTATGGTGCATTATCTTCTAGAAGGTTGTAGAATACACTAGTATATACTAACAGACTGTTGTTATGTTCCAGAATGATCTTCCTACCCAGGGTTCATGACTAATAGTATTTTCGGGAGATTTCTAAGTGACCCAGAGCAGTCGAGCGATAAGCCCAGAATCTTCCAGATTGTTCTTATTGTCAATGATATGTTCTTGTCTCCACGGAGACCAGAGGTCAGAAAATATAATGCATTACGAATCGTATTATACACAATATACCTTGGTGTAGACGGCCTGCATCATCTGCTACTTTTGATGAGCACAGATAAAGTCATTCTAATACTGATATACACAGAGAAAGAGAGAGATGAGAAGGCTTATCTGTTTTCAGACAGTGTTTCGTTCTGCCTTGGGGGTTCTGCTCCATGTCGATTCCAGTATTCCTCAGCTTCTTTAGGCGTGTGTAATCCAATCCTACGGCTGTCCCTGCCCACGATCGATAACAGCGCCGGGTATGCTAGCCTTGGTCTGAGGCCAGACATGAACAATTTCTGCATCACCTCCTTGTAGGGTAGACGTCGAGCGATGGCCTCATTGTTGTGTGAATCTAACCTTTTGCGTATGTAATAATTATGGAAACATATATATACTGCTAGTATATATTAATTATATGCTTTATAATTCTACATATAAAAGTACTCTGTACCGATGTGTCTGTCTCTCCTCCACATGAACATACAGAACGGGAGTAAACCATCGGAATGTGAAGCGGGGCCCGCTCTCAGTATTGAGGCTTAGGATAAGGATTATAATATATATATTATATTATATGTATTATAATTCTATGCTTAAAATGAAAGATAGTAATACTATATATTACTATACTGTGTAAATTCTGTGTTCACTGGATGAGAGCATCTCTGAGGACTTTCTGCCATAGCTCTGAGGAGTCGGGATGGGAGTTTTCACAAATGGCCTCGCAGCACTGCCTGGTTACCAGGTTAATCCTTTGCAGGTTCTGTTAAGATGTATGTGGAGGGACTTTCTCATACTCGAATGATATGTAACTACAAAGTAATAAATAACGGAGGGAATGATAAGACACGTACTGTACACGTACAGTGAAATGATTGGATAAATATGTACTGACATGCTAACACGCTGACTGGCTAGTGAAATTTCATCACTGTATTTAACCAATGACAACGAGGTCTTGAATTCCTTTATAAAGGCTAACTCACTTCCTCTCAGAGGAGATTTTTGGTGGAGCTGCATTCTGATATATTGTAAGAAGAAACCTTTGTACTTATAACCATGAACTGTGCCTTTAATGTAATCTTGTACTTTTAAAAAATAAAACCTTTTTGGAACCCACCTTTGTATCCCTTCTTCTGACCAGACGGGTAAGCATTGAAATGTTTTTGCATTGTAACTTTACCCATTGTTTAAGCATGAGGGAGCACGGCTTCGTGATGTTCATGATTTATGATGTAAAACTCTAGTAGTGTGTCTTTAACCAGTCGGCAGCAACACGGCCCCTGTGATGTTCCTGATTTATGATGTAAAACTCTAGTGATTTTTTTTGATTTGATATTTTTTATTTTCGTGTCTTACATACAGATGTATGCCCAGCCCATATGGGCTTACAAGACACATAACAATAAGTATATAATAATATACTTTACCAATTACTTAACAAATGACATAGACCAAGATGGCCATAAAAAAAGAAAAATACAAGAAAATACAATAAAACGTAATATAACACAAGCTGTACTCAATGTAAATAAACAGAAAAACAAGGTGAATTCAAATACAATTATATAGGATACAGTGTGTTTTGTCTCAGGTGCCATGCCTTCTCCAAAAATCCTGCAAAACCGAAGATGTCCTCTAGTAGTGTGCCTTTATCCACACAGAGACCTAGAGAAAGAAATATATATCTATCTACCTATTTCTATATCTATATATATATATATTATAGATTCTATATAATGGGCTTATCAAATAATGTTACAGTGATAATACGTGTGACGGATAAGGGAAATGGATATCATCTGATTATAGAGTGGCCTACTGGTCAAATGAATCCTTCCCAGTGCAAATAAAATAATAGACTCCGCAACTCCAATCACTGGACCTAAGGTCGATGACTGGGGGGGACGGAGCGGTGCGTGTGTCAGGTCGGGTCGGTCGGGTTTAACCCCTGCAGTTTGTGGACGCATTGAGTTCTGGATATCACAGACATCGCAGGACGCTGCTTGATGTTGAGATGGGCGGACCAATGAGTTATTGGGTTATCAATCTGACCGAGGCTTGCATGAGCACTTATCAATATGTATCAGTGTATTCGTGTATAAATGCAAAAGAACATTAAAAAATATCAAAGGTATAACTTTGAGGGCATAATTATATATATATTATTATACTGTGAGGAAGATATGGGTGAAAAGAAAACGGGGCAGGAGGGTGCGTTTCTTTCAGCGCAACAGGAAGAAGATAACGAATATGCACCAGGGCCGTACTTCCCACCTGGGGGCCCCATCCCCACAGCAGTGCCACGCTTTTCCTGGGGCCCCACCCCATCTGGGGGCCCCATCCCCACAGCAGGACCATGCTGTCCCTGGGCAACCACCTTATCTGGGGGCCCCATCCCCACAGCAGGACTACGCCTTCCCTGGGGCCCCATCTCCACCGGCACACCAGCCACCATACCCTGCAACAACCCGATGAAGGGAATGCATGAACGATGGTAAATGTTTCAACTGTAATAAGGCAGGGCACATAGCCTCTGAGTGCCAGGCCCCAAAGAGCGACAGGACCCGCAAGTACGAGCAGTGGGTAAGGAGGAGGGCCAGGAACAACAACCGTAACAACAACCATGACAATGACATCCTCTTAAATGAGGAAATACCATTTGATATGGCAACACCACAGCAGGGCCGGAGCTACGGCAGCAAGGAACTCCACCTAAGCTCCCTGTACGATAGCCTCGTCCTGCCACGAAGATTAGGACACTCCAACTCTGGGACCCGACGAAAGGAAAACATGAACGATGGTAAATGTTTCAACTGTAATAAGGCAGGCCACATAGCCTCTGAGTGCCAGGCCCCAAAGAACGACAGGACCCGCAAGTACGAGCAGTGGGTAAGGAGGAGGGCCAGGAACAACGATCGTAACAACGACCATGACAATGACATCCTCTTAAATGAGGAAATACCATTACTGCACCTCAACGCCAGCAACGATTCGGGCCCACCCATGGACGATGTCCCAAACCCTTATGCATAAGTAGGACCTACCCCACCACACCAACGACGACCCCGGCCTGTACAAACAACGCCCGCTACGAATATCCTACCTCCCTACTCCCTGCACCTGGTATGCTGCTGTATTCAACTATGGGGAGATGACTGCTACTCTACTCAACGGCTTCCAGCCTCCTTGCAACAGATATATCGTTCTGTGTGTGAAGGAGTGAGAAGACACCTGACTGCTACTGTATTCAACGGCATCCGGCCTCCTTGCAACAGATATATTGTTCTGTGTGTGAAGGAGTGAGAAGACACCTGACTGCTACTGAGAACGACAATAAGGGAAGCCAGTGTGCATATTAAAAAGTAAAATTTCTGATTTAGATATGGGTACATATTCAGAGTTTGAAAATACTACTTATATTAAGACTGCCATTTTATTTTCTTTGTTCTTTGTTTCCTATTAACTGCTGTCGGTGCTTCGGGTCACTGAGAAGCGCTTTATAAGGCGCCAGCGACCAATCTGTCCCCGGCCTGGGACTCCTCCCCTTTTCAATTTGCACCTGAACTTTTTTTCCCCCCCTCTTCTTTCTTTCTCAAGAGTTATTGTTTTACCTTATTATGTTTTCTACCTAAGAATGCAACGTTTTACAATTACCTACTTAGCCAAGTATGACATTATGATGTATTGGTTTATTGTTCTACCTAGTGCTTATTATGTTTTTTTTTATTCTACCTAAGACTACAACATTTTACAATGACCTGCTTAGAATTATCGTGCTACTTTCTGCCAAGTATGAAATTGTGATGTATTGATGTTGATTGATTTGATGTTCTGCATGGTGTCTTGAGACTGTGGTTTAGTGATATTGATGGTTAAAATTACCAGGATGTGTGCCAAAAATGGCACAAAGTGGGGAATGTGAAGTGTAATTTCACATTCTCTCTCTCTTTGTGAAGTCAGGATTTCTCTTTAAGACACATCCTCCCCCTCCTCCTCTTCCTCCTCCTCCTCCCCTCCTCCTCCTCCTCCTCCTCCTCCACCTCCTCCTCCTCCTCCTCCACCCCCTCCTCCTCCCCCTCCACCTCCTCCTCCTCCACCTCCTCCTCCTCCTCCTCCTCCTCCTCCTCCTCCTCCTCCTCCTCCTCCTCCCCCCTCCACCTCCTCCTCCTCCACCTCCTCCTCCTCCTCCTCCTCGCCCTCCTCCTCTCCCTCCTCCTCCTCCTCCACCTCATCCTCCTCCTCCTCCTCCCCCTCATCTCTTTGTGAAGTCAGGATTTCTCTTTAAGACACATCCTCCCCCTCCTCCTCTTCCTCCTCCTCCTCCCCTCCTCCTCCTCCTCCTCCTCCTCCTCCTCCTCCTCCTCCTCCTCCTCCACCTCCTCCTCCTCCTCCACCCCCTCCTCCTCCCCCTCCACCTCCTCCTCCTCCACCTCCTCCTCCTCCTCCTCCTCCTCCTCCTCCTCCTCCTCCCCCCTCCACCTCCTCCTCCTCCACCTCCTCCTCCTCCTCCTCCTCCTCGCCCTCCTCCTCTCCCTCCTCCTCCTCCTCCACCTCCTCCTCCTCCTCCTCCCCCTCATCTCTTTGTGAAGTCAGGATTTCTGTTTAAGACAGGGCACCCATTCATCTGGCCTGATAAGGTTTGTCAAGGTCGCCTGCTAGAACCCCTTTTGGAGCCTCCCAGAGTTCTAAGAATGCATCGAAGAAGGCGTATCTATTCCACTGTGTTATAACACATTACACTTTTGCGTTTGGTCACTTTTACTCTGACAGACCTGTGATATGCACTCTGACAGAATAGAAGTCTGTCCGTACGGGCGTACTGTATATATATATTTTCTTCTCCAATAAACCTGTGTTCATTTAACGTGAGTATTCCGGCTGTCTCTTTTAGCTCCTGTTTCATTATTTCAGAATACCTGATACGCAGTGTGACACTGTTTTAGGCTGCTTGATGCTTGTGGAGAACCTGTCGTTGGAGACATCAAAATCCACAACATGTGTTTCAGCAAATTATCAATGTCGAGCATAATGTATAACCTGTCTCCTAAGATTAATGAGGTGATACACTGAGTTCAGGTCCCCAACAGCAAAAAGGTATGGTACTGCTTTGGGGGAAAACTATTAACCATTATTTCCACCGGGTGTGAGGGGGTGCGTAGCGTGCTAGGGGAAGCACAGATGTGTCGGGAATTAAGGAGTATTTTCCTACAGAGCAGGAGAGGACTATTACATGAGTCCTAGGTTGGTAAATCCTAAGGCTCTATCCACCGCATTCATATACTCTAGACCTAGTATCGCAGCACTACAGCTAGGGGCCCCGCTGGACTTAGCTCTGCTGGGTTCCTACTATCCGGTGTTAGTCGAATCTCACCCTCATCAAGTAGGGATAATCCCTTCTACACTTACCAAAAGCTTGAGCAGTGAACTCCAAGCCCACGTGACTGAACTCAAACTGCAAAGAAACAGACTAAGAAATGACATAAACTCCATGATCAAAACTGCAAAAAAGAATTTCATCAATGACAAAACTGAGGGAAACTAAAATAAACCCTGTGAACTTTGGAAATTACTCAATAATCAACTAGGCTGCAGTAAAAAACTTAAAACCAGATTTTCAAACATAAACATAAAGACGGACAACACGCTCATCACAGACAAGCTGGATGTGGCCAATTACTTAAACATTTTCTTCACAAACATTGCCACAACACTGGTAAATAAACAACCCTCCCACTCAGGGCATTTTGGGGTAGAACACATCATAGCCTTCTACAAAAACCTAGGGGTCCGCAAAGACGACTTCAAACTCAAAATTGTAACAACAGATGAGGTGCTCAAATAACTGAGCGCCCTTCAACCTAACAAGGCCACTGGCCATGACAATAATTATCCCCTCCAAATTCCTCAAAGACTCATCACCCCAGTCATCACACACAATAAACCTCTCCATAAAACAGGGACACGTACCCAAAGACTTCAAAATTGCGAGAGTAACCCCCCTGCAAAAAAAGGGCAGCAAATTAGACCCAGGCAACTACCGCCCTGTTTCTATTCTAGTCTCGTAGTCCTGGCTTTCAGACTCCTGTATCGCCTGCCTGATGGCAGGAGGTTGAAGAGTCTGTGCTGGGGGTGTGTACTGTCCTTAATTATGTTGTGTGCTCTCCTGGTGGCCCTGGTAGAGTAAATGTCCTGTAGTGAGGGGAAGGCTGCTCCAGAGATGTACTGAGCAGTTTTAATCACTCGCTGGAGTGCCTTCCTCTCCTTAGCAGTGCAGTTTCCAAACCAGACCATGATTGAGCTTTTGGGGGCCACATTTTCTCGGCCTTCTTAGGAAGTACAGTCATTGCTTGGATTTTTTTATTATCTGTTGGGTGTTGTGAGCCCAGGTGAGGTCGTCGCTGATATGGGTACAGAGGAATTTAAAGGTTTTCACCACGTCCACCTCTGTCTCACCTATGTACAGAGGTGTGTACTGTACATTCCTCCTCTGTGGGTCAATAATTATCTCCTTGGTCTTGTCTGCGTTTAAGGAGAGATTATTGTCCTGACACCAGGCCACCAGTTCCGCCACCTCCCTTCTGTACGCCTCCTCAGCTCCCCCAGTGATCAGTCCGATGACTGTAGTATCATCTGCAAATTTGATGATACTGGTGTTGTTCTGGGAGGCCACACAGTCATGTGTGAAGAGGCCAGAGGGTGTACAGTAGGTGGCTCAGCACGCAGCCCTGGGGGGTCCCTGTGCTCAGAACCTTTGTGCCTGATGTCCGGTTGCCGACTCTGACTGACTGGGACCTGTTTGTAAGAAATAAATCTTATCTACGTCATGTTGATTATGTATTTAATGTAAGTCTGACCAGACCTCTTTGTCACTTTCTGGTCAGACGCTCGTGTGTCTCTGATGATAAACTGATCATTTTCTTTCTATGGCCATGGAAATAGATAAATAAACTATGTTCTATTTTTATACAATTGACTCATTCTGAATTTCTACAGCTTCACTGTTTGGCCCATTTGAAATATTCCACAACAGAATGGCAACGAGGTTATGGGATACTGAGGCTTGACCACCAGTGGGTGAAAGATGTTGGTGATTGCGTTAGAGCATTCCAGGGGAGCATAAATATTTCCCTGTGTCAAAATCCTCAGAGAAAATTGAACTTTAAGGAGATGAGAGAACCACTACAAAGAATATCTGGTTGTCACCTCCGGTATATTTCCCCCTGTGGACGTGTGCAAGGTCATAGACCCAGCCTGATCATCCGGGGAGCTGTTGAAATTCTGATTCTGTCTAAACATTTTGTTTTAAATAAAAATTAGAGGTCTTAACTAGGACATAGTACCTGTCAGAGCTATTGTTCTTTTCAATTCATATACTGTGTGCTTGGCAGACTAGCTCCGGGGTTCTTACGAACGTCCTAAAGACAAAGTAGGAATTTAGGACTTTCGAACTGCAGTATTTTCAAAAGAAAATTAGGGTAAAAGGGTGACTTATCTTCCTCAGATGTGTGTGGTCTATCAACCTTCTGATATTGTACTGGAACAGGTGTCTGATGGTGTAGGTCAAAATAAGGATTGTCTGAGTTGTCCTTAATGCAAAAAGAACTCCTGTTGCTTTATTTGTCATCCTAGGATAAACAAGTTAAACATTACAGGAAGATTCTATTGCTCAAAATCATCTCTAGTCTAATGTCACGGAGATCGAAGGGGGATCCGTCTCTTCTTGTCCATACAATAATAGTTCAAAGAAAGTCTCATTTCAGTAGTCCATTCGTCGTAGCAGGAAGTCAGCTGCTGTCGTCTGCTCGTGCTGGGTTGGTGTGTGATCAGCGTGTCCCAGCGTCTCCCCTGCCAGTTCGGTCTGTCAGCTTCTCGCAGGGTGATGTGTCCTGGTCTTCTCCTGCTGCTCTCTTTTAAGTCTTTCCCCTTCAGCGCCCACCCCCTACTCCTCGTCTTCATCAAACAGGAGTGGGGGCCCAAAAGCCTTCATCATGTAACGGGGGAATTTCACACTGTCTGTGAAGACACCTTAAAATGACCTTATCTAGCTGCCCACCTGCTTTACTGAGGGCAGCTGTTCCTCCTTGCGTCTCAGAGCTTAACCTTTAACCTCAGAGCTTAACCTCTTTAGACTTTCAAAAACCCTGTTTTCAGTAAAGAAAGTAATTAAAATAATAATTTTCCATGGTTAAAAAACAAACAAAATAACACAAATTCTATAAATGACAGTAGCCTACGGTATGTAGTTGTACTAACATAGCTAATGGATGCTTGTATTACAATGTTTAGTATTATGATACAGTACTGTTAGATTTCAACCATAATCAGTCAGTATCACCTCTTCATCTGTGTTCGTGTAGTTTCTGCGTTGTGTTTATCTCTCTACCTTCTCATACTGGCTGTACATCGTGGTCATCCCCCTTATATGCAATCCGTAATCATAAGAATTCGACACTGGCAACGTGATACCTTTCTTGGGAAAACTTTGTTTATTCCATAAACAAAGCCTTGTAATCAGATGTAACCCCGTTCTGTATTGTCATTGTTTAGTCTTAATTCTCTTCTCCATCGTCTCTTCCAATGGTTCGGGCCTCGTTGTTAGCCAAACCACCATTTCCTGTTAGCTGAAGCTAGTGATGATGTGTCACTCCCCTCCCCCACCCAGCGAGGGTGGAGAGGGATGGAAGTATCTGATCAATGCGTCCGCTCTTCTGTGTGGTTCGTATCTCAGTCTAACCTACACTGCCAGAAACTCACAGCTATAAACTATAGGCCTTAGCAACGGCTAAACCCGCCCCCTCGTCTCGTTACTATGTGACACGCTGTCTTCTTTAACCCAAATCACTATAGCAACGGTGATGTCAAACTCTCCCCATAGCTCTCTCTCTGACCAACAACCCTGCCTGCTCTCAGTGCTTATCTCGTTTGTTTATGGTACAAGCTGCCGAACGACCTCGGAGCACTGGGCTCTGCTTGCTACCGTGGAGACACAGAACTGACTGCCCTACTTTTACATTTACATCCACATTTACATTTAGTCATTTAGCTGACGCTTTTATCCAAAGCGACTTACAAGTTCTGTACGACAAGACAGCAAGAAGGGTACAACTCTATCAGCTGAGTAACAATGTTCATCAAGTGTTGCGTGTTACAGTTTATACAACGGCATGCAAATTTCTCGATTCTGATTGGCCATTTACACGTCTTTATTGGCAACAATCCACGGTCCTGGGCTCAGGACCCGCCCACAACCGAATCACATATCACTCCCCGGCTCACTCCGGGAGAAAACAAGATCGCGGACAACAAATGGATATGTTGATAGCACCATAACGACTAAATATGAAGCGATTCTGTCAAGGGGAATGTGTTAGTCCTTTAAACAATGTTGGATGATGTAATTGATGGGTCTTGAGTCAATCTAGAACAAAAGAAAAATCGCGGATTGATTGATTGATTAATTGATTGATTTAAATTTCTACTTCCTTCCCACTGACTGCAGCGTTCACTCTCACACTGTCCGACGCTGGCGTACCCACAAACACACACACACACATACACACACACACACACACACACACACACACACACACATACACACACACACACACACACACACACACACACACACACACACACACACACACACACACACACACACACACACACACACACACACACACACACTCCTGTCTGCAACAGCGGGGGAGTCAGACTGAGAGAGAAGCAGCGCTGTTTTAAGTGAGAGAATGAATGAATGAATGAATGAAAACTTTATTTAACAGATTGCAGAATGGGTACAATACAGTACGGCTCAATACATACAATTGTTAAGGGGATGCAGACCTGAGAAAGACGTTTGTCTTGTTTCCATCAGGGTCCCCCATTTTCAATTCATATAGCATGGTCTATTGAATTGATTGATTGGTTGATTGCTAATTTTATTACTGTACCCCTGGTTTCCAACTGGTTAAGTTTAGGCTAAAAGAAATTAAAAAAAATAGGGCGAAGAAAACGTTTTTTTCCTATAGGGCAAAGAAAACGTTTTAATTTGTTTTACCTACTTTATATAGAAGCATCTAAGAATGAAGTTCTATGGAAAGTAGGTCTGCATTCCCTTAACAATTGTGTGTATTGAGCCGTACTGTATTGTACCCATTCTGCATCTGGTAATAAAATTTTCAATCAATCATTCCAATAATACACAGTTGGATGTGTTAGTTGGTTGGATGCACTTCAAGCTGCTTCCACATGAGGCAACTTCTCTCAATCATTCCAATAATACACAGTTGGATGTGTTAGTTTGGTTGGATGCACTTCAAGCTGCTTCCACATGGAGGCAACTTGTCTTTTTTGTAGTTGTGGGAACTACTTTTTCTGGCGGATGGTTTTTTCAATAAATATTCGATTAATGTGTGTTTATTGTATAGAAATAAGGTTGGATGAATCTGGCAGTTGTATTTAAGCATTACATCACGCGCAGGAGTGGTTTGTGACCAATAAACCATGCCTAGGGGTGGTCGTTAGGCCCGAGGCGCAGCCGAGGGTCGTTAGACCCCCCTAGGCATGGTTTATTGGTCACAAATCACGACTACAAGTGGTGTAAAGCTTTTATACAACTGCCAGATTCATCCAACCTTATTTCTATACAATAAACACACATTAATCGAAGATTTATTGAAAAAAACCATCCGCCAGAAAAAGTAGTTCCCACAACTACAAAAAAGACAAGTTGCCTCCATGTGGAAGCAGCTTGAAGTGCATCCAACCAAACTAACACATCCAACTGTGTATTATTGGAATGATTGAGAGAAGTTGCCTCATGTGGAAGCAGCTTGAAGTGCATCCAACCAACTAACACATCCAACTGTGTATTATTGGAATGATTGATTGAAAATTTTATTACCAGATGCAGAATGGGTACAATACAGTACGGCTCAATACACACAATTGTTAAGGGAATGCAGACCTACTTTCCATAGAACTTCATTCTTAGATGCTTCTATATAAAGTAGGTAAAACAAATTAAAACGTTTTCTTTGCCCTATAGGAAAAAAACGTTTTCTTCGCCCTATTTTTTTATTTATTTCTTTTAGCCTAAACTTAACCAGTTGGAAACCAGGGGTACAGTAATAAAATTAGCAATCAACCAATCAATCAATTCAATAGACCATGCTCACTTAAAACAGCGCTGCTTCTCTCTCAGTCTGACTCCCCCGCTGTTGCAGACAGGAGTGTGTGTGTGTGTGTGTGTGTGTGTGTGTGTGTGCGTGTGTGTGTGTGTGTGTGTGTGTGTCACAGTGTGTGTGTGTGTGTGCGTGCGTGTGTGTGTGTGTATGTGTGTGTGTGTGTGTGTGTGTGTGTGTGTGTGTATGTGTGTGTGTGTGTTTGTGGGTACGCCAGCGTCGGACAGTGTGAGAGAGAACGCTGCAGTCAGTAGAAAGTAGGAAGGAAGAAATTTAAATCAATCAATTAATCAATCAATCAATCCGCGATTTTTCTTTTGTTCTAGATTGACTCAAGACCCATCAATTACATCATCCAACATTGTTTAAAGGACTAACACATTCCCCTTGACAGAATCGCTTCATATTTAGTCGTTATGGTGCTTTCAACATAACCATTTGTTGTCCGCGATCTTGTTTTCTCCCGGAGTGAGCCGGGGAGTGATATGTGATTCGGTTGTGGGCGGGTCCTGAGCCCAGGACCGTGGATTGTTGCCAATAAAGACGTGTAAATGGCCAATCAGAATCGAGAAATTTGCATGCCGTTGTATAAAAAAGCTTTACACCACTTGTAGTCGTGATTTGTGACCAATAAACCATGCCTAGGGGGGTCTAACGACCACCCCTAGGCATGGTTTATTGGTCACAAACCACTCCTGCGCGTGATGTAATGCTTAAGTAGGTTAGTTTATTAGGACAAGTGCATGACATAAGGTTAGTCTTTTTTTTTTTTTTTTTTTTTTTTTTTTTACTTTTACTTTACTTTTAAGATCTATAGATCAGTCTGAGTAGATGCTGTCACCCACCGATATATATACATTATATACACATTGAAAAACATAGACATCCTTCAGTATCAGTATGTATGTTTATTGTTGACATATATACATGTTAAATCATGAATAGGCTATACATTTATATTGCAAGACTTCTGTACGCTATCATAGTTTAGTGGGTTGTCACTGATGTGCTGGTCAGTTTCTGCAAGTTCTGCCTTGCTAAACAGGGGGAAAACACAGGCCAATGAGCCTACTGTACAGCATTCAAAACATGTGTTGCAATGACGGCCAACCCAGTGAGAATCATTTCCCACGCAATGTTTGGACATGTTTCAACATTTACACAATTTCACTTGTGCAGGATTTATTTAATGATGGGTGCCATTGAATAAACGTCTGTATTTTATTTTACTTCTGGTAATACATTTTGGTTTTAGAGATGCATGGATCTCTGCATTCACATGTTCTTCATACATTCTTCCTATTTGTGAACATACACCACCAACACCACTCTTTCCGAAAGCTAGGAATCAGAGAGAGAACCCTCCAATCTGTGATGTAGAATCTGGGGCTGCTCCATAGATAATGTATGGGGCTTTGACTTTATATTTGAAATTTATTTGAAGGATAAATAAGGGGGGTCCTTAATAATAATAATACATGTTTTCTCCCCCTTCACAGTGTTCACAGAATGTCTGAAAAGTATAACATATCGCATAACAGTGCAGCTGGGTGGCGTAGCGGAGATTGCGCTTGTCCGGTATCGAATCCCAGTCTCAGCATTGCCTTCGGCTTGGGCCGGCCGGCGTACTGGCTCATTTGGCAGAGTCAGCGGGTGGAAGTCGATAGGTGGGGATTGGACGTTGTGGGCAGCAACCCCTACAGGTCGGTTGGGAGACGCCTGCACAGCAGAGACAGGAAGTGGCGAGGGTAGTGTGAGCCTCCCATGCGTTACACCTCGCCAATGAGAGTCCGCGCTGGCAGGCGAAAAGATGTGACAGGCTGCCTCCTCGTGTGCCGGAGGGAACACGTGATGCAAGGCCTCTATCCTCTCTACAACCGACCAGTGGGCGGCATAGTCGAGCAACGTTCAAGACAGGGGAGGGGAGAATTGGATACACGAAATTGGGATGGGAGAAAATAAGGAGAAAAAGTGGATAAAAAAAATAAAACATATCGCATAACAACAACATATAACATAACAAAAGTAACATATCTGACCCACGATGGTCTATCACATGACCGCTCAGCCATCTTCAGTATAAGGTTAGGTCCCTATCATGTTTGCAGCTCAGACACCTGTGTTGTCTAAAAAGAGTGCGTCATACAGAGTGGATGACAAGTTGGACAAGGATGGATGGATAACCAGGAATGAACAGTAGATGGCGTATATGTGACCGTTGCTGAGCATACAACCTGGACTCTATAACACAAGGAAGGTAAATGGAGGAGATGTCACTGCCGTTATATTGTGTCATATGCTGTGAAAAGTTAGGGTATAAAGCATGCACAGTTAAAGGGGAACTTCACCTAAAAACAATGATGATTTATTTTGCACATAATCTCACACATATCCCAAGGCTCTAAACTGTTTTGCACACATGCATTTAGTTTGACAGTTATTGAGTTAATGAGTTTGAATATTTCCTCCAGTGATGTCATCAGAGGACACTGAATCCTTGTGTTGTGTTAATTACAGCTTAATGAAATGTAGAAGAAAAAGCGATCCCTATTGCAATCCTTATCTCTATTATTTCATCTACATAATTTCATTGAGCTGTAATTAACACAATGATTCAGTGTCCCCTGATGACATCATGGGAGGAGATATCAAACTAAATTAATGTGTTCAAAACTGTCTCTTTCTGTGAAGTTCCCCTTTAACATTTGTCCGCATTTCCACTCAATTTGGTCTCTCCACCAGTGAAATCTGAGCATGTGCCGTACCCGCGTCTCCCATTGGGCGACATGCTGGTGACAGCCTCCAATATATCATATTGCTGCATAATTTATTTGACAGTGCTAGTGTGAACAAAATCTCCCCCCACAGTAGTCCTCACTGTAGTAGCCTACCTACATTGGATTCAAGATGTACATTGCTTTTTTCTCTTATTAGACATTTTTGGGGATTTCACATTTAAAAAGAAAAGAAAGTGTAAGGGATCTGTGTTGTGGAGGACCCAATAGCAGACAGGACGTGGAGAGAGCAGGCAGGACTTGACGGGGTGTAATAAAAAATAGCGCTTTACTTAAAGCAAAGACAAAAAGCAACAAACAAAAGTATCTTCCAAAACATGAACAAAATCCTCAGCAGGGCTGGCAGAGAACAAAGGACAAAAAACGAACACAGGGGAAAATACAACTGACACTAGGAGAACTAGGAACGAATAAGACAGCAACAACAGCTAAGCAGAATATGGGATACAGACAGTGGGGGCTGGCCACTAGGGGCGCTCGGGCGCCGACCCCCCTGGTTAACCCTGGTTATTACATGGCGTTTTCACATTCGCCGAAATGCTTGCTTGTGATTGGTCAATAGCCCCAATCAATAGTGGGACAATAATGACCGCTGTGCGCAGCTGTTCGCAATCAAGCCCACTGACACACACTGTTTCAGTGCAATTAGACACTGCCGGTGTTCTGCTGCCGGCGATGACAGGGGGCGGAGCGACGAGCGGAGCCAGAACGCAGCCAGAACCAGTGTTGCGAGTCGATGTAAAATGAATTAGGTATATTGTTAGTAAGTTAGCCATGTAATAAGCGGGATAATGTATAGCTATACTCGATCATTGTCGCAAAATAATTGACCTTTACTGACGTTTAAAACACCTCGCCGAAGTGGCTCGGTATTTTAAACTCTGTGTCGGTCAATTATTTTGCGACAATGACCTCGTAGCTATACATTATCCCTTACTTAAAAGAGAGAAGAATAAGAAATATTTTGTTTTGTTTTTTTGTTTTATAGCCCTATAAATAATATAAACATGTTTAAAATGAATAATATTCGGCGGTTAGGTGGCCGAGCGGAGATTGCGTTCGTCACCAGCCCCGGAGCTGAGCTGGATTTGCCTGTTCGAATCCAGCTCACAGCTCCGGGGTTGTCACCAGCTTGGCTGGCTGTCTGCACTGATACAATTGGCTGTATCAGAGGGTGGGAGAAGCTGGCGGGGTGGGTCCGGGTCGTTGTAAACAGCGACTCCTACAGTTCGGTCGGGGCGCCTGCTAAGCACGGATTGGACGTGAGGGGGATAGTGTGGTCCTCCCACACGCTACGCCCTCTCAATGAGAATCCGCGCTGCCAGGTGAAAAGAAGCGGTGATTGGCTGGACGTGTGTCGGAGGAAGCACGTGGTAGCCTCCACTCTCCCAGATGATCTGACTGTGGGGGGTAAGTGCGCAGCGACCAGGAAGGGACTGGGAATTGGCATACGACTAACATTGGGATGGGAGAAAATCGGAGGAAAATGGAGGGGGAAAAAGACCAAAAAAAAAAAAAAAATAATAATATTCACTCATTTTAAGTATGTTTGTGTTTCCAATGCACAATATAACGTTAATATATCAAATATAAATAATCGTTTTCCTGAACAGGAAGTGACTCACTGTCTGATAGAGAATACGTTCCGTTACCGTAGCCGCATTTCTCTTCGCCGCATTTCTCTCGGGCTAGACGCAATAGCGCTTTGAGTGCGCGTGCACGCCGTGCACTGTTTCATCGCTGTATCCGTCGCAGCCAATCAGTGCGTAACGCGCTGTGCATTGAAATATGATGTATTATGATGGAACACGGGCGCGTTTTGAAGCGGTCTAAGCAAGAGGCGTCTATAATTTCCGTAGCCGCATTTCTCGGAGATGCTCTCTGATTGGCCGACGCGGCGACGACAGTAATTTTCCGTAGCCGCATTTCTCGGTTTTGCTTAAAAGTGGACGATAGAACGCCAGGTAGTTTGCAGGATGTTCGATGCTGTGTGTTGTGATGCAGTCTCGAGTCTGGACAGTGGGCAGTGGATATACATCGACAACAGTCTGGGGGACAGTCAGTGGACATACACTTTATCCGGCTGGACCATGTTTCAATTAAACAAAGTGAGTTAATTCTCTCTCTCTCTCTCTCTCTCTCTCTCTCTCTCTCTCTCTCTCTCTCTCTCTCTCTCTCTCTCTCTCTCTCTCTCTCTCTCTCTCTCTCTCTCTCTCTCTCTCTCTCTCTAGCCACTCAGCTAACGTTAGCCGCTGTTAGCCACTCAGCTAATGCTAAACTAACTAACTCTCTCTCTCTCTCTCTCTCTCTCTCTCTCTCTCTCTCTCTCTCTCTCTCTCTCTCTCTCTCTCTCTCTCTCTCTCTCTGGAGTGGAGTTTCGTTTGGATTGAAAATACGTGGATTATGGCTTGTTCAATATCGTCTATGTTTGAATGAATGAATGAATGAAAACTTTATTAACAGATTGCAGAATGGATGGGTACAATACAGTACGGCTCAATACACACAATTGTTAAGGGGATGCAGACCAGAGAAAGACGTTTGTCTTGTTTACATCAGGGTCCCCCGTTTTCAATTCATATCGATAGTTTAATAGCTAGCCTTGGCTCATTTAACAATATGCAAAATATGTGTACAGCCCTGTACTCATACTGAAGTTATTCTTGGTATATACTACTACACATACTAGGTCTGATTGTGTAACGAATCGATTCCACGTCGCGCTGTGTGTGAGAGAGAGACAGAGAGAGAAGGAGAGATAGAGGGGGATACTAATTAATTCCGCCCCCCCCCCCCCCCCCCCCCCGTGAAGAATTCACGAGCCGCCACTGGATACAGAGTAAACAAGAAACAGAGTTACCAGAGATGGGATAACAGGATAATGCACCAACACAGGGAAGGGGGCAGAGAAGACTGATATACCCAGACTAATTGACACATGGGGGTGATTCGGAATGAGACACACCTGGGATAGGAACAGACTGAACAAATTGGGGTACAAGACTAAATAACAAACACAAGACAAGACCAAACACACTGGGGACAAAACACTAAGACAAGAATAATACCTAGAACAGACAAGGGAGCAAAAGGGTAACAGACACACAGAGAGTGTTATGGTTTGTAACTGACCCCAATCGCACAACACAAGACAGGTATGAGAGTAAGCCAAAACAGGGCATTTATTTCTTACATAACAAAAAGCGGCACAGTCCCTTTAAGGGAGAACACAAAAACACTAGAGTAAAGGAAATATGGAAAATGCGGCACTGTGCCTTTAAGAGGCAAACAGGCTAAGGGACTAAGGCTAAGGGCCAGGGCTAAGGACCAGGGCTAAGTGTCAGGGCCAGGACCAGGGGCACTGGAGAGGGGGACAGGGACAGAGGCCCGGAGAAGCGGGCTGGAGACAGGGACAGAGAACAGGGTTAAGGCCTTGGACAGGGCGAGGGCCAGAGCTGCTTACAGGGATGAGGACAGGGCTCCGACGGCGGAGGCCTGGCACGGGGACAGGGGCCCGACGGCGGAGGCCTGGCACGGGAACAGGGGCCCGACGGCGGAGGCCTGGCACGGGGACCAGGGGCCCGACGGCGGAGGCCTGGCACGGGGACAGGGGCCCGACGGCGGAGGCCTGGCACGGGGATCCTCCTCCTCCTCTTCGGATGCTGCAGACGGGCAGCGCAGAACAAAGGGGGTCCCAGGGGACCGGGATGGGAACACGCCGTCCTCCCGTGGAATACTAGGGAGCGACGACGAGCCTCACCCCAGGAACGAGGATCATGAAGAGACGCCTTCCTCCCGTGGAATCGGGAGCGATGGCGTGCCGCCTTGACGTCTGGAGTGGGAACACTGGAAAACCTCCCGTAGAGAATTAGAGAGCGAAGACGGTGTCCCACTCCAGGCAAACGGCGACAGGTGGTGATGGCTGGGCCGTCGTCTCACGCCGGAGACGCGGCAGGTGATGGTGACGTACAGAATGGTAACGTCCAGAACTCCATGAACACTGAACACAGATACAGATACAGAGTCCAGAACACAGAATCCAGAACACAGAATCCAGAACACAGAATCCAGAACACAGAATCCAGAACACAGAATCCAGAACACAGAACGACCCGACCAGGACTGGAGGGGAGTCTGCAACCTATGTACTCTCCCGAGGTGATTGCAAACTCCCAACAGGTGCGTGAAGGTATACGGATCAAGGATGTCCAAGGGTGGGGGCTGGTGAAGAGTAGAGGAGAGTAAATTATCGCAAGGGTGGGGGCTGGTGAAGAGTAGAGGAGAGTAGACAGGGAAAACACAGGAAAAAGGTCCAGGGACAGGCGAATCCTCACAGGGAGAGATAACAAAATGGGGAGAAAACAGAGAAACATGGATACTTTGACAAGACACAAGTGAATGAGGAGTAATGGTGGTAACTGTCCAGCAGATGGAGGTAGAAGTCCGTTAAAAGGTGGGAGCTGTGAGGAGGAACTGGTGGACCGTAACAGTTCTATTAATTGTTTTTCTCTCCAAGTTAGAAAAATAATCATTTCACATCTGGTACTTCCAATAGTGGACTACGCAGACAGTCTATCAGAACACCTCACTATCAAACCTCTGTCATTTAAATGTCATTTATAATAGTGTTTGCAGATTTGTATTGAGGTGTCCATCACTGTCTTATGTTTGAGTCGTTAAACTGGCTTTCCCCTCAATTCAGAAGACATTTTCATTGGTTGCTTTTTGTTTACAAATGTATTTACTTTAATTATCCCCCCTATCTAAAGCAGTTCCTAATTCCATATAGTTCAATTTATAATTTAAGACACACTTATCATCCTTTCTTTATCATACCTCGAACCACCAAAGTTATTGGTCAACTTGTCTTTAAATATAAAGCTCCAGCTGATTGGAACAGACTGCCTAGTTCACTCAGATCTGTCACTTATTACCAGTTATTTAAGACATCTTTGTTTACTCATCTTCAGACTACTTGCACTTGTTACTAATTGCATCTGATGTACTGTGTTATGGTTTACATGTTTACAGATCAAACTGTAATTTTGTATGTACACTTATTATTATTATTTTTTTTATCTTTTCCCCCCTCCTTTTTCCTCAGTTTTTCTCCCATCCCAATGTTAGTCGTTATGCCAATTCCCAATCCCCTTCCTGGTCGCTGCGCACCTACCCCCTACGGTCGGTCTGGGAGAGTGGAGGCTATCACATGCTTCCTCCGACACATGTGTAGCTAATCAACCACTTCTTTTCACCTGGCAGCGCAGACTCTCACTGAGAGGGTGTAACGTGTGGAAGGATCACACTACCCCCCTTAGATCCTTTTCTCGCTGAGCAGGCGCCCCGACCGAACTGTAGGAGTCGCTGTTTACAACGACCAGGACCCACCCACCAGCTTTCCCACCCCTAACACTGCCAATTGTGTTAGTATGAACGACCAGCCAAGCTGGTAGCAATGCCGAGAGCTGGGCTCGAACCCAGCATCTCCTGCACTAGTGGCGAGCGCCTTGCCCACTGCGCCACTTAGCTGCCCTGTATGTACACTTATATGAGAACATATCAGTGGCGGCTGCTGACCAAATTTCTTGGTGAAGCACAAAATTATTATATTATATTATATATTAAATTATATTTTTAAAACATCCCCAAGGCTGCAACACCCCCATTCCTCCCAGGTGTCAGGCTCCTCATTCGCTTCCATTCATTTAGGGGACCATGTTTAAATATCATACTTCTGAAGTATAAACAAACTATACTGCTGTGACGATTTCAATAAAACAGACCATTCTGAGTCAATGGTACATGCTTGTACACAGATGGGTTTTATGGACAATTACGTGGGTAATTTTTTTATTCCAGTCAACGCCGTACTGCGTGTGAGAGAGAAAGAGCGAGATAGACAGGGAGATAGAGAGAGAAAGAGAGAGAGAGAGAGAGCGAAATAGACTGGGAGAGAGGGAGAGAGAGAGAGAGAGAGAGAGAGAGAGAGAGCGAGAGAAAGAGCGAGATAGACAGGGAGAGTGTGACGTACGTGGGTTGGTCATTATCATTATTACTGTATTAAGAGACCATGTGAACATCAGATTGTATCATGAGTTGGGTTATGTTGTTCTTGGTGGTGTGATGTGTCATCTTTAACGCTGCTTTCTCTCTTCTTCCCAGAGACCACTCATCCTCCTGATTGAGCTGATTGCACCTGCTTGATTACACCTGTGGGCAGTTAGTTGGATGGGTGGATATCAGACCACGTGAGCGGATCGGCGCGGCCGAGAAATCCGCTCTTCGCTCTTTAAAGCTTGGTCCGCTCCGCTAATCACTCATGTTGACCCCGCCCCCAAGTCGCTCTCCGCTCGCTCCCCGCTCACCTTGAATCGAGCGCTCCCCGCTCCCCGCGCCAGATCGCTCGGCAGTTTTTTTTCTTCTTTTTTTGGAGCATGGTGTAAATGAGCTCAAACTACAACAGTCTACACCCCCTGGGCCCCTTAACAATTGTTTGTATTGAGCCGCATTGTAATTGTAGCCATTCTGCAATGTTAAATAACGTTGTTTATCCATTCACTATCTCTATTAAGCGATGATAGGCTAGCCGAGCCACAATGCTATGGTCGCTGCCATTAACGTTAGCATGTAAGCTAACGTCAACAACAATGGCATCGATATACTTTTTCTAACTAGAGTGAGTGTGGGCGTCTCTACAGTGACAAAGCCTGAACGAACAGCCTATCACAGGTTCACCCTTCTCATTGGTTGAAAATGGCCTTCATGTTTGTACATCGCCATCTGTTGCTTTGGCATTGTACTGCATGTATATATTACATCAGTGTTAAACCACTGTGAGCGGCCTGGAGTGGATTGGAGCGGAGGAGAACTCTCACTCCGGACGTCGCGCCGACTCATTTTAAAACCCACTCCTCGCTCACGTCAAAACCGGCCGCTCCGCGCCCCGCGCCGCTCGCGCTCCGATCCGCTCACATGCACTGGTGGATATAAGCTGGAAGATCACACACACACGAGGCGCCTCATTGTGTCACTTGCTGGTGATCACGGTGTCGGAGGTTGCCTGTGGTTGCCACTGCGGTGGAACTGTGTTTCATTTGCCCTTGTTGTAGTGTATTTGGCCTTGTCTCCATAACTGTATGAGACTGTGTGTTCGTCCTATTCACACTGGTAGGTATCTGAGCTAGCGTTGCTACCAGGTAACATATAGAGACATATATATATATAGATTGGCCTCTGTGTTAATTGACACATTCATGGGGGAGCATATCTATATTATTGGCCTTATCATTTAATCCCTAGTGTTGTCTGTTTGTCCATTTATATCTACCTTGTTTGTTCTCCCCTTACCCTTTTCCCTCTGTGTGATCTAGGGTTGAAATCCCCTAATAACATCCCCTTTTCCCCTTTGGGGAACAGGCCGTGGGTTGGAAGCCCCACACCTAATAAATACCATTTACCATCTGAAAACGTCTTTGTTTACTATCTGCCTACCCGGGACTGTTTTGAGAAGCATTTTTCTACTGAGGGGGTTGTTTTTTGCTCATGTAACACCTGCCCAGATTACTATCTTGTATGGTCAATAGACCTCTGTACATGACATGGGGGCTCGTTAAGTTTGCGCAATTGTATGGTTCCTTGTTGGTAAAATAACAGGGTGACTTGTCGATTGAAGCATGTCAGGTGTAATAAGATAGCGTTTTCTAAATTGGTATTGGTAGGGGTCCGTGCACAGTTGATTGATGTAAACCATTATTGTTGTGATGCTCTTAACCATTCTATTTTTCTGCCACATAGGTAACGGGGGGGTCACCTGCTTGGCTAGAGGGTGGGGGGCACGAGTCGTGATTCCGGTGGAGTGCGCAATGAAATCGGTAAGCGACTGAAGATATTTGTAGCCTTTCATCCATCTAGTGGAGTAGTTTATCTGGGATAGGCTAGAGTGACACAGGTGACTCCTAGTTGAGTGGTTAGGACCATTTGTTATTATTTTCATTTAGTAGATGTGGTCAGTTGGATTGTTTTGGTTAAGAGGTATGAAAGCAGAATGTGTCTATTATTATTGTGCACGGTCATGGTTAATTAAGTGAGGACGTGATATATATGTATATTTTTTTTTGTTTTTTTGTTTTTTTTCTCACGCACACATAAAAACATAATATGGCTGTGTCAGCGTTTGTTTTGGAAGCCTTTATAGCGGATCCGACAGAGGGTCAAGTGGAAGTTTGCACTAAGGCGGAATTAGGCCTTATTGCTAGGCATTATGCTATTGCTGTACAAAATTCCCAATCCAAGGCGGATATGAAGGCAGCTGTTATAGCGGGGTTGGTGGAGCAACAGGTGTTTAGCCCGGCTCAGGGAGTAGTGAGTCATAGTGATCAGGAGGTTGCACACACTGGCGAATGGGTTAACTCTCCCTTACGTGATCTTGACATGGATGGTGGTGCTATTAGGAAGGATGGTAGTACGGCCGGAGTTGAAAGTGAGACCGCGGGCGATTCGGATAAAGACTCCACGTCTTCTGGCCATGCGCGCTCTAGTCTGCGTTTGGCCCGTCTCCAGATGGAGGAGAGAGCGCTGTTGCGCAGAGAGGACAGAGACAGGGAGGACAGAGCAGCTGACAGAGAGGACAGAGCAGCTGAGAGAGATAGACGGGACAGAGCAGCTGAGAGAGACAGGGAAGCTGTACGAGAGAGGGAGGACAGAGCAGCTGACAGAGAGGACAGAGCAGCTGAGAGAAACAGGGAAGAGCGAGGAAGGGAGAAGGAGAGAGATAGAGAGCTCCAGATTACACTGAAGAGGATGGAGCTGGGGAGTGTTGGCTCTTCTTCGCCCTCATCTGAAGGTGGCCAGGGCAGTTTTAATGTTGGGCAACATATTGCTATGGTTCCTGTTTTTCGAGAATCTGAGGTGGAGGCATTTTTTTTGAATTTTGAGCGGGTAGCGGGGGCTGCGAATTGGCCGGAGGATCAGTGGGCACTATTAGTGCAATATAGGCTCACGGGTAGGGCTCAAGACGCATGCCAGTTTTTATCAAAGGAGGACAGCATGGTATATGAGAAAGTGAAGGGTGCTGTCTTGCGCGTGTATGAACTGGTGCCGGAGGCTTATAGGCAGCGGTTTAGGGGACTAAGTAAAGCTCCCTCGCAAACACATGTCGCATTTTCCCATGAACAACGGATGGTGTTCACTCGTTGGTGTGAAGCGTGTAAAGTGGATGGGGTCGAGGCTTTGAGCGAGTTAATCCTCATGGAACAATTTAAAAAATGTGTGCCCGAACACATGATAATACAGTTAGAGGAGCGAAAGGTTTCTACCCTCCAGGAAGCTGCGGTGTTGTGTGACGAGTTGGCAATGATCCACAGAAATCGTGTTTCTGTGCGAAATGATGTGTATGTAGGAGGCGACGAGCGATCATTTCGACCTCGCACACCACCGTCTAGGAGGGTCTCTGTGTGTGATTATTGTAAAAAGAAGGGTCATTTGGTGTCGGACTGTTATGCATTTCAAAATCTGCAAGATGCTAGGGGACCAGCTCAGAAACCGAAGGGGGTGGGGTTGATTGGCCCTGTATCATGCCCAGAGGAGCAGGAGAAACCAGACGGTTGTTTTGAACCTTTTATTTTTTCTGGTTTTGTGTCAGTGTCGGGTGAAGTCTGTGATCAACGGAAGGTGCAAATCCTTCGTGATACGGGTGCTTCGCAGTCTTTTATCCTGGCCGATGTGTTGCCATTAAGTGAGGAGTCATCTTGCAAGTTGAGTACTGTTGTGCAGGGTATCGACATGAGTTATACACCCGCACCCTTACATAGGATACATGTGCAATCAGATTTAGTCACAGGTTGTTTTTCCGTGGCGGTTCGTCCCTCTTTTCCCGTGGCGGGGATTGATTTTATCATGGGGAATGATATAGCGGGGGGAAAGGTAATTCCTGTTCTGAAGGTGGTGAACGCCCCAGTGGCTGAGGGTCTGTGCGATGCATTGAGTAAAAGTTACCCGCATGTTTTTCCTGTTTGTGCTGTCACTAGAGCTAAGGAGAGGGAGCGGCTTCAAGCAGTATCGCTGGGTGATTCTATCTGTGGCGAGGCTCTGGCTGGAGACAGGTGGCCATCTAGTGGCGCAATGGAGGAGAGTGTGAGTGGTGTTCAGCGGATACGGGTGGAGTCAAAATTCCCTGACGTGCCCTTGCCACTTACACGTCAGGCATTGATTGATGCCCAGCGGAATGATCCCACACTAACAAGCTGTTTCGCGGCAGTAGCCAGTACTGCTGGTAGTAAGAAGCACACCTTTTTGATGGAAGAGGGAGTGTTGATGCGCACCTGGGTAGCTAGGCCAGGTGTGACGGGCTTGCAGTCTGGAGAAGACTGGAATATGGTACATCAAGTGGTGTTGCCAGTAGAGAGTAGGCGTCAGGTCTTGATGCTGGCACATGAGCATATCTGGTCGGGGCATTTGGGTATATCTAAAACTTATGACAAGATACTGCAGAATTTTTTTTGGCCCGGTTTGAAGGCCGATGTGGTAGACTTTTGTGGTACATGCAGTACATGTCAAATAGTGGGGAAACCAAATCAGGGGGTTCCTCCAGCTCCTCTACACCCTGTTCCAGCAATTGGGGAACCTTTTGAGCATGTGATCATAGACTGTGTGGGCCCTTTACCTAGAACAAAGTCGGGAAACCAGTATATGTTAACTATTATGTGTCTTGCCACCCGTTTTCCTGAGGCCATACCTTTGAGGACGATTACAGCCCCTGTAATTACTAAAGCATTAAACAGATTTTTTGCTACTTTCGGGCTGCCAAAAACTGTACAAAGCGATCAAGGCACCAATTTCATGGCTAAAACATTTAATCAGTCATTACAGGCTTTGGGTATCAGTCACACAGTTTCAAGTGCATATCATCCTGAATCGCAGGGGGCGCTAGAGCGCTGGCACCAGACGCTAAAGGCGATGCTAAAAAAATACTGTATTGATACAGGTTGTGGCTGGGACGAAGGAGTGCCATTCGTGCTGTTTGCCATTAGGGACGCTAAGCAGGAGTCGCTTGGGTTTAGTCCTGCCGAGCTGGTGTTTGGTCGCAGTGTCCGTGGGTCATTGAAGATGCTCAAGGAGAAAATGTTGTCTGTTTCCGTTCCCACGTCGAACGTGTGTGATTTTGTCTCCCGCTGTAAGGAGCGGCTCCACGGTGCGTCCTCGTTGGCTAGGGTGGCCCTTGCCTCTGCCCAGGGGGAGATGAAGGTGAGGTTTGACAGGAAGGCGGTGGCGCGGCGGTTCGAGGCTGGCGATGAGGTACTGGTGTTGCTGCCCACGCCTGGGTCAGCGCTCTCTGCCCGGTTTTCGGGGCCCTACAGAGTGGAGAAAAAGATATCAGACACCAATTATGTGATATGTACGCCCGAGAGGCGCAGAAAGAAGCGGTTATGTCATATAAACATGTTAAAAAAATATCTCACCCGCACAGGTGGGGGTACGCAGGAGGGGCAGTCTGGGAGCTCGGGAGTTGTTCCGGCTGTTGTCTTGTCATGTGTGCACCCCCCGCCGGACGATGATTTAAAGGTATTGTCCGAGGGTCAGCAGACAGGGCGGTTGACTAACTCAGAATTCATGAGTGACGTCACAGCTCGTCTATTGTACCTGCCCGAGGCACAGGGGGGTGATGTGGGAAAACTGTTGTTGACATATCCAGTGTTGTTTTCTGATGTACCGTCTAGGACTTCTGTCCTGGAGCATGACATTGACGTTGGGGGTGCGACTCCCATCAAACAGCATGCGTATCGTTGTCCAATGGCGAAGAGGGAGGTGATGAAAAAGGAGGCTCTGTATCTTCTTGAAAATGGGATGGCTAAATCAAGCCGGAGTCCATGGAGCTCCCCTTGCCTATTGGCTCCGAAGGCTGATGGCTCTCCCCGTTTTTGTACGGACTACCGGAAGGTAAACGCGGTGACGGTGCCAGACTCATTCCCGTTGCCCAGGATGGATGATTGCATAGATAGTATTGGGCCCGCGGTATTTATCACGAAGCTCGATCTTCTGAAGGGGTACTGGCAGGTTCCCCTGACGGAGCGGGCCTCGGATATTTCGGCGTTTGTTACCCCTGATCATTTTATGCAGTACACCGTCATGGCCTTCGGGATGAGAAATGCTCCGGCCACGTTTCAGCGTCTGATGCACATGGTGTTGGGAGGGGTGCCTAAATGCAATGTGTATCTGGATGACGTGGTGGTGTACTCTGACACGTGGGAGGAACACATTGCGAATTTGGGGGTGGTGTTTGCACGCTTAGCTGGGGCATCTCTGACCTTGAACCTCGCTAAGTGTGAGTTCGGTAAGGCTGTTGTAACCTACTTGGGCAAGCAGGTGGGGCATGGGCAGGTTCGTCCGGTGGACGCTAAGGTCTCTGTGATCCTCGCATAACCGGCCCCTTCCACGCGGCGCGAGTTACGTCGCTTCCTAGGGATGTCGGGTTATTACCGTTGTTTTTGTAGTAATTTTTCGGTGGTGGTTGCCCCTCTCACCTCTTTATGCAGTCCCGTTGTGCCTTTCGTGTGGTCCGCGGAATGTCAGTGCGCCTTCGAGGCTGCTAAGTCCCTCTTGTGCAGTGCTCCTGTTCTGGCGGCCCCTGACTTTGCTTCTCCTTTTCAGTTGGAGGTCGACGCGAGTGCTGCTGGGGCTGGGGCTGTGCTGTTGCAGGAGGGGGAGGGCGGTGTGCGTCACCCGGTGTGTTACTTCTCGGTGAAATTCAAGCAGCATCAGTTGAATTATTCAACAATTGAGAAGGAGACGCTGGCGATGCTCCTCGCCCTCCAGCACTTTGAGGTGTATGTGGGGTCTAGCTCTCTTCCAGTGCTGATATACACGGACCACAATCCCCTTGTATTTCTAGCTCAGATGTACAACCACAACCAACGGTTGATGCGTTGGGCCCTGCTGGTACAGGGCTATAATATTGTCATTCGTCACAGGAAGGGCGTAGACAATGTTGTGGCTGATGCCTTGTCCAGGGGGTAGGTCTGGGGTAGATCTGGGGGTGGGACTAGTTTGGTTTCATGGTGTAGGCTGCTGTTTTGTCTGTGGACGTTTCTATTTTTATTCTTTTTGTTCTGTGGTGCTAATCGGATGTTGGTTGATAATAAGTGATAATGTTTTGCTAACCCTGCGGGTTCGCTCTTATGGGGGGAGGTGTGACGTACGTGGGTTGGTCATTATCATTATTACTGTATTAAGAGACCATGTGAACATCAGATTGTATCATGAGTTGGGTTATGTTGTTCTTGGTGGTGTGATGTGTCATCTTTAACGAACGCTGCTTTCTCTCTTCTTCCCAGAGACCACTCATCCTCCTGATTGAGCTGATTGCACCTGCTTGATTACACCTGTGGGCAGTTAGTTGGATGGGTGGATATAAGCTGGAAGATCACACACACACGAGGCGCCTCATTGTGTCACTTGCTGGTGATCACGGTGTCGGAGGTTGCCTGTGGTTGCCACTGCGGTGGAACTGTGTTTCATTTGCCCTTGTTGTAGTGTATTTGGCCTTGTCTCCATAACTGTATGAGACTGTGTGTTCGTCCTATTCACACTGGTAGGTATCTGAGCTAGCGTTGCTACCAGGTAACATATAGAGACATATATATATAGATTGGCCTCTGTGTTAATTGACACATTCATGGGGGAGCATATCTATATTATTGGCCTTATCATTTAATCCCTAGTGTTGTCTGTTTGTCCATTTATATCTACCTTGTTTGTTCTCCCCTTACCCTTTTCCCTCTGTGTGATCTAGGGTTGAAATCCCCTAATAACATCCCCTTTTCCCCTTTGGGGAACAGGCCGTGGGTTGGAAGCCCCACACCTAATAAATACCATTTACCATCTGAAAACGTCTTTGTTTACTATCTGCCTACCTGGGACTGTTTTGAGAAGCATTTTTCTACTGAGGGGGTTGTTTTTTGCTCATGTAACACCTGCCCAGATTACTATCTTGTATGGTCAATAGACCTCTGTACATGACAGAGAGAGAGAGAGAGAGAGAGAGAGAGAGAGCGAGAGAGAGAGAGAGGCAGTGAGAGAGAGAGAGAGAGAGAGAGAGAGAGAGAGAGAGAGAGAGAGAGAGAGAGAGAGAGAGAGAGAGAGAGAGAGAGAGAGAGAGAGAGAGAGAGAGAGAGAGAACGAGAGAGAGAAAGAAAGAGAGAGATTTATCGCGCCACTCACTCATATCAGACGTCACCTCACTGCACTTATGTGTATCATGTATGTCATAATAAACCTCTTGAATCTTGACTTGCCATATTCAATCAGTTTCAGTAACTACAGAACAGTACATTAGACTCACTTGTTGTTTGGTTGCGCATCAGGTTGGAACGAGCCTCGAGCCGTCGCGTTAACCCTTTGAGAAGCTTTTGTCGGCAACACCGGCAGGGCTTGATAAAGTGTATGTCCAGACTCCATATAAATCCAAATCCAACACTGTCAGTAATGTACAGTATCTCGTGCTGATCTCTCCAACTCCTGAGAATACACTTCTTATATCTTGTTATTACCGAACCACGAGCCTAGCTAAGCTGACGCACTGAATCGAAACTACTACACTTGACTGACTGGCGCCGCCCCGCAGTTCCGCGTAGCAATCAACAGTATGCAACTGCAGAGCCGCAGAGCTGGCACCATTCTCTGATTGGATTTCAAGGCTGTCAATCATTCAATCCCCGTTCGTGAATGGCAAGAGCAATATTGCACGGACCGGGCTTAGATGACGTTAATAGCCTATTTTGATTGGCTATTATATTCATAAGGTCAGCCCGTGCAGGGAAAGTTGCACCTGAGTGATTGACAGCTAGCCATTACTGACTGCAGGCCTGATCAGAGAGCTCAGAGCTGTCACTTGGCCATTTTTGAAGAAAAAGAATTCACTGGAATTTTTTTACAGATGAAAACATTTCTAATAAAAAATTATAATAATAATAAAAAATATATATATATATGTAAATTTAAAATAATTATGAATTATTAGTGAATTTGTGCTTCACGTGTTGTCATGGAATAACCTCCACTGGAACATATATATATTGACGATCATCTTGGGAGGAATCAGTGTGGACTGTGGAGGTGAGCGTGGGAGAGTGTCTGTCAGTGTATAAGTGTATTTTGTTGTCCTGTGTTTTGTTTTGTTGTATTGTCTTGTATGTTTTTTATTTTATGTTAACTCATTCGCAGCCATTCAATTTCCCCATCCTGTTCTAGCTGGGCCAGGTTTCCATTACATAGTTTCACTGTGCGTCACCTTGTTTGTAGGGCTAAATCTATATTTTATATTATAACTATGGATACAATACCATGGTCATTTCACAGTAACTATCTTCCGTTCAAGATGCAAAAAATAATAAATTTTTTCATGAATACGTTCACGCGTTATCCCGTGGTGAATATAAGTATAGTTTCGGGGTGATACGGGCTAATTTCTGGGAAGCGAGTTAAGGGCGCTACGTGAATTATACTAAAACCATTGGTGTTTCGTCCCTGGACACGCTACTATTCCCAAATCAAATGTATATAATAGGTATTATGTTTCATCATGAATGCTTCAAAGGGGGGGGGGGGGGGGGGGGGTCGTTTCTGATTATTTGATTGCCAGTAACGGCATTCGTTATTACCACAACACACGCCGATCAGGGGGATGGGTATGAAAACCTTGCACGATCAAGCTGAAATTGACGTCAGATAGTCCATACCTGTGGTCGGTGGTATCCCAAAAAGAATATTCCAATTATTTGATCGCCATCTGGTCCATCTTATGTCCATCTGGTCCACGACATAACCAGGGATGCGTTCTTCATGGGACGGGGTTGCACTCCGTGCACCCAAAGATTTGAGCAGAAGTGCGTGCACGCACATGCACGGATGTGCACGGCACGTGCGTGCACACAGGAATGTGCTGCACTCGCCAACTCGCTATAAGTACCCACCTGGGCTACTTTGCATATCAATAGCGCCGGTCGTCAGGTGTGTTAAATACGTTCTCAGATACATTCACACCTAACTTGTGAATGAAATGTGTTACATTCCATTCGTAGAGGCAATTAGGCACTGTCTTTAGTCTGTGCTTAAGCGAGGGAACATTTATGCGCATGCGCGGGAGCGCGCGTGCACGTGGCATCATTAGCGTGCGTGCAATCAGAGTTGATATGAGGAACGCACCTCTGGACATAACCCACCACAACATATGGATCGGGGGTCCCGAAAACGATTCAATGCGATCGAGTGAAGCCCTAGGTTTCCCATTATTAGAAAAGTGCGCCCGGAGCAGTTTAAACGTAGCACCCGGTCTGGAACAGGGTTTACTGCACTCTCGATACTGCCTACTAGCAGGATCTGGCCGGTACTACATACTACATACTACACCTTTGGAGTCCCAGTATGCCTTTTAAGGGCAACATACAGGTCCCTGACATTGAATAGGATATTAAAATCGAAAAAAAGGGAAAACAATCCAAAAACGTATATACGTTTTTTGGGCGTTAACTAGTTCAGCGCCAGAGGTCGCTGTGGGCGTATGGCTATGTGTGCCAGCGCTGTAATGAATGGGGATACATGCCGGTGTTTGCAGTGCTAAAACTATATTACATATTATAGCTATGGATCTAATAATATAGTCGATTGTCATTGAGTTTCTTCCGGTCAAGATGCAAAAAACAGATTTTCATCCATACATTCCCGTTTTATAGGCGGCTGAGTGGCGCAGTGGGCAAGGCGCTCGCCACTAATGCAAGAGATGCTGGCATCGAGCCCAGCTCTCGGCGTTGCTACCGGCTTGGCCAGTCGTCGAACTAACACAAATTGGCAGTGTTAGAGGGTGGGAAAGCCGGTGGGTGGGGATTGGACGTTGTGGACAGCGACTCCTACAGGTCGGTTGGTGCGCCTGTACAGCAGAATCAGGAAGTATCGGGGGCAGCGTGAGCCTCCCACGCGTTACTCCGCACCACTGAGAGATTGCGCTGTTCAGGTGAAAAGATGCGACAGCTGCCTCCTTGTGTACCGGAGGGGACACGTGATGCAAGGCTTGGTCCTCACTGCAGCCGACCAGTGGGAGGCATAGTCTAGCAACGTTCGAGACAGGGGAGGGGAGAATTGAAGGGAGAATTGGTGAGGTGAAATTGGGATGGGAGAAAAAATGGAAAAATAAGGAGAAAAAGTGGATCAAAAAACATTCCTGTTTTATACCGTGGTGAATATGAGTCTAGTTTTAAAGTAATTCTGTGTAATCCCAGGAAACGCCGCTAAACAGCGTTTTAGTGCATTTCACTAGGAATTGTGCCATTCCTCGCATAGATCAACAATCAATCTGAAATCAATGCTACACACTAAAAACAGATTGGTCAAATTTGACCCAATTTGGGTTATTTTTGACCCAATTCACTGGTCAAAAAGGGCCCGACCAGTGTGTGGGTTAATTTGACCCATTATTATTGGTTATTTAATTTGACCCATAACTTGGGTCAAATAAACGAATACTTTTGATACTTTTACTTTTACTTTTACTTTTCCATTTTAAGGGTCAAAATAACCCAACCTCCAAGTTGATTTGACCCCATATTGGGTTATACCAACGACCCATTTTAAGGGTCAAAATAACCCAACTTCCAAGTTGATTTGACCCCATATTGGGTTATACCAACAACCCATTTTAAGGGTCAAAATAACCCAACTTCTAAGTTGATTTGACCCCATATTGGGTTATACAAACGACCCATTTTAAGGGTCAAAATAACTCAACCTCCTAGTTGATTTGACCCCGTATTGGGTTATACAAACGACCCATTTTAAGGGTCAAAATAGTTGCTTTGACTGAATCTTGGGTTACATCAAAAGGGTCAAATAGACCCTATTCACAGCAGCCATCTTGTGAGCCAGATTGACAACGATTGACCAACAGATGGACACAGCAACATGATTAGTTACACATGTGTCAGTCTGGTTCACAGGATGTAGGTTTACCCTGCTGTGTCAAGATGGCTGCTGTGAAAAGGGCCTATTAACACAACTGCTATAGTTAGTACACTACATTAGGTTGGCACAGATGCTTGATTGAAAGGTATAACAGTCTAAATGTGCTGAAATCAATGAAAAGAACAGACCAAGGCGTAGAATACATTTAACTTCAAAATGTATTACACTTGTTGCATACATGTCACAGCGTGTGGACATCAAAAAGTGCTTGTGCTGCTATAGTGCCCATGAAACACATCATGTCAAACTGATTTCCTGTTTAAATAATAAATAATAAATAATAAATAATACATATCGGTATGGTTTTGTACTGCTTTACTGCCCTGTTGGAACACTCCCCCAGATATTGATAGATCAAAACACATATATACTAAGGCTGTCAAAGTTAACGTGGTATTAACACGTTATCGCCTGATTCTATTAACACCACTATTTTTTTTAACTCACAATTAACTTTTAAGATTTTTTTTTACTAGACTATACTCAGGTGTATTATTGATGCTCTCATTGATACTATGTTTGTTTCTGAAGTGTGTGTGTGTGTGAGATATATATAGAGAGAGGGGGGTGAGAGAGAAGGGAAGGGGCAAGAGAGAAAGAGAGCTGGGAGAGTGTGTGTGAGAGAGAGAGGGGGGGTGTGTGATTACTCAGCCCTTGTGTGGGTGAATGTAACAAGTTCCTAACGTTTTCTTTCCCCTATTATTTCATGTACACTTTATTCATTGTTTTAATGAATTTTCTTTCTTTTAAGTTATTTTGTGCATCACTCTGTTTTGAATTTGATGCAAATTTGCAATGCATGAGGGTCATCCTTTTGTGTTAAATGGCTGCATAACGAAAGCATTTGTTGACTCGCATGTTGATAAGAGTATTAAAACTTGGAACTTGAAAAAGATCCGTAGAAAAAAGGTAGAAAAAAAGAAAAAAAATTTATTAATTTGTGATTAATCGCAAGTTAACTATGGACAATCATGCGATTAATCGTGTTAAATATTTTAATCGATTGACAGCACTAATATATACATATAGAAATACGGGACTTAGCGTCTACCCATCTCCCTCCTCCTCCATCTCTTCCCCCACCTTCCCTCCTCCTACTTCACCTCCTCACTACGCCACCTCCTCTCCTTATACTCCTCCTCCTCCTCTCCTCCACCTTCCCTCCTGCTACTTCACCTATTCTACCTCCTCCTCATTTGTAAGTTTTGCATTACGTACGGCTGTCCTTAAGAATGCTACATGCTTGGACTCTGGTCCCTCAATATTATATATAATGTGCTGGAGAAACTCCCATGCATGAACACACTGCCTGGGGTACTTTATGTCAAATACATAAAATGCTTTAAAACACGTATCAACTGCCCCGAGCATTGTGCTTTCAGGGTGTGCCCGACCTGCATAGATCACGAATGCCTGAGCACAACATGTGTGTGGTTCTCCCAGCACCAAAACCGAGGGAGAGGGTCTTGCCTGCTGGAGGTACTCCACCATATTTGTCCCAACCTAAAACAAGCACATAAGCAAAGAAAGAATGTTAAATACAGGTGAATCTTGGGTTGACAGCAAATTATAAGCAAGATAACAGGTTTATACCAACTATACAAGGGAGCTAAATTAAATCAAGTTTTTTTTTCTCATGCCAATGGAATGTGCAATGACATTTTGGAGTGCTCAAAACAGTGGTTTTAACTCGTCTTTGTAAATGAGGGAAACCTCAATGCCTTTTCGAGTTTAAATAGAGGTTATGGGGGCCTGGGGGACTTTGGTTGTCAGACCTTGGCTTGGTGGTGCAACCAAACTCTGTGGGTGCAACCTATAGGCTCTCTGAAGCAGCAGATAGGCTCTCTGAAGCAGCAGATAGGCTCCCTGAAGCAGCAGATATGCTCTCTGAAGCAGTTAGGCTCTCTGAAGCAGCAGTTAGGCTCTCTGAAGCAGCAGATAGGCTCAAGCAGCAGATAGGCTCTCTGAAGCAGCAGATAGGCTCTCTGAAGCAGCAGTTAGGCTCTCTGAAGCAGATAGGCTCTCTGAAGCAGCAGTTAGGCTCTCTGAAGCAGCAGTTAGGCTCTCTGAAGCAGCAGCTAGGCTCTCTGAAGCAGCAGATAGGCTCTCTGAAGCAGCAGTTAGGCTCTCTGAAGCAGCAGATAGGCTCTCTGGAGCGGATAAGCTCTCTGAAGCAGCAGATAGGCTCTCTGAAGCAGCGGATAGGCTCTCTGAAGCAGCAGATAGGCTCTCTGAAGCAGCAGATAGGCTCTCTGAAGCAGCAGATAGGCTCTCTGAAGCAGCAGTTAGGCTCTCTACAGCAGAGAGGCTCTCTGAAGCAGCAGATAGGCTCTCTGAAGCAGCAGATAGGCTCTCTGAAGCAGCAGATAGGCTCTCTGAAGCAGCAGTTAGGCTCTCTGAAGCAGCAGATAAGCTCTCTGGAGCAGATAGGCTCTCTGAAGCAGCAGATAGGCTCTCTGAAGCAGCAGTTAGGCTCTCTGAAGCAGCAGATAGGCTCTCTGAAGCAGCAGTTAGGCTCTCTGAAGCAGCAGATAGGCTCTCTGAAGCAGCAGTTAGGCTCTCTGAAGCAGCAGTTAGGCTCTCTGAAGCAGCAGTTAGGCTCTCTACAGCAGATAGGCTCTCTGAAGCAGCAGTTAGGCTCTCTGAAGCAGCAGATAGGCTCTCTGAAGCAGCAGTTAGGCTCTCTGAAGCAGCAGATAGGCTCTCTGAAGCAGCAGATAGGCTCTCTGAAGCAGCAGTTAGGCTCTCTACAGCAGATAGGCTCTCTGAAGCAGCAGTTAGGCTCTCTGAAGCAGCAGTTAGGCTCTCTGAAGCAGCAGATAGGCTCTCTGAAGCAGCAGATAGGCTCTCTGAAGCAGCAGATAGGCTCTCTGAAGCAGCAGATAGGCTCTCTGAAGCAGCAGATAGGCTCTCTGAAGCAGCAGTTAGGCTCTCTGAAGCAGCAGATAAGCTCTCTGGAGCAGATAGGCTCTCTGAAGCAGCAGTTAGGCTCTCTGAAGCAGCAGTTAGGCTCTCTGAAGCAGCAGATAGGCTCTCTGAAGCAGCAGATAGGCTCTCTGAAGCAGCAGATAGGCTCTCTGAAGCAGCAGTTAGGCTCTCTGAAGCAGCAGATAAGCTCTCTGGAGCAGATAGGCTCTCTGAAGCAGCAGATAGGCTCTCTGAAGCAGCAGATAGGCTCTCTGAAGCAGCAGATAGGCTCTCTGAAGCAGCAGATAGGCTCTCTGAAGCAGACGTTAGGCTCTCTGAAGCAGCAGTTAGGCTCTCTGAAGCAGATAGGCTCTCTGAAGCAGCAGATAGGCTCTCTGAAGCAGCAGATATGCTCTCTGAAGCAGCAGATAGGCTCTCTGAAGCAGCAGATAGGCTCTCTGAAGCAGCAGTTAGGCTCTCTGAAGCAGCAGATAGGCTCTCTGAAGCAGCAGTTAGGCTCTCTGAAGCAGCAGTTAGGCTCTCTGAAGCAGATAGGCTCTCTGAAGCAGCAGTTAGGCTCTCTGAAGCAGCAGTTAGGCTCTCTGAAGCAGCAGATAGGCTCTCTGAAGCAGCAGATAGGCTCTCTGAAGCAGCAGTTAGGCTCTCTGAAGCAGCAGTTAGGCTCTCTGAAGCAGCAGATAGGCTCTCTGAAGCAGCAGTTAGGCTCTCTGAAGCAGCAGATAGGCTCTCTGAAGCGGCAGATAGGCTCTCTGAAGCAGCAGATAGGCTCTCTGAAGCAGCAGATAGGCTCTCTGAAGCAGCAGTTAGGCTCTCTACAGCAGATAGGCTCTCTGAAGCAGCAGTTAGGCTCTCTGAAGCAGCAGATAGGCTCTCTGAAGCAGCAGATAGGCTCTCTGAAGCAGATAGGCTCTCTGAAGCAGCAGTTAGGCTCTCTGAAGCAGCAGATAGGCTCTCTGAAGCAGCAGATAGGCTCTCTGAAGCAGCAGATAGGCTCTCTGAAGCAGCAGATAGGCTCTCTGAAGCAGCAGTTAGGCTCTCTGAAGCAGATAGGCTCTCTGAAGCAGCAGATAGGCTCTCTGAAGCAGCAGACCCCTTGCAAATGGGTGTAGCATTCCCTGAGGGGGAGGAGCTGCGCATTATATGGCTTTTTTTGCTTACCTTGCTTCCTCTAGAACTCCACCCCTCTTTTGCGAACTCCAAAAGCGGTACTGCTGGTTCTGGTGAGGGGAGGTACTGGTGGTTCGTGTGAGGGGAGGTACTGGTGGTTCTGGTGAGGGGAGGTACTGCTGGTTCTGGTGAGGGGAGGTACTGCTGGTTCTGGTGAGGGGAGGTACTGCTGGTTCTGGTGAAGGGAGGTGCTGGTTCTGGTGAGGGGAGGTACTGCTGGTTCTGGTGAGGGGAGGTACTGCTGGTTCTGGTGAGGGGGGTACTGGTGGTGCCTCCTCATCGATATCTTGATCTGAAAGACAAAGACAGAAAACAAAGAAAGACTTTTACAGTAATTTCAGTGCCATCCAGTGCAGCAAACTCCAACACAGGACCAGGCTGACAGGACCAGAGACCAGGACAAGAACAGGATGATAACCAAGATGAAGAACAGAATAATTTGTGTGTGCATGCATGTGTGTTGAAACCCTACTGAACAATACTGCTTAGTCATGGAAACATTTTCATGGTCAAGAAAGTACTAGCTCTTCAGCATTGAAAATATTAGCAGCCTGATTTGGTACATTAGGTGGCTGGGCCAGGGCCTGGTTGTCGTTATGTTCTTCTTGCAAGTGCTTTCTGTAAGACCGAATGAAAGAAAATGTTCTGCTACAAACTCCCTCACAACATTGGATATAAGTGGATGAAGCATTTATATTGTGTGCTACTCGTAAATGTGAAAAGAGAGACTTGGCATCACCAGGATCACTTTTGCATTTAAAGCATGTATACGCCATCTGCCTTGATATGTTAGAACTCTTAACTTAGTGATCACTTACAAATTCTCTGTAAAGTTTTGAGAACTTGAGCCGGGGGCCTATTTTGGGGATGAGGTTCCGGATTGTTTCGTCATCTAAAAGTTGAAACGCCTCCTCATCAATATCTTTATCTGAAAGACAAAAGACAGAAAACAAAGAAAGACTTTTACAGTCCAGGCAGCAAACTCCAACACAGGACCAGAGACCAGAACAAGAACAGGATGAGAACCAAGATGAAGAACAGAATAATGTGTGTGCATGTGTGTTGAAACCCTATACTGCTTAGTCATGGAAACATTTTCATGGTCAAGAAAGTAAAAATGCTCACCTTTAAAACTGTCTGTGAGCTCTGGCAATTGCCACTCAATTAATTTTTCTGTGACAAAGCTGTCCATCAAGACTGGCCTGAAACAAAAGAAAGCAATGTGGAAATGAACACATCTGCAATTAATTAATGCCTCATGCCCAAGTACTCAGCCACGTGTGCACGATAGGCCAAGTACTAGCTGACATAGCAGCCTAGAATATTTAGCACTGAATTCAGGTGTAAAAAGCCTCACCACATGTCTGGCTTCCGCAGTCTACTGCTTAATTTAGTATAGGATGTTGTAAATTGATGCCCGAATCGCGGGACATTAGAGAGATGATGGAAAATGTAGACCTCAAAATGACGCAAAATGGCTCAAAATCACAGTATGTAGCTAGCTAGCCAACCAGCTATGTCACCGCATTGAGAGGACAACAGCTTTATTACACACATATGGTTAATAAAGATATCAATCATATAACGTTACACAGCTATAGATAATCTCCAGTTAATCTGGTATCATTACAACCCAAAACACAGTAAAATTTGCAATAACAGTAACGTTACTAGTACTGGTTAACTAGGCCTAGCTACTAGCCAGAACCTTTGTAATACTCATAGACTTGGTCACTTTCGGTAGCATGCTTGAACGGTAATGATTTATGTGTCGTGTCGTGTGGCTTATTTATTAATAGAGGTTACCACATATTTGTACAAGGTTAGAGATGAACCGATTATAGAAATGAGTAGCTAAGTTGCAACTTGCGGTGGATAGCTAGCTAGCTGATGACGCGACAGATAGCTGTGAAGAGCTAGCTAATTTAGTTCCACAACGTTCACAGTGCATGGTTAACACGACGCAATATGTACAATAGATGGGTTGAGATATAAATACTGTGCTAACGAAACGAGATCTTACCTTGAGTCAGTGAAGTCTTTTCCGTGATCGTGAAGAGGGTTTGTTGGATCGTGTTGACTGTGAACGTGGGACGGTGTTGACTGTGAACATGACCGTCTGACTGACTGGAACATATAGTTCCCAGTGGGGGAGGGGTGTAGCTTTGCAGATCCCGGCGGAAACACCCAGCTCTCTGACCCAACACATGGGTTATGTCTCAGAAAATTGACCCATAATTATTATAACTCACAAATTGGGTCAAAATTGGGTCAAAATTAAATCTCAATAACCCAAATAATGGTTAAGCTCAGAGAATTAACCCATAATTTTAACCCAACACGATTAACCAAGAAATTGGGTTATAGAATTGACCCATCTGTTTTTAGTGTGTAGATTATCTGTATTATGTTTCATCATGCATGCATCACCAACGCAATATACGTTACACAGTACATTACAGACACATGCTCCGATCGCGGGGAAGGAATTATCGGATCAACGCAAGATTGATAGCATATAGCCCTTACCTTGTCTAGGATGTACTGCAAAAAGAATATTCCAATTATCTGATCGCCATTCCAAGTATTGATGTCGGTTGTGTTGCCAAGATAATCCACCAAAACACATGAACCGGCGGTGCTCGAGTCTCCCCAATCCATGTGTTATAAATGTTACTCATGCCCGAGAAGGAAAACCCGGACCGGACTTCTTAGATCGACACACAGCCCAAGCCAGAGGGTTTCCAAGGATGTGCAAGGCGTTAGGTGGCGGTATTGGACGTTTGCGATCTCAGACCCATTCCCAATGATAACATCAGGCTGGATGGATGGATTATGAATGGAAATATTGAATAAAATAAATAACGATGAAAACCCGACTTTTCTCGGGTTTGGCGCCCAACGTTCGGCGAGTTAACCCGACTTATCTTGGGTCTGGCGTCCAATGTGTTAACCGTTGGCGCCCAATAACGTATATATGCGTGGTTGGCTGCGAAAGTGTTAAATAAACAAATAAACAAGAGAAACGGGCAGGAGAAAGAAGGCCATGCCAGGTGAGTTGGCTGAAGATGAGCCTGTGTCAGATGCTGAGGCAAACTACAAGATCAAGGTCCACAATGTCATTCTGGACACAGTCACAGAGAGCATTAAGAGTCGCTATGCTGCAAATGGACCACTCTGCGCTGACTTTGCATGTCTTGATCCTCGGAATTTCCCTGAAATAATGGAAACGGGCCTTCCAACAGAAGCATTGCAAAAGTTGAGTGAATACCTGCAGAGGTTTGATGAAAGAGCCACTGCTGGAAGACTTCAGGCTAAGATCTCAAGCCTGGCCAACCATTGGGAAAGACTTAAGGCGAGACACTGCAGGTGAATAGTCAAATATCCTTTTTTTGTTGATTTTGAGATTTTGTTATATTTTGCTTCCTAAACATGTCTTCTATGAAACTAGTGACAATAAAACGTCAATAACACACATTTAGTTGTTTATTTTACATCATTTTGCCTTATTGCATCCATAATTGTGCACATATTTAATGGGGAAGTGCCTCATTTGCATATATAAACATAATTTTCAGAAAACTTGCAATATATTTTTTCTTAGTTTATATGTACATAACAAATTGGGAAAGTTTCATAGTGATATCTATTCAAATATGTTTTGCCTATTAGGGGGTACTACAATGTACTACACTGTTTGTAGCCTGTGTGTAGTTCTGTTCAGTTCAATAACATCATTATTATTATTTTTCAGTTATCAGGCATGTGTTTAGGTTGTCTATTACTAATGGTTTGATTAGGTATTGTGTTTGTAAATATCTGTTTAAAAAAAAAAGTATGGCATTTTACAATACAGAACTTTGAAGGCGTTTTTCCCAAAAATGAGTTTTAAGAGTTTTTCCTCATACTCTGAGCCAGAAATCTCCACTTCAGTAGCACTCACATACACCAAACCTTCCAGTTCTATTCATATCTATGTTCTGAAGGTATTTACAGAAGGGTTTGTTGATATCGCATTCATACCCTGATTTATATCACATTTTATTCCTAAAAACATGGCGAAATATGGAATTTTACCATAAAAATGGACTGAATGGAGTATTTTCTGATTTATGGAGTGATAAAAAGAGATATCCAAAATCCCCTCTGTAATAACCTTTGGCTCTAATATGTCAACAAAATGAAACTATAATTTTGAAAATGGCTTTATCCAATGTTCAGATTTCTGTCCTGGAATTATATGCAAATTAGTGCATATTTAAGTAGATCATGCCTCATTTGCATATTTAAACATACAATTTCAGAAAACTTGTAATACAAAAAAGTCTTGTCTTAATATAAGTAATCAACTGGGGAAGTTTCATTGTGATATCTATTAGTTAATTTCTTTACCCTATTCACCTGCAGTGTCTCCCCTTAAGATGCCTCATTTGGATACATACAATGTCAGGACAACCGGAGGTGAGGATGGAGGAGAAGGAGAAGAAGACCTGGAGCTGGAGAACAAGAGTTGCAACTCATGTAAAAACTGTCCTGTTTGTGGGAGAGGGAGAGGGAGAGCAGGCTCTTGGAATGGGTGTCTGGGAGGAAGTGGGGGGTCTTTCGATGTTGATTAAACGGCAAGCAACTAATGTCATGAGTGCCAAATTAAAGGACAATAAATCCAATCTAACTGAAATTGTGTAGCACAAACCTTTCTATGGATCAAAACCTCAATATTATTATGGTGTAGTTAATACTACATGTATCCTTAATCCCTAGGCTAATGAGGCACTAAAATGAAACTATAATTTTGAAAATGGCTTTATCCAATGTTCAGATTTCTGTCCTGGAATTATATGCAAATTAGTGCATATTTAAGTAGATCATGCCTCATTTGCATATTTAAACATACAATTTCAGAAAACTTGTAATACAAAAAAGTCTTGTCTTAATATAAGTAATCAACTGGGGAAGTTTCATTGTGATATCTATTAGTTAATTTCTTTACCCTATTCACCTGCAGTGTCTCCCCTTAAGATGCCTCATTTGGATACATACAATGTCAGGACAACCGGAGGTGAGGATGGAGGAGAAGGAGAAGAAGACCTGGAGCTGGAGAACAAGAGTTGCAACTCATGTAAAAACTGTCCTGTTTGTGGGAGAGGGAGAGGGAGAGCAGGCTCTTGGAATGGGTGTCTGGGAGGAAGTGGGGGGTCTTTCGATGTTGATTAAACGGCAAGCAACTAATGTCATGAGTGCCAAATTAAAGGACAATAAATCCAATCTAACTGAAATTGTGTAGCACAAACCTTTCTATGGATCAAAACCTCAATATTATTATGGTGTAGTTAATACTACATGTATCCTTAATCCCTAGGCTAATGAGGCACTAAGATGTTAGTAAAAAAAGAAAAACATATGCCAATGACAGGAAGTAACGGTATATGTGTGTGTGTGTGTGTGTGTGTGTGTGTGTGTGTGTGTGTGTGTGTGTGTGTGTGTGTGTGTGTGTGTGTGTGTGTGTGTGTGTGTGTGTGTGTGTGTGTGTGTGTGTGTGTGTGTGTGTGTGTGTGTGTGTGTGTGTGTGTGTGTGTGTGTGTGTGTGTGTGTGTGTGTGTGTGCACTGTGCACAAGTGCACATCTAGGGGCAGAGTGTAGATTTTGTCTCCCTGATGTTGACTCCTTAGCCACAGCCTTGGGTTGTTTAATACTGGACAAGTGTTTCATAACGGCCGTTGTGTGGGCTGGTTTCGGGGCCGGTGCGTGGGCCGGTGTGTGGGCTGGTGCGTCTGAATGTCCCGGGCTGAATTTGTGTCCCAGTCCGCCACTGGGTCCACCTGCATAGTCTGGATATTTTTTCGTCACCTGTTTTTCTTAATCCTTGAAGGGTCTATTTTAAGATTTTAACAGGTAACAGGTTGAAATAATGTCCCATGTTTTTTTTAACCATTTATTACACCTATCCTGAACGAAAACCTGAAAAAGAAGAAAAAGAAAACAGCATAACTTTTGAAGTTAACAACATATAGAGACAAATTAAAACATTTTCCCAAACAAGTTTGACCCACGGAATTCAGTACAATTGTTATTTTTAAGATTCAAACACATCTTGATTAAATTTTAGGACAGAAAAAGCAAAAAACACTGAAAAAAACGTATATCACATCTCTATTTTCCCTTTTTACTAAAAATGTAGTCCATTGGACGAGATCGATTTAGGTTAATATTGGAAATAATATTGTAATAAAGATTGTCTCCATGCTGTTATGCCCTAAATATTATAGTTTTGCATAAACAATTCTATAGAGACAAATTAACACATTTTCCCATGCGATTTTGATCAGTGATTTATTTATTGTTAACACAATGGCGCCCAAGGACGTATATATCCGTGTTTCGATTCCATGCTTAAAGGACCGAAGGACGGATATATCCGTGGCAAGTTGTTTTGGCTTTTATTCCATTTTAATAACCTATTCAAGGTCGCCGAGCTGCACTGCAGATTTACCCTACTCTTTGAATTCGAGAAAGTGCATTACCGGCCAGATCCTCTTAGGGGCGCTATCGCGATAATGCAGTGTTCCCTGTGGCCGAAGTTGTCTTTTATTTTTTTTTATCTCTAATGCCGTTTTCTACTCACATGAAGCGATCGCTATTGTCTGTTGCACGGAATACGTTTTGGATCGCAGATTTCAGTGTGCTGTAAGGGGATCATCATCAGACAATGGACATATCGATCTACCAGATCGCGATCGATAACTGGGAAATGGTCTGGCGGATCCAACCGGCTCATGGTAAGATCTTTTTCACGTAAATTACAGCCCGATCGGGCCTTGTTATGATACTCAACCAGCCGATCAGCCTATGTGGCTACTTAGACGAGGGAGGCAGACGTTTAATGTCTACTTTGGAGTTTGCATCCAGGACTTCATCAGCAGCCATAATTTTATGCAGCATCTTGGCTCACACAGCATCAACTGACTTCATCCAACCATGGCCATCCATAATGCATGTGAAGGACTCCATCTCCTGTTGGAGCTCATCTGTTACCAGCAACAATGCGCCAAGCTGACTAAAAGCAAAGCTGCCCAACCCCATTCAACATGGTGGCACAGCACGTGTTCCATGCCATATGATATTTCCAGTCAATTTCTCATTGTATTCAAATATGCTGCACTAGGTATTGTAAAACAATTCAGCATCTGCAACTGAGGGTTTTCAATATTGAATAATATGTTGAAGCAATGTTGTGTGTTTAGTTTGCGATGCATTTTATTCATTATAACCATGAAAATAATACAATGTTAGGTGTTGCCGTGATTATCTTGTTCACAGATAGGAATGTAGCCAGGAGGGGTCCTTTGTACAGTCAGTAAACATTGACAGACTTGTGAAGTCAGAGACCATGATGTATCATTCACATTCATTTTCCCAAATGTACAGATGTGTGTGCGAAAGTTCCCAGCACTACGCTGGGTTTTACATAGGCTACTAGCAAAACATTTCATATTGTTTCAGTATTTTCAACTGTTGGTCTGGTTGATATGTCTATTGTTGACATGTCTTATTTGTACATGAAAGTTTTGCTTCGTTCACACAATAAAGATGCTGTTTGTGAAAAAATAATGTATAATATCTGGACTGATTCACAGTGCCCCAGGTAGCGATCCACTTACTGGGGCACAGTGGATCAAATATATTTTTTACATTCAACCCCATCTCAGCATCTCATATTTGGCAGTTGGCAGGATATGATAGACATGTTTTATAGAGAACATATTCTGCTATCAATTCCACAATAGACCAGAACCATGCTGTCATCAAGCCAGGAAAAATGCTGAAATATAAGATTTCTGATCCACTGTGCCCCGGTCTATATGTGTACGTATGCACGCTAGATATGCGAGCTGAAAAATCGATTCTCTGATTTCCTCATCAGCGATTACGCACACAGAGACACATCACACATAGGGCAAACGCTGAGATCTCAGCGAATACAACTCTGATTATCCCAAGACTGGTAAAATAGATTCCTTACCTCAGATCAGATGTTCTCCAAAAAGATAATTCCAATTCCTGATCGCCATTCCAAATATCGATCACACTTATTGATTGAGTATTGGCTACTGTAAATACATATTCCAGGCTGATTCCCGTCCCACGAGCAGATCCCTCTTGAGCAGACAGCTTGCCAGCACAAGAAGCGAGTTGGCTCCGCCTCTACATATCGACTGATCCCAGGTCAGTCGCCTGCAGTTACACGGGATAGACGATAGGGGGCGCTTTTTCCAAATCTGAGCTACTACAGGGGCTGCTGTACCAACGGGAGACTCGGTTGATGAAATATGAATTCAGATCACTAATAAAAAAATAAAATTATATTTGTCGTGATGGGCATTCGGGCATTGGGCTGATAAAACGTCATATCACGTCATGGGCACTGAAAGTGTTAAGAGGTAAATTATTCCAAATTATACTGGCTCTATATAGCACTGTTCTTTTCAGGAAGTTAGTTCTTGGTTTGGCTCGCATAATATCACCATTGTCAGGTGTTATGGTTATGAACAGTATTACAAAAAACAATTTGATCTAGAAAGAAAGAAGTGAGGTTTATGTGTTCGCACTGTATTGCTAAGAAATGTAACTGTGCTTGAGGTTAGCCTCTTCTCCACATCAAGCCACAATAGGCTAGAGTGCATCTTGTGAATGCTCATTCTAGATCAGGGGTGGGCAACTTTGTATATGGTGAGGGCCACAAAATGTCCACAATCAATCTGGGGGGCTGCATTGTTTATCGGCAGTCCCGCCAGTAGTACCCCATCACTCAAATAGCCCTAATAGTCACAAGGTATATAAACAATTATAATTTGTTGTAACTTTGTTTTTATTCCATTTCAAATGCATTTTGTAATGCAATTTCAACTTTATGAATTTATAAACAGCTGAATTTAAAAGTATTGCTGTGTAACCCCAAATATATACAAAAATGATCAATTATAATTAAGGCTTCTAATTAAATAAATGTATGAACTTAAAGCCCACTGCTCAACAAACACAAAGCAGCATTCCTGCTGCATTTCACTAGTAAATCAAAAGTGCAATAATAAATGATTTTGTTAAATGTATAAACTTTTATCCTGCTACTAAACAAAACATTATAACACTGAAATGCATGTTATGGATATGAAGCACTCAGGAATGTTTTGTTTAGTAGCAGGATAAAAGTGTATACATTTAACAAAATCATTTATTATTGCACTTTTGATTTACTGTTGTAGTGAAATGCAGCAGGAATGCTGCTTTGTGTTTGTGTTATTAGTGTTATCTGAACACTACAAAAGTAAACAAGTAAAGTGCAAGTAAAGTAAAGTGCAATACTACATGCCTCCCATTGACCCTTTATCAAACTGGCATGACATTCACCCTCGCCCCACAGTGGGTCAATAATGGTTATAATAAAATAATAATAATAATAATAATAATAATAATAATAATAATAATAATAATAATAATAATAATAATAATAATAATAATAATAATAATAATAATAATAATAATAATAATAATAATTGTAACTGAGGGGTTACAAAACCCTGACTGTATTAAAGATTGTGATAGATTAAACCACTGCTAGTTATGTACTTTAATTACTGGCCAGACAGTACATCAAATATAGATGGTGAACACCCACAAGAACACGGCATTGACACAGAAATACTATTGGAGGGTAATTTATTATTATTAGGCAACGTTAGGTTACTGAATGAGAATTAGGGTCGCGCTTGTATGGCGAAGAATATACGTAAAGTCAGTCAAGAGCATAAGTCACTAAGAATAGCAGGAATCCTACGATGGGTCTAAGCTGACGCCACCTGTTGTATAGTAGCAATTATATAGGGCAACACTGGTACCAACTGGAGACAATGGGTTCCCTCCGGGGTGTAAGGCCTGGAGGGTAGAGGAATGTTCGGGTACTCCGTCTGATTCAATGAGGAATAAAGAGACTCCAGGTACAGGAGTCGGTTCTTGTAAACTCCCTTGATCAGCAGCAAAAGCAATAATTGTAATCCAAAATGCTCGACAGCATTGATGACAGCTAGCCAGCCCCGTCCACGAGGCAGGCCCGAGTTGTAATCCCCACGAGGTTGAATCCCAAACGATAGTGGAAATCAACGATGCTCTTCTCCGGTGGTCACGTCCCAAATCAATATAATCCAACCAGGAATGGTTCTGCAATCGCCGACGTCGATTCTCCTGTGTACATGTCCAACGGTTCTCCGCCTAGGACTCCTCGGGTGTGGGCGACGTATTTAGGCCACACAGCCTGGTTAAGTGCACTAGCTAAAGACACGACGAACCGATGGGTAATGCTACACACGGAAGAACTGTGGCCGCACGATATACAATAAATGATCGACTATTTACTTCACATTAGATTAAGTCGAACTCAACGTTACTTCATTAAACTCTGACACTTTAACATTCTATTCGCACGCGGTTCTCAATGCTCTATTTAGACGCAAGGTTGCTCACTTCACTGCACGTTGACTCGTGGTGAAGGTGGGTAAGGGTACTGCTGTTTACACCTGCGCCGTATTTATACTTAAGTGAATATCTAGTCCCAACCTCAGTCCTTGTCTCGTATTACTACGCTGACTCTGGGCATGTTCTGACATGCCTGCAGTTGTCTTTGAACTTGCCATTGGGGGCTTGCGCGCTGGCGCCTGGGGGCGCTGTCCAATAGGAGAGCGAATATTACTCTGGTCTGAACGCAGGTAAAGGGATATTCCGTGTATATATATAAATAATATACAAAGTATATCAAACGATAAATATATATATTCAGTTTAATCTGGCCCTTCACAACAGCCGCCTCCTAATTAGTCCGCACCTAATTAGTTAAAGGAAGACAGATTAATAGTCCAGTCAACTGCTCAATGTCTGTAGTGGGGAGTAGGGCAATCTACAAAGTCAGTGGGTCATGATCATCATCAGGGGAGTCAGGGAGCCTCTGCAATACTATCAGCCTCGCCACGGGTCGGGTGTAGGTCCGACCCTGGACAATAACTTCTGCCGCTCTGACCTTTCCGTCGGCACCAGTGATCACTTTGCTTACGCCCCGGCCACATAGCTCGGGGTAGTGACTGGTCTATGATCATAACGACTGTGCCCACTTGTAAGTTGTCTCTATCTTTTACCCATTTCTGGCGGGTTTGGAGAGACGGTAGGTAGTGGAGGAGGAAACTGTTCCAAAACTTGTCAGCCAATACTTGACTGTACCTCCACATTCTTCGGCCGTTTGCTTCTTCGGGTCTGTACACCGTCTGTGGAAGCGCGGGGTCCAGCCGCACCATCAAGAGAGTGTTGAGGGTGACTGGGTCGACATCTGCTACATCACTTGAGACGTACCCGAGGGCGTTGTGCTCGCCACTTGCGACAGTCTAGACGAGTCCGCTGGAAGCGACGTACTGCTTCTCTTCCGTTCAGTATCCAATAGCGACGTCGGATCTCAGCAAAGACTCTCTCTGCCCCAGCGTGGTGCACATCCTCGTCGTATTTCTTTATGATGAGCTCAGTGACCTTGTGTCGGCTGTTGAGGACTATAGGAAACTTGACGTCATCCGTTAAGTCCGGGGCCCATCTCAGACGACCACCCACCCTGATGAGGCCATGGGTGTCGCGCTCGGGGGCCAAGTGGAGCAGTCTGCTGTCTGACGGGACTGGCTTTGTTCCCTGCAGGCAGTCTAGCTCGTCGGGGAACGAGTCTCTTTGGGCTCGCTGTAGCAGAAGGAGTTCTGCCTCTTCGTAGTTCGCTGCGTTAATGTCGGTAGTGGGGGGAACCTCAGGGTGGTGCCACAGGAATGTCTTTAGCTGCGCACTCTCAAAGGTGAGGCAGTCGTCTATGTTAGGGTCAGTGGGGACTGGGGTGTGCGTCAACCCACAGAACATAGATTTCTTGATCTCTGCCTCCTCTTGACTAGCCTCCCGAGGGTTGGGGGTAGGCCACTCTTCCTCCGGGAGCTTGAGGAACTCAGGACCGTCACTGTAGATATTGTGATGTGTGAGGTCATCTAGGGACATCCCCCGTGTGATGACATCGGCTGGGTTCTGTTTCGTGTCCACGTACCTCCAGCACGCTGATCCTACTAGGTCTTGGATCTCTGTGATTCTGACTCCCACGAAGACCTTGTATCTACAAGAATCGGACTGGATCCATGTGAGTACGGTCATGGAGTCTGACCACAAGATTGTTCTTTGCACCGGGATGGTGAGTTCACGTTGGATTAACGTGGCGAGTTGCGCGCCTACCAGAGCTGCGCAGAGCTCTAGACGCGGGATCGATTGTTGCTTGCAGGGGGCTATCCTTGAGCGAGCCAGGATGAAGGCTGTGTGTATTTCTCCTCCCTCCTCTCGGGCCCGCAAGTAAGCCACCGAACCGTAGGCCACTTCTGAGGCGTCGCTGAAGACGTGCAGGTCCATCTGGCACGTCTCCAGCCGCACTGTGGGTGGGAAGTAGCTTCGGCGTATGTTCACATTTTGGAGTGAGTTGAGTTCTCTCTCCCACTCTCTCCAGGTGGAAGCTAGGTGATCGGGTATGGGGTCGTCCCAGCCCTGTTCCTTGTCCCACAGCTCTCGTACAATCATTTTCACCCGGGTGGTGTAAGGTAGGATACACCCCAGCGGGTCGTATTGCCTTGCGAGTGTTCTGTATACGCTCCGTCTGGTGGTCGGTAGAGGGGTCGACCTTCCCTGCTCCGTGGTCCGGGGTGTGTATTTGTAATGGAGCGAGTCTGTTTTGAAGCGCCAGACTAGGCCCAATGTAATTTCCTGTGCTTCACCTGGGATGGTCGCCATCCAGGTCTCGCTGCTTGCTGCCTTTGTCTCTGGGGAGAGGCTGCGAAGTACTTGAGGGTCACTGCTGGCCCACTGCCGGAGATCAAAGCCGCCTTTGATCAGTGAGGCGCGGAGCTTGAGTAGGAGGGCTTCGGCTTCTTCTGGCGTCGAGACGCTTTGCAGACAGTTGTCCACGTAGAAACTCCTCTCTACACTTTGTCTGACCTCCTCGTCAGCTTCAGGGTCTTCTGTCACATGTTTTTGCAGTGCGAACGTAGCACAGCATGGGCTGCATGTGGTTCCGAAGGGGAGGACCTCCCATTGGTAGATGGATGGTTGCTCATCTTTGATCCTCTCTCTCCATAGGAACCGCAGCAAGGGCTTGTCCTCCTCCACTAGTCGCACCTGCAGGAACATCCCTTTGATGTCGCCGCTGATGGCCACCTTGTCTTGGCGGAAACGTAGTAGTACGCCGAGGAGAGAGGGGCCGAGTGTTGGGCCGGGCAAGAGTTCTTTATTCAGATTCTGTAGTCCGATCTGGTAGCTGCAATTGAATACAATGCGATCCTTGCCATTGTGGTGGACCTTGTGGTGGGGCACGTACCAAGATTCGATCGTCTGGTCGGCCTCTTGAATGTCAATTTTCTTTATGTGTCCCGCTGTGATCAGCTTGTCGGTCTCAGCGCGGTACACAGTGGCTTGAGTGGGGTCTTTGGCTAGACGCCGCTCGGTGTTCAGTAGATATCGCTCTGTCGCTTCTTTTGAGGCGTGGAGGGTGGGCATACCCTCTCGCCTCAAGAGTGGAGTTGCGTATCTCATCACTCCATTGACCTCGACTCTCTTTGTCCTCTGCTCGAGGAGGGTTATGGCATAAGTGTCTTCCTTTGAGCGAACGAGTTTCTTTTCATTCTTAAAGGGCATCGCGTCTAATGTCCATAGCCTCTCGACGTGCTGTAAGAGGGTGGTGTCTTCTTCGTTTATCCTTGAGTGGAGGCAGCGAGTGGCTGTCGGTCGGTTGGGAGACCCGGAGAGGGGGCCTTGTAGTGTCCAACCCAGGCGGGTCTCGACCGCTGCTGGACAGCCTCTGGGCCCGATGTGGACCCGGTCCGTTGGGACGATGAGGTGTGCGTGGTCGGATCCTATGAGCAGGGTCGGGGTGGCGTCGTCGATGAGCGGTATAGGTAGTTGACGTAGGTGCACGTATTTTTCCATCAGCTTTGGGATGGGGTAGGTGTACTGTGACAGGCCTATGTCGTGGCTGGTAAAGGCGTTAGTGATGCTATACTTGTTGTGAAGGGCCAGATTAAACCGAATATATATATTTATTTATATATATATATTTAATTGTATTTGTATATTCTCTAATATTCCCTGATATCCCTTGTATATTCCTTGTACAATATGCATTGAATATCCATTCTAGCCTACTGAACATCCCATAATAGTCTCCATTCTACTATTGGTCGAGACCTTGGTGCCAGGCTGCCATACCCCTCAGACCCAGTTCAAACGTACCGCTCGACATGTACGAACAAGTCCTAGTTCCGCGTAGGAATCTGGCTACCGCACCACTAATGGGACTATTTGTTCATAGTGCGTATATATACTGCGCTACTAAAGTAGGACTTTCTTTTCAGTCCAGTTTCTTACCCTCCAATAGAGTCACAGACGTAAAGCCTCCCCGCGACGCCACGTGTGGGAGTAAGGCCAAGTTCGCCTACCATCGGTATTGAGACATCGTGTATATTAATATTTGAATAGTCATATTTGGCACTATATCGTCGAGTTGGACGTAGTCTATTAAGCTAATAATAGTCTGTTAATATATAGTGCTTCGTGCGGTGAGAATACTACCGTAGTCAGTACCCCATCGTTTCGGGCAGAGAACTGGCTGCTTACCCAGGGTGGTTGACCCTATGTGAAGCTGCACCCGAGGAGCCCCAGAGCCGACGAGCGAGTGGACCTGTATACCGGATTATTCTACCGACGACAGCCCGCCTTCCCAGGCACGGATTATGCTTTGGATACTTTGATTATTCCATGGATAAAGACCCCCGACACTGCCGTGTGTTGGAACCCCCCCCCCTGGAGAGGACGCAAGGTGAGGAGACGCTCTGCAAGACGAGGTCGCTTCACGTCTCTCCCCCGTGGACCGGAGAGAGCCGGCCCACAAAGAGTCCACCTGCTTTCATCTGTGGTCCAAGGATCGCCGGCGCATTGAACGGCACTACAGTGGGTTCACCTGGGATACCCTTGGCCGGACGAGGCAGCCGGATTCTACCCCCCCCCCCCCTCCTACTCCTGTCGGCTTACAAGCGACCGGATTAACCCCCTCTAGTGTATCTAGTATAATCATTAAAGTATCATTGCTGTTATTCCTTAACTATTCCAGGTCGTATATTTACCACCTGCGCCTTCAGAGATTGGACATTCTCTATTGATATACCGACGAATACTCCTTGCCATAAAAGTGCATACTATTTCAATTCATAAATGTAATTAAGTGATTAAGTGCTTATTCTACACACCATCGCTGTGTAGAAATAAAGACCTGTTTCTAATTCGTACATTTGTGTTGGATCCGTTTCATCTACGTGAGAGTGTTCATGATAATATATTTATGCCGTGTACTGGGTGGCCGAATATTAAGTACAAAGGTAGTGGTAGTAAGTATCATATCTAGTAATACAGTCAGGGAATTGTACTCCTCAGTTACAATTGGTCCTTCGAGCCGGAGGGTAATTAGTGTAATATTAATATAGTGTTATTAATATTGAAATGGCCTATGATGAACACTCCACGAAACGATCCTCCTAACCAACGCCCGCAGCGCGAACGACGGCTCCCTCAGTACTTAGAGGCTTACGCTGTCAGTCAACAACCTAGTCTTCTACTAACAGTAAACGCGGTAAAACTAGAAAGTAAAAGTATGTCTAACCCCAACGCCCAGACTACCCCGACCATAGAGCCCCCTACGGGCTCTAATGTAACTGACCAAGTTCACGGTGGGGACCAGTGGGAACCAGACATGACTTCACACCCCGCCAGTACTGAAGAAGTAGTCCCCGATGAGTCCCGGGAGGAATACAACGCTACCGAGAGAGAACTCGGCACGGAAGAAGACGGGGAGAGCACCGTGGAGATAGAGCTCCAAGGCTCCGCAAGGAGTACCCCGAGGGAAGGCTCCCCTATACAACCGCCTTCTCCCAGCGAGGCAGAGAGGACCCTACAGCAGGCCTTCCTCATCAGCCTGAACGCCGCTGCTGAACGCGACCGACTGCAGATCCAGCAGCGAAGCGAACACGAGCAGATACGTCTAGAAATAAGACGCATTCAGATGGAAGAGAATGTGGCCCGAGAACGAGCCGGTGCTCAACGGGACGCAGCGCGCGACAGACAGCAGTCGCAACTAATAGAACAGCTGATCAGACGGACAACACCCTCTCCCTCCGCCAGAGGCTCCAGGAACTCGTCTAGACACACCTCCAGGGCGGCATCCCCTAGCCGAGTAAACAACCCTGAACTTGACCAACAGACGAGGTCTATACCCCCCACAGACCACCTCCCCCCACCGGTCCAAGCGAGACCTAGCAACCGGGAAGGAGCAGCATATCCTGTGGAGAGGCTAAACCAGAGACTACAAGCACTGGATGACCTAACTGAAGACGAAGAGGAAGAGGAGGAGAACCACGCCCGAAGACAGCACAGTACTCTACCGGACCAGGAGGTCCGGTACAGCCCAGGCTATACTCCCGCGGAGCTGCGCTACAGACCCCCGACTCTATACACGGGTGAGCACGACGCACGACCCGCACCGAGGAACAGCACCTGGACAAGCGGGCCATGGTACACTGCCGGTACCAGCCCATACCAAGGAGCGGGAGGAGACTCGCCTAGGAGGCCTCTCCCCCAACGCTCGCCGATGTATCCACAGTCAGCGTCATACATTGGCACGCCTATGGTACCCGACTTCACCCAAGAGAACCGGGCCCAGTATACAGAACTCCGCATGTGTCTGGAGACCATGTTGGTGGATGTATTGGATGAACGCCACAAATACGCCATCCTACTGAAGCACTTAAAGGTACCCCGCGCACATAATATAGCGCTCGCCTACGCGACTTCCACCACCCCATACACAGCAGCGCTGGTAGCATTGGACCAGAGGTATGGGCGCATATGGGATTACGTGATCCAGGAGATCTGACACATCGACCGCTTACCCCCAGCAATAGACAATCGAGCACTGGACGACCTGTCCATCAGAGTGCAGTCCCTGGTAGGGATGTTGGGAGCGCAAAGAGAGAAGGGGAGGCATGAACTTTACGCCAACTCAAATGTGGAAAGGATCCTGGAGAAGCTGCCGCCCGCTCGTCAGGAGCGCTTTAGGCGGCAGAGGGACCACAGAGACCCGAATGGCCCCGAACCGAACCTCCTCGATCTAGCAGACTTCCTGGCGAGAGAAGTCAGCAGCCTACGGCTAGATACATTCGGACGGAGCACCCCTGGCTCCAGAGAAGGAACCAGACGACTAAATGATGGAAGAAGATCGGTGACTGTGATGCACCAATCGGAGTCAGTACCGAGCAGCAGGAGCCACAGTACCCCCTCCAGAACGGAGAAGTGGAAGATAGTGTGCCCCTACTGTGAGAAAGAACACTGGCTAGCGCAATGTGACTCCTTCCCCAAGCTGAACGCGGAGGAAGCAGGTCAATGGATAAAGTCCAACAAGCGCTGTTTTCGCTGTGCGCGCTCACACATGGCAGCCGAATGCCGCTTAAAGAAAAGGTGCACCAAGTGCGATGGAGCCCATCTGGACATACTTCACGACAGTAACAGACGGCGCCCTTCACCTGCACCATCCAGCCGCAAAGCGAGCGTCATGTACATCGATCCCGCCAGCAGCAGTGGAGCCCGAGTACTCCTAAAAGTAGTGCGTGTGACACTAAGCTACCAGAATAAAGTCCTGGACACTTACGCCGTCCTCGATGACGGGTCAGAGAAGACCCTGCTGCTCGCCTCCGCTGCGGCCCAGCTAGGGCTGCGGGGAAGCGAAACCCAAATGACAATTCGGACAATAAGACGAGATTTGAAGACGATAAAGGGCGAGAATGTCTCATTCTCTATCGCAGCAAGCGGCCAGCCTGAGCGACGGTACCAGATTGCAGACGCTTTCACCAGCCAAGAAATAGGACTGTCGCGGTACACATACCCCGTCGCCAAGCTGATGGAGAAATATGCACATCTGCGCAAGTTACCGATCCCGCTCATAGACAATGCTATGCCGACCCTGTTGATAGGCTCCGACCATGCAGACCTCATTGTCCCGATAGACCGGGTTCATACCGGACCCCGAGGCTGCCCTGCAGCAGTCGAGACCCGTTTGGGATGGACTCTCCAAGGCCCGCTCGCCAAATCTCTCAACCGAAGTACAGCCACTAGATGTCTCCACTCCCGAGTCACAGAGGGAGAAACCGCACTCCTGCAACACGTAGAGCGGCTATGGACCTTGGAACACATGCCCTTTAAGAACGGAAAGAAAGACATTCGCTCTAAAGATGACATTTACGCAATTCACCTCCTCGAGACAGGGACCAAGAGAGTCCCGGTCAACGGCGTGTTGAGATACGCCACGCCACTCCTGCGGCGAGAAGGAATGCCTACTTTCCACGCCAAGACAGACGCCACAGAACGGTACCTGCTGAACACGGAGCGGCGCTTAGCCAAGAACCCCGCCCAAGAGAGTGTATACCGCGCTGAGATTGAGAAGCTCATCACAGCGGGACACGTCACAAAGATGGACATTAAAGAGGCTGACCAGACCACTGAATCGTGGTACGTGCCCCACCACAAGGTCCATCACAACGGTAAAGACCGCATAGTATTTAACTGCAGCTACCAGATCGGATCCCAAAATCTGAATAAAGAGTTACTGCCCGGTCCCACACTCGGCCCCTCCCTACTCGGCGTTCTACTCCGCTTCCGCCAGGAAAAGGTGGCCATCAGCGGGGACATTAAAGGAATGTTCCTGCAGGTGAGATTAGTAGAGGCGGACAAGCCCCTGTTACGGTTCCTATGGAGAGAGAAGCCAGGAGATGAGCACCCAGCCATCTACCAATGGGAAGTCCTCCCCTTCGGAACGACGTGCAGCCCCTGCTGTGCGACATTTGCACTACAGAAACATGTAGCAGAGGACCCAGCAGCGGACGAAGAGGTCCGACACAGCGTAAAGAACAGCTTCTACGTAGACAACTGTCTACAAAGCCTTTCAACCCAGGAAGAAGCCGAGGCTCTCCTGATTAAACTCCGCGCCTCATTGATCAAAGGCGGCTTTGATCTCAGGCAGTGGGCCAGCAGCGATCCGCAAGTACTGCGCAGCCTCTCCTCCGAGGACAAGGCAGCCAGCAGCGAGACCTGGATGGCTACAATCCCGGGAGAAGCCCAGGAGATGACCCTGGGATTGGTGTGGCGATTCAAAACAGATTCGCTTCACTACAGACACAAGCCCCTGACTACGGAGCAGGGAAGGCCGGCGGCGGCGCCGACCACCAGACGGAGTGTGTACACAACACTCGCCCGACAATATGACCCGCTAGGATGTATTCTACCGTACACCACCAGGGCAAAAATGATTGTACGAGCATTGTGGGACAAGGACCAGGGCTGGGACGACCCCATTCCCGCACACCTTGCATCCACCTGGAGAAAGTGGGAGATGGAGCTCCACTCACTCCCAGGCGTTAATATGCGCCGAAGCTACTTCCCACCCACGGTGAGGCCAGAGACATGTAAAATGGACTTACACGTCTTCAGTGACGCCTCAGAGGTCGCATACGGATCAGTAGCCTACTTGCGGGCCCAAGACCAGGGGGGAGAGATCTACACAGCATTTGTCCTCGCCCGCTCGAGAATAGCCCCACGCAAGCAACAATCTATCCCACGTCTAGAGCTCTGCGCAGCCCTAGCCGGAGCGCACCTAGCCACGCTCATCCAACGTGAGCTCACCATACCGGTGTCTAGAACAATCCTGTGGTCAGATTCCACGACGGTACTCGCCTGGATCAAATCGGACTCATGCAAGTACAAAGTCTTCGTGGGAGTCAGAGTCACAGAGATTCAAGACTTAACCGAAGAGTTAACCGGAGAAACAGAGTGGCGCTACGTTGATACAAAACAGAACCCAGCTGACGTCATCACCCGGGGGATGCCCCTGGATGACCTCACCCGTCGCAATGTCTACAGTGACGGCCCCGCATTCCTAAGACTCCCGGAAGGACAGTGGCCCATGCCTATCCCGAGGGAAGCAAGTCCAGAGGAGGTGGAAATTAAGAAGTCTGTGTTCTGTGGATTGAGCACCGTAGCCTCCACCGACCCTAACATAGACGATTGCACGTCCATAGAGAGTGCACAACAAAGAACATTCCTGCGGTACCACCCGGAGTGCAAGTCCCCCGCTGATATGTCAGCAGCTAACTACGAGGAAGCAGAATTGCTTCTACTGCAGCGAGCCCAGAGAGACTCGTTCCCCGATGAATTGGCCTGTCTACAGGGAGGAAAGCCCGTCCCATCCGACAGCAGACTAATTCACCTGGCCCCCGAGAGCGACGCTCATACCCTCATCAGAGTGGGTGGTCGCCTACGCAGAGCCCCCAATCTACCGGATGACATTAAATACCCGATCGTATTGAACAGCCGACACAAGGTCACAGAGCTGATTATAAAGAAATATGATGAGGATGTACATCACGCAGGAGCAGAAAGAGTCTTCGCGGAAATCAGACGTCGTTACTGGATCCTACAAGGAAGAGAGGCGGTACGACGCTTCCAGCGAACATGTCCAGACTGCCGCAAGTGGCGCGCGCAGCCCAGCATACCAAGGATGGCTGACCTTCCTCCATGTCGCCTCCGAATCGGTGACAAGCCATTCCACTCAACGGGTATGGACTGCTTTGGCCCGCTGCACATAAAGAAAGGAAGAGGAACCGAGAAGCGGTGGGGTATTGTATTCAAATGCATGACCACCAGAGCGATACACATCGAGCTTCTCCCGACCATGAGCACAGACTCATTCCTTATGGCCTTCCGTAGATTCACATCACGGAAAGGAAGACCGTCTACCCTATTGTCCGATCATGGGACAAACTTCAGAGGCGGCGAAAGAGAGCTGAGAGAGAGCTTCCAAGCTATGGGCCCAGAACTTAAGACCCACCTCGCTCCAGCACAGGTTGATTTCCAATTCAACCCCCCAAACGCACCCCACTTCGGTGGCACTTGGGAACGAGAAGTGCGCTCCATAAAGACAGCCCTGTACGCAGTACTTGGGGCCCAGACTGTGGCGGAAGAAGTCCTAATGACAGTCCTCACGGAGATTGAGGGAGTACTTAACTCGAAGCCCCTCGGATATGTCTCCAGTGATGTGGCGGATATCGACCCAGTTACCCCCAACACACTCCTGATGGGGCGGCTAGATCCTGCATTACCACAGACAATGTACCGGCCTGAAGAAGCGAACGGCCGACGAATGTGGAGGTACAGCCAAGTATTAGCCGACAAGTTTTGGAACAGTTTCCTACTGCACTACCTACCGTCTCTACAGACCCGCCAGAAGTGGGTAAAGGAGAGAGACAATTTGACAGAAGGAACAGTCGTCATGATTATTGATCAATCACTGCCCAGAGCTATGTGGCCGGCCGGCCGCGTAAGCAAAGTGATCACCGGTGCCGACGGCAAGGTCCGAGCAGCTGAAGTGCTCGTCCAGGGTCGCACTTACACCCGTCCCGTGGCAAGGCTCATAGAACTGCCTCGACTCCCAGACACAATCGATGATGACCATGACCCTACAACCCTATGACTTTGTGAAGTTGACTGACCCCTACAGCAAACCCTTATGTGTAAATAGACAACGCGATTAATCTGTCTCTGTTTAACTGATTAGGTCTGGGACCTATTCAGGGGGTGGCTGTTGTGAAGGGCCAGATTAAACCGAATATATATATTTATTTATATATATATATTTAATTGTATTTGTATATTCTCTAATATTCCCTGATATCCCTTGTATATTCCTTGTACAATATGCATTGAATATCCATTCTAGCCTACTGAACATCCCATAATAGTCTCCATTCTACTATTGGTCGAGACCTTGGTGCCAGGCTGCCATACCCCTCAGACCCAGTTCAAACGTACCGCTCGACATGTACGAACAAGTCCTAGTTCCGCGTAGGAATCTGGCTACCGCACCACTAATGGGACTATTTGTTCATAGTGCGTATATATACTGCGCTACTAAAGTAGGACTTTCTTTTCAGTCCAGTTTCTTACCCTCCAATAGAGTCACAGACGTAAAGCCTCCCCGCGACGCCACGTGTGGGAGTAAGGCCAAGTTCGCCTACCATCGGTATTGAGACATTGTGTATATTAATATTTGAATAGTCATATTTGGCACTATATCGTCGAGTTGGACGTAGTCTATTAAGCTAATAATAGTCTGTTAATATATAGTGCTTCGTGCGGTGAGAATACTACCGTAGTCAGTACCCCATCGTTTCGGGCAGAGAACTGGCTGCTTACCCAGGGTGGTTGACCCTATGTGAAGCTGCACCCGAGGAGCCCCAGAGCCGACGAGCGAGTGGACCTGTATACCGGATTATTCTACCGACGACAGCCCGCCTTCCCAGGCACGGATTATGCTTTGGATACTTTGATTATTCCATGGATAAAGACCCCCGACACTGCCGTGTGTTGGAACCCCCCCCCCCCTGGAGAGGACGCAAGGTGAGGAGACGCTCTGCAAGACGAGGTCGCTTCACGTCTCTCCCCCGTGGACCGGAGAGAGCCGGCCCACAAAGAGTCCACCTGCTTTCATCTGTGGTCCAAGGATCGCCGGCGCATTGAACGGCACTACAGTGGGTTCACCTGGGATACCCTTGGCCGGACGAGGCAGCCGGATTCTACCCCCCCCCCCCTCCTACTCCTGTCGGCTTACAAGCGACCGGATTAACCCCCTCTAGTGTATCTAGTATAATCATTAAAGTATCATTGCTGTTATTCCTTAACTATTCCAGGTCGTATATTTACCACCTGCGCCTTCAGAGATTGGACATTCTCTATTGATATACCGACGAATACTCCTTGCCATAAAAGTGCATACTATTTCAATTCATAAATGTAATTAAGTGATTAAGTGCTTATTCTACACACCATCGCTGTGTAGAAATAAAGACCTGTTTCTAATTCGTACATTTGTGTTGGATCCGTTTCATCTACGTGAGAGTGTTCATGATAATATATTTATGCCGTGTCCTGGGTGGCCGAATATTAAGTACAAAGGTAGTGGTAGTAAGTATCATATCTAGTAATACAGTCAGGGAATTGTACCCCTCAGTTACAATACTGCTTCTCGGGCTGCCCGACCGCTGCTATCGTGAAGGAGACATTTTCACCCTTTATGGTCTTCAGGTCTCTTCTAATGGTACGGATTGTCATTGTTTCTTCGCTCCCCCGCAGACCCAGCCGGGCCGCGGCGGATGCGAGGAGGAGAGTCTTTTCTGACCCATCGTCTAGGACGGCGTAAGTGTCCATGACCTTGTCCTCGTAGCTTAAGATCACTCGGACCACCTTCAAGAGCACTCGGGAGCTCCCGCTCTTCGCAGGGTCTATGTACATGACGTTCACTCTCGAGCTGCTTGGGGGTACGGGTTTCTTCTTATTGCTGTCGTGTAGGACCTCCAAGTGGGCGCCGTCGCACTTGCTGCATCTTTTCTTTAAGCGGCACTCAGCTGCCATATGGCTGCGCGCGCAGCGGAAGCAGCGGCGGTTGGTTTTGATCCACTGACTCACCTCGTCAGCGGTCAGCTTCTTGAAGGTGTCCCATTGAGACAGCCAATGTTCCTTTTCACAGTACTGACATACAATCTTCCACTTCCCCTTGGTCTGGGGGGTGCTGTGGTTCTTGTGCTGCGGCACTGACTCGGCCTGGTGCATAACGGTCACTGACCGGCGGTTATCGTTGGACCTCCGAGGTCCATCTCTTGGGCTAGATCCACTCCACACGAATGTGTCCAGTCGTAGGCTGCTAACTTCCCTTGCGAGGAAAGCGGCCAGGTCTAGGAGGGATGGCTCGGGGCCGTTGGGATCACGGTGGTCTCTCTGCCGCCGAAAACGCTCTTGGCGGGCTGGAGGGAGCTTCTCCAGTATTCACTCCACATTAGAATTTGCATACAGTTCATATCTCCCCTTCTCCTTTTGGGACCCCAGCATCCCTACTAGGGATTGTACCTTGATAGAGAGGTCATCCAGTGCTCTATTGTCTTTGGCTGGGGGAGGCGGTCGATATCCCGTATTTCTTGGATCACGTAATCCCATATGCGTCCATAACGCTGGTCGAGGGCCACTAGAGCCGCGGAGTATGGGGTGCTTGAGTTGGAATATGCCAGCGCTATGTTATGCGCTCTGGGCACCTTGAGATGCTTGAGGAGGATGGCATATTTGTACGACTCGTCGGGGACATCGGACATCATAGTCTCCAAACACATGCGTAATTCCGTGTACTGTGCTCTGTCCTCGCGCGTAAAGTCTGGGAACGTCGGTGTGCCAAGGTACGATGCCATGGATGGCTGGTACATTGGTGAGCGTAGGGGAAGAGGCCTCCTGGGCGAGTCTCCCTGTACGTGTGGTCGTGGGTTAGTACTTGGTGGGTACCGGAGGCCGGGTCCCCAGGTGCTGTTCCTCGGTGCTGACTGTACGTCAAACTCACCCGTGAGTTGGGTCGGGGGTTTGTAGTGCAGTGACTCGGGGCTGAAGTCGGGGCTGTACTGGGCCACCTGGTCCAGAGTACGTTCTTGCTGGTGGGCTTGACATTCCTCCTCTTCCTCTTCCTCTTCTAGGTCCTGGAGTCTTCTAGTCAGTCTCTCGGCGACGTAGGCCGGTTCTTCCCGTTGGCTGGGTCTCGTATGGACCGGTCGGGGAGGGGGCTCAGAGACGTAGACAGGTTCCTCCTGTTGGCCGGGTCCCGGGTCGCTTTGTCAGGTAGGGGAAGGTGCCCTAGACCCTTGTCGTGATGATCTCCGGGAGCTCCGTGCGGAGAGAGGGGGTGTCGCCCTGGCAATCAATTGTTCTATCATCTGCGCCTGCAGCCGGTCGCGCTCTGCTTCGCGCTGGGCATTGGCGGCGTCGCGCTGTGCATTGGCGCGGTCTCGTTCGATGTTCTCTTCCGTCTGAAGGCGCCTCTCCTCCAGTCTTATGCGGTCGTCCTCACTACTTTGTTGCGCCTGGAGGCGCTCTCGTTCGGTTGCAGAGTGTTCGCGCTCACTAAGGCTTGCGCTTGGAGTTGCGCGTGAAGGCGCTCTCGTTCCGCTGCAGAGTGTTCGCGCTCGCTTAATTGTTGCGCCTGGAGGCGCTCTCGTTCCGCTGCAGAGTGTTCGCGCTCGCTTACTTGTTGCGCCTGGAGGCGCTCTCGTTGTTCGCGCTCGCTCATCTGTTGAGCCTGGAGGCGCTCTCGTTCCATGGCAGAGTGTTCGCGCTCACTTAATTGTTGCGCCCGGAGGCGCTCTCGTTCCACGGCAGAGTGTTCGTGCTCACTAAGGGCTTGCGCTTGTAGTTGCGCGTGGAGGCGCTCTCTTTCCGTGGCAGAGTGTTCGCGCTCACTAAGCGTCTTTGCTTGAAGCCGGTCGCGTTCACCCTGAAGTCGGTCTCTTTCGGTGGAGGCTGTCAGTGTGGCGATCAAGGCTTGCGCCAGTCTCTGGTCCGCCTCGCTGGGGGATGACACTGACGGAGGTGATCGGGTGCTGACAGGGCTTGTTGGAGATCTGTTCTCCTGGCGCGCTCCGAGGTCTATCTCCTGGGCGCGGTTCTCTTCACTTGGTTGTGTGTCGGGTTCTATCCCTGGAGCGCTTTCTTTATCCTGGAGCGCTCCGGGGTCTATCCCGGTGACGCTGTCTGGAGGTATAGTCATGTCATGTCCCACCTGGTCCCCCCCGTGAGCTGAGTCAGTTTCGTTTGAACCCACTGGGGTCTCTACTGGCAGGGTCGCGAAGTCGATAGGATTGGACATGCTTTGACTATCCGCTTTATCCGTATTTAACGTCTGTTTAGATAAGCTAGGGGGTAGAACGAAAGCGAATTCCTCCAGATATGGAGGTGGCTGACGTTTGCGCTGTGGGCGTTCTAGCTTAGGGGAGCCGCTTGGGGAGTGTTCACCGCTGGCCATGTTTAATATTAATATTATATTAAATATTACACTGATACCCTCCGGCTCGAAGGACCAATTGTAACTGAGGGGTTACAAAACCCTGACTGTATTAAAGAGTGTGATAGATTAAACCACTGCTAGTTATGTACTTTAATTACTGGCCAGACAGTACATCAAATATAGATGGTGAACACCCACAAGACCACGGCATTGACACAGAAATACTATTGGAGGGTAATTTATTATTATTAGGCAACGTTAGGTTACTGAATGAGAATTCGCTTGTATGGCGAAGAATATACGTAAAGTCAGTCAAGAGCATAAGTCACTAAGAATAGCAGGAATCCTACGATGGGTCTAAGCTGACGCCACCTGTTGTATAGTAGCAATTATATAGGGCAACACTGGTACCAACTGGAGACAATGGGTTCCCTCCGGGGTGTAAGGCCTGGAGGGTAGAGGAATGTTCGGGTACTCCGTCTGATTCAATGAGGAATAAAGAGACTCCAGGTACAGGAGTCGGTTCTTGTAAACTCCCTTGATCAGCAGCAAAAGCAATAATTGTAATCCAAAATGCTCGACAGCATTGATGACAGCTAGCCAGCCCCGTCCACGAGGCAGGCCCGAGTTGTAATCCCCACGAGGTTGAATCCCAAACGATAGTGGAAATCAACGATGCTCTTCTCCGGTGGTCACGTCCCAAATCAATATAATCCAACCAGGAATGGTTCTGCAATCGCCGACGTCGATTCTCCTGTGTACATGTCCAACGGTTCTCCGCCTAGGACTCCTCGGGTGTGGGCGACGTATTTAGGCCACACAGCCTGGTTAAGTGCACTAGCTAAAGACACGACGAACCGATGGGTAATGCTACACACGGAAGAACTGTGGCCGCACGATATACAATAAATGATCGACTATTTACTTCACATTAGATTAAGTCGAACTCAACGTTACTTCATTAAACTCTGACACTTTAACATTCTATTCGCACGCGGTTCTCAATGCTCTATTTATACGCAAGGTTGCTCACTTCACTGCACGTTGACTCGTGGTGAAGGTGGGTAAGGGTACTGCTGTTTACACCTGTGCCGTATTTATACTTAAGTGAATATCTAGTCCCAACCTCAGTCCTTGTCTCGTATTACTACGCTGACTCTGGGCATGTTCTGACATGCCTGCAGTTGTCTTTGAACTTGCCGTTGGGGGCTTGCGCGCTGGCGCCTGGGGGCGCTGTCCAATAGGAGAGCGAATATTACTCTGGTCTGAACGCAGGTAAAGGGATATTCCGTGTATATATATAAATAATATACAAAGTATATCAAACGATAAATATATATATTCAGTTTAATCTGGCCCTTCACAACAACAATAATAATAATAATAATAATAATAATAATAATAATAATAATAATAATAATAATAATAATAATAATAATAATAATAATAATAATAATAATAATAATAATAATAATAATAATAATAATAATAATAATAATAATAATAATAATAATAATAATAATAATAATAATAATGGTCCCCTCTCTACACCTCTCCATCATCCCCCCCCCCTCTCTACATCTCTTCATCATCTCTTCCCCCCTCTCTACACCTCTTCATCATCTCCTTCCCCCCCTCTACACCTCTTCATCATCTTCTCCTCCCCCCTGTCTTTAATGAGACACTTGTGGTCTCTCCATTTGGCGCACAATAGCAGGAATGTCAACTTCAATGTTTGTGCATGCAATCTGCATTAGATGAAATAATGTTTCATCCGACAGCCTGTTTCTCTCCTTTGACTTGATGTGCTTCATGTTTGAGAAATTGCTCTCACATATGTATGTGCTCCCAAACATACTGGCCATAGAGAGGGCAAAGTCCCTGAGGAGTGGGAAGCGGGGCTCAGGTAGCAGTTTCCAAAACGAAATTCCCCTCTCATTTCTCTTTGCTTGAAAAAAAGGATCTGACTGTAGCTCGCACAGTTCAAGCTGCAACGGTGGGGGCTGCTCTGACACCGTAGCGGTGAGGGGGCCGGCAAACAGCGCTATCCGTGACTGCATGCCGTTGAAATCTTCAAACCGATCATTGAATTGCATTTGCAGTGTTTCAATGTCGCTCCTGTACTTTCCGACGGCTCAGCCATCGGATTTCTGTGTGTAGCTGCAAGTCGCCATAATCAGTGTCCATCTCTTCCAAAAAGGAGACAAACTTTCTATGGTTTAGTGACCTGTTGCCTCCACGAATTAGATTGGTAACCTTGGTAACCAAATCCATAACATGGCTGTAGTAGTCAAGCTTCTTGGCACAGAGAGCCTCCTATATCTGATAAAAAAAAGAAAAACGATTTAACGACTCTCGCATATAATTTGACTACACTCGACTCGCATTGGTCATTATAGTGACCCACAATAGATGGAAATTATGTTAGCGAACTTACCTGATGTATAATGCAGTGCAGCATTGGACACTCAACGCCACTCTGCCTTAGAAGCCTGGCGAATCCTGTGCGTTTTCCTTTCATTGCCGGTGCTCCATCGGTAACAACAGCCGACAGTTTATCAAAACCCCCATATTGCTGCACGGCACTTTCAACAGCGTTTCATATGTCCACACTAGGGCTGACCCCTATTAGTCAAATAGTCGACTAATCGATCGAAAGGAGCCATAGTCGACTGCCAACTCTTCTTAGTCGAATACAACAAAAAAAAAAAAAAAAAAAAAAAAAAAAAAAATAATAAAAATAATAAAAAAATTAAATTAAAAAATAAAAAAATAAAAAAATAAAAAACATATTATATATATTTTTTTTATATATATATTGGCCTGGGGCCGCATGGAACGTCGGTGAGGGCCGCATGCGGCCCGCGGGCCGCCAGTTGCCCCTCCCTGTTCTAGATCAACCTAGAACAAGTTTTGCAGCCAGGGGTTACTAGATCACTGAGGCAGAAGTACGCGCGATCGCGCACGGATGTGTACTCGCGTGTACGCGCACACAAAAATGCGCTCTATCCATTTGTTGTGCGCTAAGTACCCGGCCACCCATAACAAAAGCGCGTCTTCAACCACGCCCCCGCCCGCAAATACAAACAGATATAAACAGATCATTTGACAACAGTATCATGTTCCTACCTGCAATGCAACCTGTTACCTGAACCAACGATGCCACCGCCGCTCCCCAAGAGAAGAAAGTTGCAGCTTCAGAAGAATCAGCTTATCCAAAGCAAACTTAGTTTCGCTATACCTCCAACCTCCAACGCCCGCGCCCCCCACAACAGAGACAGCTGTCCTGCCACTCCACACTGATTAATCTTGTACTGACAAAATGCAGATATATTCTTACAAAGAAATGTATTTGCCACGCAATCACATTGGAAGAATAATAATACAATCATTCAGTACATTGCAATACTGACAAAGCCATACTTGGTAATTTACTGTACAACTGGGTTAGGACATTTGTAGGGGCCAGTTTCGAATTGCAGTCGCCCGTAGTTGTTTTTTGAGTGTTTTTGAAAGTGGGTAGTGATTCACATTCCTTTACAGCTTTGGGTAGAGCGTTCCACATTGAATCCCTGATTCCCTGCCCCCTCATCAAGTTTGGTGTGAATGATGGGCTGTGTCTGTGATTGCCATGGAATGCCATTCCATCCATAGAGGCCATTAGTGACAGTGTCATTGTCTTTTAACCATATCTGTTGACAATATAATTTCTTTATATATTGAAGGCTACATCCTGCTACCTTTTTCAGCTTCGCTATTTATATAAAAAAAAAAAATCTGTTCTGTGCGCATGCACGTACCCGCGTGCGCGGCGTGTTACCAGTTCCCATATTACCACTGCACCCCTGCTTGCAGCCCTGTTCTGAGCAACTTGTAATTTTGACCGCACTGTTTTCGAGGCTGAGGCCCAAACCACTGAACAGTAATCCAGGTGGGATAAAACATAAAATGAATGATTTGGAGACTTGTTCCAGGATATGAGATGGTACATAAGGTGCACATTGTCTTGTGATATGAATACCTACGCCCATTTTTTGGACGATTCCATCAATGTGCCCTGACCATGACAGATGGTTATAAAGGACCAAACCAAGTAACTTTACCTTCTCCAATTGTTCAATGTGTTCCTTGGCTACATTATAGATCCAATTATATTTTTTTCTAATTATTTTGATAAAACTTGATTGAGTTTATTATATGTAATAGCTGCACAGTACATTGTAGAATCATCAGCATACATCACACTACTTGCATTGTTTATAGCAGAAGGAAAATCATTAGTAAAAATAGAGAAGAGGAGTGGTCCAAGACAGCTTCCGGTTACCCAGAACATCAACACCAAGTTCCTTCCCTGGAGAGGGATAGCTTGTTGCAGCCCTTGGGGGGCAAGTAGTACTCGCTGAGTACCCCGCAACTCAGATATGCAATATGCGGACACAAGGCTACCAGCGACATGCTCTTGAGTCTTGAGTAATGTAATTGATTTAGCTTTAGTTAATGCTATCTGTGAAGTGAGAAGATGAAAATAAACCGAGCTGTTGATGACACCGGAAGATATACCCTAGCTCGGGTCATCAGGGGTCACACATGACTGTGTTGGTATAAATACTCTACCTGCACATGCACAAGATGGTAGATCCAGTGCTTTAAGCACCACCTCTGGCTTGTCAAGAAGATGAAATAGAACTTGTGTTTGCAAAGTGTCTATCTATCTATCTATCTATCTATCTATCTATCTATCTATCTATCTATCTATCTACCTACCTATCTATCTATCTATCTATCTATCTATCTATCTATCTATCTATCTATCTATCTATCTATCTATCTATCTATCTATCTATCTATCTATCTATCTATCTATCTATCTATCTATCTATCTATCTATCTATCTATCTATCTATCTATCTATCTATCTATCTATCTATCTATCTATCTATCTATACAATATTCAAATACAGAAATACATATAGGCTACATCTATGAATAGTATAATTGTATTGTATTTATTTGGTCATTTGAGGGAGGACAAAACTGCTGAAAAGGAATCTAGGGTTTTCAACAGCATGCATGCTAATATTACATACGTAACTGTAGGTATGTGATCATACATTCTAATCACCATCCTCTGTGTTTGGCGGCACGGTGGCACAGTGGTTAGCACTGCTGCCTCACAGCAAGAAGGTCCTGGGTTCGAACCCCAGCAGGGGGCCTTTCTGTGTGGAGTTTGCATGTTCTCCCTGTGTTTGCGTGGGTTTCCTCCAGGTACTCTGGTTTTCTCCCACACCATAAAGACATAATAATAATGCAGGACCTGCTCAGAGGTCTTTAATTGGCATTGGCTATTATCCACAACACACACACACCAGAACACACACGCATGCATTGTCTGTAGGATCGCTGATGCGATTCGTCTCTGCGATTAACCCATCTCGTCGTCCTTCCCCCCAAGGGCAGCCGGGAGCAGACAGGCGTCAACGTGAGCCGCGCCAGGGGACCAATCCAAGTGCTCCTGTCCGTCTTCGTCAAGGAGGCCACAGCATTAGCGATCTGTTGTTGTGCATGTTTTTCCATTGGGTTTATCTTATCGGGGGGGAAACCCTTGCGAGCACGGGGAGAACATGCAAACTCCACACAGAAAGGCCTGGGAGATACCCCACCTGGGTACCTGGCATCATGGAAACCTGGTCCCCAAGCGGGAATCGAACCCTGGACCTTCTTGCTGTGAGGCGACAGTGTTACAGTTTTTCTCAATTGCTTTGGTGCATTTCTCTGATCAGAATTAAAGTTCTCATAACTGTTAGTGCATTTCTCAAAACAATTAGTACAAATAGCAAAACCTAGTTGATAACCTGCAGAAGCTTGTCACTTGCTCAAAATAGATAGTTCATTCCTCAAAAGCAAGTATTCATGTCAATGAAAGTGTCACTGTCATCAAAATGAAAAGTCCTGACACCATTGTTTATGAACAAGATAGTCAAATGGCTTTGTCATGTTTTCATTATGACAGATCACTCTGTAAGTGTTTTCCAATGCAAAAAAGTAAGATATTGGTGACACTACCTGAAAATGCTCAAGACAGCACTATACACTATTTGCACAGCCATTTTAAATCTACAGTTACACATTACTGTACACACTGTACACATTGTAATATTCCCCCCTTGTTGGTCTGGGACATCAATGGTTGCTCTCTGTCCAATGGGATTTCTTCCACGCCGTCTACCTTTTGCCAGATTGAAACCCGCCTCATCAACGTATAATGTGTGCAGCGGTTCCCTGGTACACGCTTTATCCCAGAAGAGAGAGATAAAAGCTATAAACTTTTCCTGTCTAACATAATGCATTTTGGACAACATATTGTACAGTATGAACTGTCATGTAAGTGTACTGCATGGCACTACACAAAGTAACCAGTTTACAGCACTGAACATTAGAGTATGCATATAGAACACATTTTGTTTTACTTGTGCATACTGGTGGCAGATCTCCTTCACTCTGTTCCAGTCAAATGGCTACTCATTTGTCAATTGTACTACAATTGTTTCATGCACATTTAATTTCCACTGAGCACTCTGTCAATTGTAGCGATTGAAACGGATTCAATATTCCCAAAGATGTTGTCATCCTCTATAACAGCGCTTTGTATCTCTGCAAACCTTATGGCATTGTTTGCAATCACCATTGCACAAATGTCTTCCTCTTAAAAAGGGGCCCTCTTCCACCTCTGCGAGGTTGTCTTGCAATCCTATGTGGTGCAGAGTAAAATTACAGTAATGTACAGCAAACATGAGATATACTGCTTTACAGTAACCCATATTACTGTAGTGTACAATAACAGTGCTTCCCACTTGTAAAATAATGCAGTACAGTACCATACTGTAAATATGGCAAATATTTACTGTAACACTACTGTACACTACAATACAGTCAATCTGTGCTGCAGTAAAGCTGTCTAAATGTAAAATGTAAAAAGTGACAAGTTCTTGTCCCACTGCAAGCTTCATGTATGACACAATGGCAGTAGTGCAGTGCAGATTGTTTAGTGCTGAATTACTGTCCAATATACACACCTGCTCTCCCGACGAAATGTTTGAATACAGTCATTTAATTTACAGTGGTTCTCTCAACATTTGGCTGCACCCTTTGACCAGCCTCAGCCATTGTGAGGCCGTGATTGATAGATTTTGACAACTAGTTCAACATTTTTGTATGTAATGAGTCAATCAATGAAATGAGGACTATTAGTTTTATAGGGAATGACTATTCAGCAGTCATAAGTATAGTTAATTTTGACTGACATGACATAAGCAAATGATAATGTTATAAAACAGCAGAGAATTGTATGAAAGCAATTGATGCATGTCCAAAAGCATTTGTAATTTGTTCGGAGGAATGAGAAACTGCTACTATGATGTGCACAAATGACAAAATGTTGTGGAGGTTGAACTAACAGTTATGAGAACTTTAATTCTGATCAGAGAAATGCACCAAAGCAATTGAGAAAAACTGTAACCACTACACCACCGTATGGTAGGCAGGGACTACAGATGAAAACTAGCTGATTAGCTAATTCTGGCACATTTACATTGATGTGGAAACTGAAGATGTTGATTAATGTGCACTGTCCCCGAGAAACACCTGGAGACGTTCCACACTCCAGGACCTAAAGAACATAGGAGTGAGCCCAGAAGAGAGTGAGATGGAGAGCTCTGGTGGACGCCCTATGCCCCCCAACGGGGTAAAGAGGATTAAGTCAAGTAAGTCATGTCCCTGGGTAAAAAATAAATAACGTACTTGTATTCTTGTGATGTCAGGCAGATTGCATCAACAATTGACATATAGCCTATTGGTGGAAGTGTGATTTGGTGGACGCTTTTATCTAAAGCACCTTGCAATGCCATAAATGCACATATTTCTACCATGGGTGATCAGATTGAGAAACAAACCAATAACCTTGGCAGTGTTAGTGCCAGGCTTGCATGCACTATATAACTTATTTACACAGATTAGTTCCTGCCATAAAATGCACAACAATAGCATGTTATCAGTTCAATGCATCATATTTATTGATACAAAATACAAAAAGTGCAGGAGTCATTGTAAGTTTGGAAGGTTGTTGGGGGAAATTATGTTGACAAACTACATGTATTTCCAGAATAAGTACATCTCTCATCAAAAACGAATGAAACATGTTCTGAACAAATGAGCGGGTTATCGGGAAGGATTTTAGTTATCCGCGATAATGTGCACATCATCATTATTATTATTATGTCCACCGATTATAGAGCCATGTCCAGGGTGCCCTCCCCTGCCTCCTCTACCACCTCCTCTGCTGCCTCCTCTACCACCTCCTCTGCTGCCTCCTCTACCACCTCCTCTGCTGCCTCCTCTACCACCTCCTCTGCTGCCTCCTCTACCACCTCCTCTGCTGCCTCCTCTGCCGCCTCCTCTGTCACCTCCTCTCCTTCCACCTCCAGACAAGCTTCTCCTCGTCCTAACTGTTTCCTGTATGGAAATGAGTCGAGGGAAGAAATAATCCAGAAGTAGTCAATGAGGGACAATTCAGCACACAAGGAATTTGCTAAGTGAATTTGAGCATTATCAAATCAAATTGAATAAAATATATTTGTAATTTGTGCTCTGCCTGTGAAACATTAGGCTACTGAATGGGCTTACCAGTGAAGCTTCTCCTGTTGCCAGGTCACATCTGATTTCAAAGGCAGTGATGTCGCTGACCTCCTCAGTAGAGTGGGTCATCTTCATGTTGCACAGCATCAGTTTCTGAATAGATAGATATAGTTTCAAGTTTTCAAGTTTCTTTAATAGTTGTCATACAGAAGTACAGAATACTTTTATACAAAATGCTTCTTACTGTTACGCTCCAGAGACTGTGCAAGATAAGTATGAAATAAAATAACATAGTATAGCATGTAAATTAGAAGTAAAAAAAAAAATGAGGTCACAGTGTTCAGTATAGACATATGTACAGTGTTTGATGCAGAATAGACGTAACTGAGTTACCATATAATATACAATACTGTGTAGTGTACTAATATACAATACTATATAGTGCAAGGCAGAAATAGGATGGGGTGCAATTTAGGTACAATTTACAGTAGGTGTACGAGTTGTAGTGCAAATCCTTTATCAATAAATATAAAGTGTGTTTGTGTGATCTAAAGTGTGGAGAGTGGGTGCTGCAGTGTGTTGTTTGTTTAAGTGAGTGTGTGCGTGTGGGTGTGTGTGCTGTGTGCATTTGATGGTTGTTGCATAGTGTTTATTGTTCGTTTAGCAGCCTGATGGCCTGGGGATAGAAGCTTCTTCTGAGTCTTTCTGTGCTCGCCTTAAGACTCCGGTATCGCTTGCCTGACCGCAGCAGTTCAAAGAGGCAGTTGTTCGGGTGGCTCGAGTCCTTAATAATTCTCTTAGCCTTCCCCTTGCACCGCTTGTTGTAAATGTTCTGGAGGGTGGGAAGCCCCCCCCCCTAATCCCAAACCAGGAGGTGATGTTGCCAGTCAAGATGCTCTCTATTGTGCATGAGTAGAAGTTCGTAAGGATCTTCTGACTGACTTGGAACTTCCTTAGGCGCCTGAGGAAGTAGAGGCGTTGTCGTGCCTTCTTCACAACACTGTCAATGTGTGTGGTCCATGTCAAATCCTCGGATATGTGGGCTCCGAGGTACTTGAAACTGTTCACTCTCTCAACCGGTGCCCCGTCGATGCTGAGGGGCCTGTAGTCCTTGACCCCCGACCTCCTGAAATCCACAATCATCTCTTTTGTTTTGCTGACGTTCAGGGAGAGGCAGTTCTCCTGACACCACTGTGACAGGTTCTCTACCTCTTCCAGGTAGGCCCTTTCGTCGTTGGCAGAGATCAGGCCCACCACTACTGTGTCATCAGCAAATTTGATGATGGTGTTGTTGTTCCGCTGTGCTACGCAGTCATGTGTGTACAGGGAGTAGAGGAGGGGGCTCAGAACACAGCCCTGGGGGGCCCCTATGTTGAGCGTGATGGATGAGGAGGTGCAGTTGCCTGTTCTTACCACCTGGGGTCTGCCCGTCAGGAAGTCCAAGACTCACTGGCAGAGGTCATAGTTCAAGCCCAGGTCCCTGAGCTTGGCTATGAGTTTGGAGGGGACTATGGTATTGAATGCTGAGCTGTAGTCGATGAACAGCATTCTCACATAGATATAATTGTATTGTTTGTTTAAAATACAGAACGTATGTACCGGTACACATTTTATATTGTGACTGAACTATATAGCAAAACTATATAACAAATCACTTAAATGTCATAGTTATATTATTGTATAGCTTACGCTCTGCACTCTAGTGGAACTATCCCTTTATCCAATCTAACACTGAATAATTTTTCTCCACATGTACACACCCATCCGCCTGGCCACACCCACATCCGCTCCTCTACATAAGCGGGGTTGTGGCCACAATAACAGCTCCTTCCCTATTTTCACAACCGTAAAGTGACTGTATACACCACTTTGAGTTTAGTGCCGAAATAGTTGTTGGAAAGGAGCTACGTTGACATTGTATCTTTGTTTTTTTCTCTCTCGCTATTTTACGAAAAAAACGAAGAGATAATGTCTTCACCGTCGGAGGGTCTAGAGTGACGCTCGCAACGTCACCCTCCACCAGCGCTTCACTATCGGCGCGTCCTCCGTGCGTCGTGGGGCATCTCTGGCTCCGCGGTCGTGGCAGCCAGATACGCCGGTGCGGCGCCCGGTGGTGAGTTTGCCTCGCAGAGGGGCCTTTGAGCCTCCATCTCCTGTGAGATGGCCTGGTTCCGGCCCTGGTTCCCACGCCAGTGGACAGTCGGCCGAAAGCTCCTCTGGTGGCCGGGGATTTGCGTCGCAGACTCTTCGTCTCGGCTCGCTCTCGTCATAAGGCAGCGAGCAGCAGGGGCGAACGGCCTGGCTTTAGTGTTGCGCTGGAGCCGGACGAGAGTTCTCTTGCCTCTTCTCCATTTCCGATGGAGACTGAGGACTACATGGAGGGGGCGGGAGCTCTCTTGTTCGAAGCCCCAGTAGAGACGTATCACTCTCCCCCTCGGGGAGTGGCAGGGAGTGCTGCGTCTCCTTGGGGTCCCTTGTACTCCAGGGTTGGGTTAGAACCTCCGACCCCGAGACAAGATGCCCAGCTATCTGCCGCGTCGGACGTTGGCGCCCGAGGCAGCCTCCCGTACATGAGGGACGCGAGTGACGTGGAGGGAGGTACGCAAGGGGAGTTGCTTGCCTTGTTCTCCGACCTCATGGCGGCCGCCGCAGCCGTTAATGGCGTGGCGTTGCCGCAGCCAGCACCTGTTCCTGATGACATGATAGGTCATCTCTGGCAACGTCGTCCTGTGAGAGAGACGGGCGTTGTCTGCCCATTCTTCCCAGCAATGGAGGCCTATGTGACACAGGGACAGGTAATCTCCCGCATTGTTGGCCTTACCCCCGCCTACGTGCCAGTCACGCGGGTAGTGGGTTTGGTCCAGGGGCTAAAGGACGGGGTGCCTCGACTTGATAGCCCGATGGTATCCATACTTTGTCCCGAAATGGTGTGGGAGCCGTTAAGAAAGCCGGGTCCCCAAGGGAAATCGGCTAGGCAGTTGGCTAATTGGAGTGACCAGGTGCACATCGCCGCAACTCAGAGCCTAGCTGCGACCTCCAACATCGCGCAGCTAGCGCGCTACATACCGGGTGTAACTGAGGGGTTACAAAACCCTGACTGTATTAAAGATTGTGATAGATTAAACCACTGCTAGGTATGTACTTTAATTACTGGCCAGACAGTACATCAAATATAGATGGTGAACACTCATAAGAACACGGCATTGACAAAGAAATAGTATTTGAGGGTATTTTATTATTATGCAACATTAGGTTACAGAATGAGAATTAGGGTCGCGCTTGTATGGCGAAGAATATGCATAAAGTCAGTCAGTAGCATGAGTCACTGGGAATAGCAGGATTCCTACGATGGGTCTAGGTTGACGCCACCTGGCGTATAATAGCAATTATAGAAGGCAACGCTGGTACCGCCTGGAGACACTGGGTTCCTCTCAGAGTTGTAAGTTCTAGAGGATAGAGGAATGTTCGGATACTCAGTCTGATTCAATGAAGAATAAAGGGACTTCACGTACAGAAGTCAGTCCTTGTAAATCCAACGATCAGCAGCAAAAGCAATAACTGTAATCCAAATGCTCGATAGCAAACGATGACAGCTAGCCAGCCTCTGTCCATGAGGCCAGCCCGAGTGTAATCCTCACGAGGTTGAATCCCAAATGATAGTGGAAATCAACGAGGCTCTTCTCCGGGTAACACGTTCCAAATCAATATAATCCAACCAGTAATGGTTCTGCAATCGCCGCCGCTGTTTCTCCTGTGCACATGTCCAACGGTTCTCCGACTAGGCCTCCTCGGGTGCTGGCGACGTATTTAGGCCACACACCCTGGCTAAGGTTCACTAGCTAAACACGAACGAACCGCTGGGTAATGCTACACACGAACGAACTGTGGTTGCACGATATACAATAAATGAACGACTATTTACTTCACATTAAACTAGGTCGAACTTGACGTTACTGCATTAAACTCTGACACTTTACTATTCTATTCGCACATGTTCTCAACGCACGGTTGTTCACTTCACTACCCGCTGACTCGGGATGAACTTGATGAACGAACTGCTGCTGTGCGCACCTTGCGCCGTATATATACTTAAGTGGTTATCTAGTCCCAAACCTCAGTTCTTGTCTGGGATCAATACGCTGTCTCCGGGCATGTTACGACATGCCTGAGCTTGTCTTTGAACCTGACGTTGGGGGCTTGCGGGCTGGCGCCTAGGGCGCTAGCCAATAAGGAGAGCGAATATTACTATGGTTCGAACGCAGGTAAAGGGATATACCGTGTATATATAAATAATATACAATGTATATAAAACAATATATGTAGATTCTCAGCTTTAATCTGGCCCTTCACAACATCGGGGCTGATGGCGGGCAGTTCGGTATTGGATGACCATCAATGACACCTTCACGCCCAGGCGGCTGGAGCCATCCTGCACCTAACCCAGCTGCAGGCGATAGCCGCCGGGAAGGAGCGCGCCCTGGCCACTCTCTCCCAGCGCCATCTTTGGCTGGAGCAGGTGCGGGTGCCAGAACAGAGGAGGATTCCGCTGCTCACAGCCCCCCTCTCTGATGCTGGATTATTTGGGTCGGCCATGCAGCAGATGACGGCAGCCTGCAGGGAGATGGAGGAGGAGCACTCCGTGCCCCAGCCCCATTTCCCCCGACCTGATGCCACCGGTGATGTCCGTAAGAAACAACGCCGGCAGAGGACCGCTGCCTCCGCCACCACCGCCGCCGCTGCTGGACCTTCGGCAAAGAAGGCCAGGAGTGGAGGGAGTGCCTCGTCCGCTGCAGCCAGCCGCACCACGCCCGGAGCGAACGGTAGGGATCGTCGTGACCAGGCTCCCCAGAACCGTTCCTCCGGGCCGGCTCCCCGTGGGGGAAAGCAGCGCTCTGCACGCGGCAGGCGGCGCTAGTGACTCCCCTGTTTACCCCCACCAACATATGATTTTGTTATTAAATAAAAAAGTCCCTCCTAGTGAGGGACTGTTTTTTGTTACAAAATGTGTGTTTATTCACTATATATTGGGGATACGATGTATAACCCTCACCTAGCTGTGGGGTTGTGTGTTTGCTTAGGGAGTAGGACAGTTTTCTTGAAAATAGTTTTTCTGGTCGCTATACATGTGTGCTTAGCAAGGTCTTTGGCTAGCACTCGGTCAAAAGACTTGTCTTCCCTCATCATGAAGAAAAACGGTGTTCTTCTTGCAGTAGTAAGAGTGAGGGGGTTGTGTGTATTCTGTTACGTTTGGGAAACATGGCATCGAGTCCACAACTAGGTTAGAGTGTTAGCCTGCAGAAGTAATCACATAGTAGCTTGTACCGAGGTCTTTTGACCCTCTCTATAATGTCTGTTGTTTTTTCTTTACTTGGTGAAGTATGAAAACATGGGTGGCGTGTTTGCACATAAGCCTAAAGCCTTGTATAAAAACGAGTTTTTTACACAAACGAGTTTATCGTCTGTGGCTGGCGTGCAATGGTTGAGCTTATCCTAGACCTAGAGGATATACACTTTTTCATGTAGCATGCTAGATAACTGGTATCATCTGTGTCTTTTTGGCCAGCTTCCTGCCGCTCGTCCCAGGCGGCGTGGAGGGAACGTTATCTGGTTTCTTGTTAGAATTACCATTGATGTCTTTTGGGTCTCGACGTGTACATGGCGCTGGCCCTGGGTGCTTTCAGTGTGGAACCACGCATGAGCTGGCGCGCCTTGGTTGCTCATTTATGAAAACGGCGTTTTTTTATACGAGCGACTGAGATGGAGATTTTATCTCTTCTGAGCGCCAGTGGTTAGTCTCGACAACTCACACTCATCTCTGGGGGGAGATGACGGAGTAGATCAAAGCATTGACGGAGGGGTCTCACGCCCATGGGGTGGGCCACCGGGTACGGTGCGTTCGTGTTCTGACTGTCTTGGTGGCGCCCTCTGTGATGTTTTGGATCGACACGCGTACCTACCCCCCTCTTAGGACTGGGGATGGCGGCGTGACTAGGACACGGGACTGGTTCTGGTCACGCCGGACCAGGTCAGTTAACCCGTTGTCCGCTGGGGCGCAGATCTGCTGTTCTGGTACCCTGAAGGACTTTGTGCTTTTCCGGGGGGGAAATGCCGGGTCGGCCCGAGCGTCGCAGGGATTGATGTTATGGATGTGTGTGTCGTAGGTATGTCACTACGAGTTATCCTTCGCAGTGTGCTTGGTCCATATTGTGTTGTACCTTGCGCTGTGCTAAGGGGCCTGGTCCTTCTCCATTCGTTTTCGCCCCTCCATTCCCCTGCTGGGCAGGGCTGGGAGGGGGCTGTCGAGGAGGTTTCTATTGAACCCCTCTGGCATCCCTGTGGAAGTCCCGGTCCGCCGGGCCCAGGTCCGGACTCGTTCTCGTCGACCTGTTGGCCTGGGTTAACCCCTTCTTGAAAACTGAAACACTTGTACTGCCTGTATAGCCGGTGTATACGCACAGTTGTGTTTCAGAGTTTTTTTCTTTGGGAGTTAAGGGAACAACCGCCTCCTATTAAACTAAACATAGGGGGGTGGTTGATTCCCCGGTGTGTTGGTAGCAGAGTCGACTCTCGGGTTTAGGCCGGGCTTGACCCCGTCTGCCTGCGAGTGTGGCCCCGCACTTTTCATGACGTCTGCCAATCATGTCAGCCTTCTCTTGGACCTCGACCTCTCTAAGGGGTCGGGTTTGTGGAGGTTGTGACATGGTACACAGCATACCGAACGCCCTTTCCGCCTGGGTGCTGTTTTTACAGTAGACCCCTTAGGCGCCTGTCTAGTCCGCAGTGCTCCGGGCACAGGTCGAGTTATGCTCTTTGGCCTGTTGCCGGGATTGAGGGATCAACCTCTTAAGGGTTGTCTCCCCGGTGCGCCGACTGGCCCCACAGTATTGTGGGGGTGTAGCCTCTGTGGAGTGCTTCAGGGCGGCGTGCTGTAGGGGGGAAGGGCCTGCTCTTGGATTGGGCCCTGTCCGATACGCTGGCGATGTGGGGGGTGGTGTCACCAGTGACCGTCTGGTGGGGTTTCGATGCTGCGGCATCGTTGGCCTCACCGGGCCCCCTTTTTTCGGGGGGTCCTGGCCCTCAGGCTGTTCCTGGGGCTGGGTCCTCCTCCGCGCTCCGCTGCTACGGCCTTGCCACAGGGTTGGGTTCTTGACCTTTGACCCTGTGATGTTGGGGGCTGTAACAGGGTTTTTTCTTCCTGTTCGTTCCCTAGTGGCATGTGGGATGCGCGCCTGAGTGGTCGCGGGTCCTTCTGTGTGAAGGTAAGTCCCACGATCTGCTCACCCTGTGCGTTGAGGTGCTAAACCCTCTTCGCACAGTTGGATCCGATTCCCTCCCGTCCCCCTCTAGGGGGGTCCGGGGGCTCGGGTCCTCCCCGGTTCTGATGGTTGTGGGGGGCCTCAGCGGGTACATTTGTCGAGCTTCCGCTCTGCTCAGCTCCTGTGTTTCACTAGAGTGCAGAGCGTAAGCTATACGATAATATAACATACAGTTATCCTATAACCATAGTTATATGAGTATAGCGAGCGCTCTGCACTGACTCACTGAGGACCCCGTGGTCTTCGCCTTCGGTGGTGAAAGACTTGGGAAGGAGCTGTTAGTGTGGCCACAACCCCGCTTATGTAGAGGAGCGGATGTGGGTGTGGCCAGGCGGATGGGTGTGTACATGTGGAGAAAAATTATTCAGTGTTAGATTGGATAAAGGGATAGTTCCACTAGAGTGCAGAGCGCTCGCTATACTCATATAACTATGGTTATAGGATAACCGTATGTTATTGTTTTACAACTGGAAACAAAAATGCAATCCTATGTATCCCTCTCTGGACATTTTCTCTGGATAACTATCACCCACTTCAGAAGGATCTCAAGGTTGAAACATGATATACTATATCACGACTTCCAATCCAAATCCAATCCACCACCAAAAACAAAAAGGTACTGTAGATATGGAGATATGTTTTTATTCTCTTTGTTGATTATCTGAGCTCTTGATAGGACTAACACTTGACAATATGTACCAGGTACTATGAGTATTTAATTGTATTTGCTGGTTTGTTTAGATTAGATTACATTTACATTGGTTTACATTGGTCATTGGTGTTGGTCATCAACACTTAAAGGAGCAATAGGCTGTTACAATAGGAACTATTGTTTAGGCTGTTGCCACACAGGGGTTATTGGTGGGTGCACCAGGTGATGAGAACAGAACACATGTATTGTGAACTCGAGTCGGCTGTACACGTTGAATAAATCCCATACCCAGTTGGGTAGAAATAATGAAAACAGTAGTCTTCATCTGTATATAAGGACATACTAAAACATAGGCGGCCATTGATTTTGGGCAGAAGTTAGAAATATTTTCAAATCCTAAAACTGAATTTGACAATGCCCTTCCCAATCAGAATGCATCACTATGCCTCCAAAGCCACTCCTCGCTATGTAGCTAGCAGCACCCTTTGTGTATGCACATAACTGTTATGTTATACGCATAACACGTGCACATGTCACTAGATGGTTTGATAGACAGTTTGCCAATCATTTGACTAGGTTGTTCGTTTGATTGGATGTTGCTGTTTTAGGCTTTTAGCTCCTGCCCCTTATTGTTTCTACTACTATCAATTATTGATATAGAGATACAATAAGACATTTAAAATGCTATCAAAAATCGTCAGCCACCTATTGATCCTTTAAAAAGCTGACCTATTCTGATTAGCAACGGGTTAAAAAGTCTATTTTCCATGTACAAATTAAACTCTTCAAGAATGTATGTGAATAATATACCCCACATGTACATATATTGTTCAAATGTACTGCTTTACTGGTGTACTTACCCCATTTTCCTTCATTTTTTTTTTTTTAAATTTTTTTTATTATTGCAAAACAAAACTTATTAAAAGTCAGTACTCAACACACAATGTATAATGAAACTTTCAGTAAAGGTGGTTAAAATATATGCAAGTACAGAAACAGGATAAAACAAAAATAGTCAATAATAACATTTTAACCGTATACCGTGTATATCCAGCGAAGTTACAATTATATAAATGTTAGTATATAATATACCCCGAATACCTATTTTCTAAAACCCTACACACATATGCTCCAGCTCAAATCCCCCCCTCCCGGACCCCCTCTTGGATAGTGCCTCCATTATCCCTCACTCCTAACCAGACATCACCATTATAGGCTAGCTTTTATTCTCTCCACCACTTCTAACCACATTAACATTTTGGATTCATTGAGCCCTAGAATTCTTGCTGTTGATATTTCTTGATATATCACATCAAGATATGTAAGAAACCACACTTTCCGGCACATTTTTTCCGGTTGAAACCAACGTGATGCAATCAGTTTTTTAGCTACTGTGATACCCGATAAAACCAATCTTTTTAGTTGTGGGTTCACTGCAAACTCAAAAACATCATTCAATAGCAATACCGCGGGGTGTACAGGTATATTCCAAAATACGAGTATTGATAATTGTTGGGACACATCTTCCCAGAATGCCTTAACTGGTGGGCAGTCCCAATACATGTGCATAAATGTTCCTTCATCCCCATTTGTACATTGGGAGCATTTGGAGTCTTGTATAAGCCCCATTTTGCACAGCCTTATAGGAGTCAAGTATGTCCTGTGAATATAGTTCAGATTGATTTGTTGATGATCCGGGTTCCTTGATGTAAGTCGGACATTTGCCCAGGCTCCTTGCCAATCAAAGTCATTTTCCAGGTCTGGTATATCCCTCCTCCAGACATTGTCTAGTTGAAGGGTTTCGTACGAGGACGTTAGTAATTGATAATAAAAACCTGATACAAAACCTCCGAATGTATCTCTGTCATAGAAAAATTTGTGGTATCTGTGGTGTTCAATTGGTATGTGTAATGGAACACCGTGAGATCTCATACAAAGTCGTAACTGTATGTAAAAAAGCCATGTGGACTCGGTGAGGTTAAACTTTATGCATATTTCGACATAACTACAGAGGCCCTTGTTATTAAAAATATCCCCTAATGAGTGTATGCCTCTTTCTTCCCATACAGGGAATCTTATAGGTCGTTTTCCCATTAAGAGAGCATTGTTATTGCATATGGGAGTGTGATTATGCCATATTTGATTGTTAGGAAATTTCCTTTGTGTTTCCCGCCATGTCCTGATTGCATGGGTTATTATTGGGCCAAATTCTCGCTCACAATGCTTGATTGAAAGTTTAGTGTATGCTATGTCTTTCAATCTCTGTGGGGCTACTATGTTTTCTTCTAATTTTCTCCAAGATACCAAAGCCTCGGGGTCAAACCATATCTTCTTCAATGGTCTTAATGTGAAGGCATTAAAATATTGTAAAAAATCTGGGACTGCCATGCCACCGTCTGCTTTACTTCTCTGTGCGGTGGATCTTTTTATGCGAGGTGGTTTGTTATTCCAAATAAATTTGTATGTGGAGGTTTGTAATCTTTTCCAGTAGCCCTCTGGAGGAGGTAACGGAAGCATTGAGCTGAAGAAATTGATTCTTGGTAATACATCCATCTTAACTATTGATACCCTTGCCTGTACTGAGTTTTTAAGTTTTGCCCACCTGTCCAGGTCGTCCTTGATTTTGTTCTGTATTTTTGTGTAATTGTGCTTCACCGTTTGTCTTATGGTGGGGAATATTTCCACTCCCAAGCATCTGAAATGTTTTACCATCGGTATCGCACCTGGGAGGGTTATATCTTTTTTTGCAGGGGTGTTAAGTGGAAGGAAAGCCGACTTCGGCCAATTTATCTTAAATCCCGATAAATCACCAAAGTTCTCAATCAACTTGAGCAGATGAGGCAATGTGGTGTTGGGGTTTTGCATGAACAATATTACGTCGTCCGCATATAAACTAATTTTTTGTTGTGTGCCCTTGATTACGATTGGTTCTATGGATTGGGATTGTCTTATATATTGTGCTAAAGGCTCTAATGATAAATTGAATAGTCCGGGACTAAGAGGGCAACCCTGTCTGGCAGAGCGTGATACCGGAAAGATTTTGGAGATGATTGTGCCTGTTGTAATCATGGCCGATGGGTCCTTGTATAGTACTTTAATCATATCAATGAAACCTTTTCCTAACCCCATCCTTTCCAATACTGCCCATAGAAACGACCATTCCAACCTGTCAAATGCTTTCATAGCATCCAGGGATAGTATCGCCTTAGGTGTGATGTCCTCTTTGTCTGTATCTAGTACGTGCAGTATTCGCCTTATGTTATCATTGATCAGGCGACCTTTTATGAAGCCTGTTTGGTCCGTATGAACTAAAGACGTCATATGCTTTTGCAATCTGATGGCTAATATCTTAGAGTACAGTTTGACATCGGTTCCGAGGAGGCTTAAAGGACGGTAACTACCGCATTCAGTGGGGTCTTTGTCTTTTTTGTGAAGAACTGAAATGAGTGCGGTATTTTGGTGTTCAATGAAGCTTCCCTCTTTGACTGAGTATAAGATCATGTTTAGTAATAAGGGTCCAAATATGTCCCAGCAAGAAATGTACATTTCTGATGGGATACCGTCAATTCCCGGAGCTTTGCCGTTTTTCATTCCGGATATGGCCTTCTTGAGTTCTTCTAATGTGATCGGTACTTCTAACTGTTTAGCGTCTTCATCCGTAAGTTTAGGGAGAGTAATTTGATTAAGATATGTGTCTAATTTGTCTTGATCAAAGGTCGTTTCTGAGTTATATAAATCGGAGTAGAATTCTTTGAATGTATCGTTTATTATTTTGGGTTCTGTTACTAGAGCTTGTTGTTTCCTAATGGCAGTTATATCTGCAAATTTTGCATTAATTCTTAGTCGCATGGCTAATAGGTGACTAGGTTTAGAACCTTGGAAGTACTGCTGTTGTCTAGTGCTGCGTATTTGCAATTCCGATTTTTGTCTGTACATTGCTTTGATCTCGGTCTTTAGAATGTTAACTTGGTTATCTAGTCTAGTAGAGTTGTTGTATTTTAAAGAATTAAAAAGCGTTGAGTAAAGCGTTTCCATTTCAGACAGTTTTGTGTTTTGATTTTTGCGCAATATGGAGGTAAATCTATCCGAGAAATCCTTGATCATACTCTTTACCGACATCCATAATATTCTGGGATCTTGCACCGAGTTAGCATTATCTTGTAGGAATACTGTGAGAGCACGGTGGTGTAGTGGTTAACACTGTCGCCTCACAGCAAGAAGGTCCAGGGTTCGAATCCCGCTTGGGGACCAGGTTTCCATGATGCCAGTTACCCAGGTGGGGTATCTCCCAGGCCTTTCTGTGTGGAGTTTGCATGTTCTCCCCGTGCTCGCAAGGGTTTCCCCCCCCGATAAGATAAACCCAATGGAAAAACATGCACAACAAGAAGATCGCTAACGCTGTGGCGTCCTTGACGAAGACGGACAGGAGCACTTGGATTGGTCCCCTGGCGCGGCTCACGTGGCGCCTGTCTGCTCCCGGCTGCCCTTGGGGGGGAAGGACGACGGGATGGGTTAATCGCAGATACGCATTGTATGCATGGTTCGCATGTGTGCCAAATGGTGACCTCGGAGCAGGTCCTAAATTATTATATTATTATATTATTTGTGTAATGAATTCCTTGTTGTTAAGCAGCATCGAATTAAAACGCCATCTTGGGGCCCGGGTAGATAATGTACCAAATGTTGCTTTCAGGATTAAGTAGCAGTGATCTGATAGCGCATTGGGTGTCATTTCCACTTCGTATTTATCAAATATTCTCGGGGATGCAAAGACGTAATCAATTCTGGATAGTGTGTTGTGTCTCGCCGAACGACAGGAGTACTTGCGGGTCATGGGGTTAAGTGAACGCCATAAATCAGTTACTCCTGTTGATTTCGACCAATCTTTTAATGCTTTAGATGAATTCTTTTGTTCGCTGGAGAAGGAAAGGTAAGTTTTGTCCATCCTTGGGTTCCAAATGGCATTAAAATCCGCACCTATTATGTATGAGTACTCGGGATGGTTTAACATTTCTCCTGTTAGTGAAGTGAAGAAACCCACTTCGTACAAATTCGGGGCATATACCGCTGCCAATGCAATTTTCCTGTTATTGTGTATAATCCTAGCTATAGTTATGCGCCCCTCAGCATCCGACCATACCCCTTTCAATTCGATATTTAATTTGCGTCTGACGACTATGGCTACCCCTCTAGTTCTCGTAGCAAAAGAAGAGTGACCAATATTATGGTATATGTTATCCGCTAACGTATTTATGTCTCCCTCTAAAATGTGCGTTTCGCTTAATAGTGCCACGTCCACATGTTCTTTTTTCATCAGTGTAAGCACGCTTTTGCGCTTGTGTTGTTTGTTTATCCCACCGGTGTTCCATACCATTATATTCAAACTAGCCATAGTCTATGCATGTTTTCGTGTAGTTTTTGGTAATGTTTCTGGAGTATGAAGCTACAATAGATGCACATCCAATTAATGAGGTCCCGTTGAGAGCTGAGCTTAAAAACATATATATATACAAATAAAAATCCCCTATTTTCCCCTCTCCCAGAAAGTCGAACATGCCTGTGTTCCAAGAACACATCCTCCGCGATTGACTTTCTCCCATGGTCCACCGGATTGCCCAACCTGAGCATTGTAATCCTAATTTTCCTATGCTCATTGCCATAGGATCTAACATTTCCATTCTATTGCAATAGAATGTCGCTTTTGGTCTTGCACCTTCCCTTACTGTAATGAAGTATTGTGATAAATAACCTAAAGATAAAAATAAAAAATAAAATAAAAAGAGAATAAACCTTTATCGACATATTCCTTTGAACCCTCCACCAACGTGTGGGGGGAAAAAAAAGGAAAAGATTGTAGATCAGTATTGACACCTTAATGTGAAGAACATTGGAAAAGAATAATGTAAGTTACAATATATTTAAAAAATATATAGTAATATTGACACCTTAATGTGAAGAACATTGGAAAAGAACAATGTAAGTTAAATTATATTTAAAAAATATAGGGTGATGAGAAGAAAAAATTTAATAAAATAAAAATCAATGGAAAGATATAGATAAGGAATAAGAGATAAATAATTATCAACGTGGAGAGGCCACTAGAACCGATTTAACTGATTAGATAAGATAGAGAAGCAGCGCCTTTTAGCGCTTCAATGTGCCTTTAATGGAGTGATTACTTAAATTGTTAGAATAACCTTGCTGTGCTCATACGTTTATGTGTGGATAATTTTAAAGTATTATTAAGGGCTGATTGCACTTCATTTAATTTATTATATGCTATGTGTATGCACACCGAATGTTATTGTTAGAGTTGTATGCTTCGTTGTCATGGTGCCTTATATTCTAGAAGGTTGTAGAATATACTAGTGCCTAGACTATTTTACATTCCAGAATGATCTAAGAGACCCAGGGCATTTGAGCGATAAACCCAGAATATTCCAGATAGATCTTTTTGCATTGATATTTATTTGTCCCCTCAGAGACCAGAGACTGAAATTATAATGTATTATGAATCGTATTATACACAGTACACATTGTTATAGACGACTTGCATATCGTTTGCTACTTTGATGAACACAGCAATGTTATTCCAACACTGGTGGAATGACCTCATTGATGAACACAATAAAGTCATTCCAACACTGGTATATATTTAGAGAGAGGCTTAACTGATTCCGGCATTTCCGTCATGCTTTGGGTTATTTGCTGCATTTTGAATCAGGAAATCCTCAGCATCAAAGGGTGTAAATGGACCTGACCTGCGGCCGTTATTGTCCAAGAATGATAACAGCGCCGGATATGCTAGCCTTGGCTTGTGGCCGGCTATGTACAGCTTTTGCATCACAACTTTGTATGGTTGACGTCGGATGATGGCCTCTCTGCTCAAATCTTCGTAGATAAATATTGGTTTATCACCATACTTCAGCTTCCCACGTTGGTTGCGAGCATATTTGATGATTTCATCCCTTGTTGTAGTTTTCCGCAGAGTGACAATGATGACTCTCGGCCCGTTGATATTTTGCCCCTGGGAACCAATTCTGTAAACTTGTTCCACTTCTGGCACTTTGTTTGGATCGGAGTTTTCCAAAATCGTTGATAACTCGTTTGGAAAGTTGATGTCATCGCAGTTCACTGATTCATCAAGCCCCACAATGCGGATGTTATTCCGCCTGTGGTAACGATGGGTTTCTAGTTGCCTCTCCATCACTTCGTTTTTAAGCAATTTTATTTCCCTCCGGTATTCATCTTTAACTTTTTCCATCTCTTCTCCCATCTCTGTCATGATACCTTCGTTCGCCTTGACTGCTTTTGTGTTTTCTGTCACCGAAATCTCCACTGTCGTGATTCGCTCTGACTGTGCATCGAACGCTTTCTTGACTTCTTCTAATTTCTCATCGATGTGATCGAATTTAGCCTCGATGCGATCGAATTTAGCCTCGACGTTTGCCTCGAGCGCCTTGATGTGTGTAATCTGCAGGTTAGACTGTTCTACCATCTGTTCTTTCATCAGGTTAGACTGTTCTACCATCTGTTCTTTCATCAGGTTAGACTGTTCTAACTGTTCTTTCATCAGGTTAGACTGTTCTACCATCAGGTTAGACAATGTGTTGAAATCGGGTGGATTTCTGCTTTCTTCAGTTGACGGCATATGGTAGATAGATGCAGTGACGTTGGAATCCATAAATCTGGCTGCTCTCCCTCTCACGGAGCTTGAATCTGTACCTTCTTTTATGTTGGTCTCTATTGACTCTCTTTCGGGGACCGTAATCGATGATCCCGGTACGTTGTCCTCTTCCTTCTCCTCCTCGGAGCTTGTCGCCGTCGGCTCAGAACCAGCGACGGTTAGGACGCGTCTATCTCGTTTTTTTACGTCCTGCGCCGTTGAAGTTGCCGTAGTTATTTTCTCTGCCTTCTTTCCACCTTTAACCATATTGTCTTTTGATATGGTTAGTAGAGGGTCTTAACAATACATACGATGTGGTCTATTCTCTTTCTTTACTGTCCAAATAATGTTTTTAAACGAAATTAGCGTTAGTGGGAGCGGAGCAATTGCAAAATGCGTGTGCTACATGTTGTAGCGTAACCGGAAGTCCCATTTTCCTTCAGAGGGCACGGCTTGCTTTGTTCTTGTGACTCTTGAGAGTCAACAGAGAGGTCGCAGTCTGTCTCCCTGGCAGGAAATGTCAGGCTTCTGATGGACACAGTAGAAAGATCTACATCCTCAGGGTACAACTGAATTTGAGACGGAATCAAAACAAAAAGTTATTTCAGTGTCACCTCACCTATATATATGTATATAAAATACTCTTTTATACTATTTTACTTCACTTCATTCAACTGACAAAAGTATCTTGTGTTACGAGAGAGTCCTCCAGATATACTCACAGCTTCAACCTCGACTTCATTTAGAAGTGGTTGGTAGTTGTCCAGTGGAAGCTTAATGTTTGAAATGACGTCTCCATAGTCGGGTTCAGCTGGTGTCTGAGCCCCGGCTGGCAGAGCGACTGCAGCAACCAGGAAGAACAATGTCACATGAGTCTTCATTTTCATCGTCTGTGTTCAGCACTGATGGCCTGCAGTCTTTTATAGCCTGCTCTTGTTGAAATTCTGGTGTTGAGCAAAGTATGAGAAATCGGTGCTCCTAAGGTGGGCCCTGTTTACCGTATATCAAAGAGTTCAAGTTCAAGTTCAAGTTCTTTATTTTTCAAATACACAACAATACAGGGGCATTGCATGTAATGAAATATTTGTGTTTCGAGCTCAGACTCAACAGTGCACAATTAAGAAACAATGAATAGAATGGTAACAATAAGTAGTAGTAGTAAGATAGAATAAAATATAAAATGAGGTAAGATTATATAAAATAGTCAATTATTTACAGAAAGTGTCTTGCGTATAAGTGTATGTGCATATTTATATTAAGGTGAATATGTAGTTTTTAGGAGTTGGTTGTGTTCAATAGTTTTTAATAGGGCTATCTCCTGTTTTTGTCCTTGTTCAGGAGTCTTGTGGCTTGTGGGAAAAAGCTGTCCCTGAACCTGCTGGTTCTTGTGCGGAAGCTCCGGTACTGTTTGCCAGACGGTAGCAGAGTGAACAGTTGGTGACTGGGGTGACTGGTTTCTGATAATGTTCCGGGTTTTCCTTCTGCACCTCTATGTGTAGAGGTTTTCCATGGCTGGCAGCTTAGTCCTGGTGATGTGTTGTGCTGACTTCACCACCCTTTGCAGAGCCTTGGGGTCGATGGCTGAGCAGTTGCCATACCAAGCAGGATACTCAGAGACTCAGCAGCCGCCATCACCCCAGTCATCACACACATAATAAACCTCTCTATAAAACTGGGACACGTCCCCAAGGACTTCAAAATTGCAAGAGTGACCCCCCTGCACAAAAAGGGCAGCAAATTAGACCCAGGCAACTACCGCCCTGTTTCTATTCTTACCTCCATCTCGAAAGTCATGGAAAGAATAGTCTACGAACAGGTCGAAAAGTACCTAGCGGAAGAAAATCTAATCTACGAATTCCAATCTGGCTTCAGAACATCCCACTCCACTGACACATGCCTTCTCTATTTGAACGACCACATCAAACAAGAGGTGGACGCGGGCAAATACTGCGGCATGGTCATGCTGGACCTACAAAAGGCCTTCGACACTGTCAATCACTCCATTCTGATTGACAAGCTAAAAGCAATTGGTTTTGATAGTCTATCAGCGAGCTGGATGCAATCCTACCTGGAGGGGAAAAAACAGATGGTGGAGGTAAACGGTACTCTACCCCCCCCCCCCTCACAGTGAGCTATGGTGTTCCACAAGGAAGCTGTCGTAAATTAATTAAATCAAAAATGTATGATCTAGTGCTAAGTAATGAATTTAAGAAACAGGATCTCAAAGAAAATAAGTCACCGCTGGTAAAGCAGAAAATACCCTGGCTCGTCAAAAGGAGACCTTGGATGGTTAGCACATTCTCACCACCAGGGCCGCCTGGGAGAAATGCGAGGCCCTGTGCGAGATTTAACGCGAGCCCCCCCCCCCCCCCCCCCCCCCCCCCAAAATGTTAAAAAAAAAATATTATATATATATATATATATTTTTTTTTTTTTCCATACAGTCAACATATTCTTAAATAATAGCGCTGCCCGAGGCGGGGCATGATACAGTCAACATATAGCAAAAGAGAGAGCGAGAGAGAGCTCCCGTTCTACAGTCAATATACAGTGTACAGAGAGAGAGAGAGAGAGAGACACATTGGAAAGAAATTGAAATGCTATTTGGCCCTAAACAGAGAGTACACAGTGGCAGAATACCTGAGCACTGTGACTGAAGATCCTTGACTATGTACAGACTCAGCGAGCACAGCCTAGCCATCGAGAAAGGCCGCCATAGGCAGACTGTGTGTGTTAGAAAGAGAGAGAGAGAGAGAGAACATGTGTGTTTGTCATGTGTGTGTGTGTTAGAGAGAGAGCATGTATGAGAGATCCAAAAGGACAAAGATCAACACTTAAATCCAAGAGAGAGAGAGAGAGAGAGAGAGAGAGACACATTGGAAAGAAATTGAAATGCTATTTGGCCCTAAACAGAGAGTACACAGTGGCAGAATACCTGAGCACTGTGACTGAAGATCCTTGACTATACAGACTCAGCGAGCACAGCCTAGCCATCGAGAAAGGCCGCCATAGGCAGACTGCGTGTGTTAGAAAGAGAGAGAGAGAGAGAGCATGTGTGTTAGAGAGGGAGCATGTATGAGAGAGAGAGAGAGAGAGAGAGAGAGAGAGCATGTGTGTGTGTGTTAGAGAGAGAGCATGTATGAGAGATCCAAAAGGACAAAGATCAACACTTAAATCCAAAGAGAAGAGGGTCTATACCAGAGAAACCAAAGCAGCAAGGAGCCAATGGCCGACATCAGCTAAATAGGCTAGCCAGGTACTGTGACACCAGGCCACACACAGCTTTGGCCAACGGCCCAACGCTACCCAAGCTACACAAACGACCAAGACATTCACACACAGCACATGTCGTATCTCCAAATGTTGTGAAGTAGCATATGTTTTGCCTGGAAAAAAACATCATTATTAACAAAACATTCGGGAGGGGAAGGAAGGAAGAGTGGGGTAATGTCATGACATTTTCATTAATCTTACCTGCACCAAGGAACGCAGGGAGAAAGGCCGTAACACAGGTCTCCACGTTGACGAAAGGCCTCTCGCTGTCGGGACAAAAATAAGCTGCTGCCAGAGCCTTGTCATGGTGCAGGCCCGACTACATCTTCTGTCAAAGATGATGTCGTAGTCAGAGTGCCAGAACCCCCTGCTATTCTCACGGCTAATGTCAATGGTCGTAGCACAAGCTAACAGCTAACTCAAGGCTAACTGATAGCATCAAACGAACGTTCCCAGCCGAGCGCAGCCGGCAGTTAACGTCGAAGCTAAACAGCTAACTGGCTAACAGTTAGCTCAACCAGGCTATCGCTAACCATTAGCTAACGCAGAAGCAAGCTATGCGGCTACATACAGCCAGGTGCTGACACCAGGCACACACCGTTAGCTACTAGTAGTACTATTAGCTAGTCGGCCAGTTTAGCTCCAGAGAGTGAGAGAGAGAGAGAGAGAGAGCGATGTCCACGGCGGGAATAGAATAGAGTTAATAGAATAGGTTAAAAACTCACCAAACGTCCAAGAGGATGGAGACAACCGCGTGGAGTTGACGAAGTTCATCTGCCAAACGACCATCATCTTCATCCTTGGCTGCAGGTTAGCTAACGCTAGATAGCCTTTAGCTAAGCTAGCTACTAGCCGACATCATCATGGGCCATGGCTATATCCCGACTGTATCATGACAAGGCTCCGGCCATTTGTCCCGCCTTTCGTCAACGTTCCTTGGTGACTGACCGACTGATAATGACCGACCTTGGCTGGCATAACTAAGCATAATAGTCAAAAGCTGCACGCGCGAAATATTCAAACGCAGCTGACTCTTCTTCTTCTTCTTCTTCGTTTAAGTTTCCGGTGGCGTACTATGATGTAAGTAACCACTCCCTTCGTTGAAACCAATGCCTGCTGCAGAGCACCAGAGCTCCAATAGTGACCCAGGTGCAGACCCAGGAACAAGTCAGACACATTCTACAAACGTGTCTAATGTGAAATATATAAGCATATAAGCAAAACTAGATTTTAGGTATGTGATGAAAAAGGGCCTCGCGGGAAGGGGGGCCTCGCAAAAAAATAAAAAAATAAAAATAAATAAAAAATAAAAAAGAATTATAAATAATTTTTTTTTTTTTTTTTTTTTTTTGCGAGGCCCCCCTTCCCGCGAGGCCCTGTGCGACCGCACTGCTCGCACACCCCCTGAGGCGGCCCTGCTCACCACACCCAACAAAGTAGAATTGCGTTAAGGTCATAAACTGACCCCTCCAGATTTTATTGAGGTGATCAAGCAGGAGGTCTTGTGTATTTTTAGGGTAAAGCTAGTAACCAAACAATGGTGAGAAAAACCCCCTTGGCAGAACCTTCTGTCAGAGAGAGATAAGGTTGTTAAAGAAAACAGGAACCAGCTCCAATCATAAAACTTAGAATACAGTTTGAGGTCAGAGAAGCTGTTAAACCTTGTCAAGCCAAACTGGGCCCTGGAGGAAATAGAAAGGCAGCTGGCCGAATAGATTAAGCATTATACAATTGAGCAAAAGCTAAACTCCAAACTAAATATAGTCATTAATTAAAAGATAATGTAGGAAAAGCAGCAAGAAGACACAAGCAATTTAATACTAAGAATGAGACAGATTGGCCACTGAGAAAGGTAAAAGGTACCATTGTGAATTATATAAAAATAACTGGTAAGAAAGCTAAGTTAGATTAAATCATATTATCTAAAACAAAGTAAACTTAACAACCTACTTAATTCGTTGGTATATTAAACAACAGTATTGCCTTCTCTTGACTCATTCCTTATTAGATAACAGTACTGCCTTCTCTTGACTCATTTTCAATCAAACAAAACAGTAGTACTGTATTTGCAAAGCTGGTATGTAATGAATGTATAGATAACAGTACTGTATTTCTATGTATGAAATGCTTCATGTTCTGGAAAGTGGTGTATGTTGAACTGTGCTGGAAAAAGGGTTTAATCAAACAATTCGATTTTAATCCGTTTCATTAAAAGAAACGGCCAGAAAAAGATAGTCTACCTCCTTACATGGAGGTGGAGACAGCAACACAGGGCGTTAGCCAATGAGAAGAACGCTGGAGTCTTTGAGACGTGACAGCACGTTTCAAGGACTCGACCACGGGGGGATGGGCCTTTTCTCCTATATAACACAGGTATGAAACAGAGGAGAAAAGGAGAAGCGCTGAGACGAAAACTGAAACAGAGGAGACGGAGACGCAAAGCAGCTTGAGACTCAAACCTGGGAAACTCCAACACTGAACGAGAACAGAGATGCTACCAACTAGGAAACTCTTCTGACGAGCTGCTTAGCGATAGAAATAATTGAAGCTGTGAAACGAGCTAATTTATGCTGTTGTTTTCAATAAAGCAACGGTCAGACTGTTTTCATCGGTAGCGCTGACTCCATCTCCAATCCTTTGAATGAAACTTTACGAAAACGTGTGAGTACAATTAGCAGGGTACTGTAAGCTATTCCACTATACACTAGAGAACGATCATATAGCTATACATAGAATCATTGAGAATACACGTTATTCTGGCGCCGTGATTACTGGGCTGAAAAATCCGATTCTACACACCATCCTACGGGACTTCAAGATCTCTCAAAGCAGAGCAACGACGCCTGACTTCACCATCTACAACAAACGACAAACCAGCGGAGTTTTAACGGTGAGTTGTAACGGGGAAGATGGGTCTGGAAGGGTGTGGAATTGGGCAGCGGTGGAACGGGGTTGGAACGATGTGGCTAATAATGTCAGAACGGCAGAGATTTGGTTCCAATTCTCACAAGATTGGACTGGTCTCGGTCGGGTGATGTTATTAGAAGCTTGAGGGAAGAAAGGAAGAGGGGCGGTCAGAGTGAACGAACACAGATGTGGGATGAAGGGCGAAGAGTTTATAAGCGACAGAATGCTATAAACAATTGAATAGGCTAGGGGCTACATGGTTGATTGGGGGAATGGTTATAATGGTACCACGATTCGTTCATTTAAACTGCGTCCAAGCTCTGCGGCGATTGGGTGAATGAAGCATGGAAATCATTATGGGTGTACGGAACCATCCTCTCAGTCAAGGTAATGTGGCCTCCGGTAAAGGAAAGGTATAGACTGGGTTTGTGTTTAGTTCAGATCGCGCCAACCAGGAGGGTGTTTTCATGCCAGTCCGTTTAGCGAAGCTTCTCTCTTAGACTCGGCGCGTGAGGCAGACGAGCTCTGGAAGACGTTCCACGCGGATCTGTCTAGGACATGATCCGACATAATCTGCTTAAGATTCACCTTATGATTGAATCTGGGAAGGTATTGGTTCTTGGAGGAGAGATGTAATCGTTGAAGTGGGGTTTGTGGTCAGTACGTTGAGCACGGATTGACGGCACAGACTTTCACGATAATGCCGACAAGTGGCCGACAAATACTCTCCAAGTGCGGCAATATTAAGATTGAGAGAAGAAGTGGGGTATAACGGGGTGAAAACACATGATCTTGGAATATAGAGCACTTGTGGGAGAAATTGGTTAAAGTAACTGCGCTTATGTTCGGTTTAAGAAAGGCACTTAGAAGCGTTTAGGAATAGTATATAAAGCACTGTTTAGTAGCGAGGCTAATGGAGACCTGTGTAAGAATGTATATATATATAGGTTAGAAATATAAGATGACACATACATTAAATCAGAGTTATAAAAGGGGTTGCGCCGGCATAGCGTTAACATCGCGGGTTGCTATATATGCGGCGGGGACCATAATAGGTTGCCGTTGAAACCCGTGAGCTAATGCTATGCTGGGGAAGACTGAATACATGCTAAGCTAGGCTACAAGCTAACGGGCAATGCTGGGAGCTGGCGGAGCTTGTGGCATCATGTCGGGTGGCTAATGGCTACCGAACGATGCTACAGGCTATACAAGGCTAACCAGTGCTGAAGATGATTATGTTGTTGGATGAAAGTATGAGAGTGACTGTGGTGATGTGAGATATTGTGTGTAAATGAGTTGAATTAGGAGGTTAGGAATGAATGATAGATAGATATTTTTGTAAACAAATGAAAGTCCCGTGACAAAGCCTCGCGTGAAGCTACTCTGGTGGTCAACGAGACCTCGGGGTTGTAAACTTGACGTAACTTCGGTAGCGACGTCTCGTGGGAAGCCATCCTTAATGGCGGACTAAGATTCGATACAGGGAATTCTGGGAATTGGGGTTCATGTTGAGTGAGCACGTCGGCTGACGTCATGGGGGGAGTGGCTGCGTGATGATGCACTTGTTATTAGGAGGGTGAGGGCGCCTTCTGCAGGACGTTGGGAGTACTGTAGTGCAATGGAGGTGATGTGCGAAGAAATACAGCAGGGGGCGGTATTGTCTTTGGAGTGATTACAACCTCTTTTGTTCCATGGTCCCCCGCGTTTGTGCTGGCTTGTCCTTACCTCCCTCTCTCCCTCGGTTGCCCCCCGCTCCCTCATCTCCCTCTCTCCCTCGCCCCCCCTCCCTCCCATACCCCCTCCCTCACCTCACTCCCTCCCGTGCCCCTCCCTCGCCTCCTTTTCTTCCTCCATCACTCCCTCCCTCCTTCTTATTAAGTGGTGCAGTATATGTGGGGATACTGGAAGTTTCATCAGGGCCCCCCCCCCTCCCCACTGTAGCTTTGTGCCCCCCCCCTCCCCGCTCCATCCATCCATCCTGCCATTCCATCCTTCCATCTCTTCCATGGTGTGTGCCCCCCTATGGTACAACTCCTTCCATCTATACCATAGTGTACCCCCCCCGCACCATTATAGTCCCTCTCCATTGCCCCTCCCTCACTTCTCTCTCCCTCCCTCCCCCCTCCCTCACCTCCTTCTCGCCCCCCCTCTCCTTCCCTCCCTCTTTCCTTTCTCCCTTCCTCCATCTCTCTCTCCCTCCCTCCTTCTTAAGTGGTACAGTATACGCAGCAGAAATGTAGGGATACTGGAAGTTTAATTCGAAACCCCCCCTCCCCGTTGTGGTCCTTCTGGTTTCGCCCCTCTCCCGCTGGTTGGCTACCATAGTGTGCCCCTCCTCCCCCCCCTATGGAACAGATCCCTTCCCTCTGTGCCCCTCTCTAAGGTCTCCTTCCCTTTCTACTATAGTGTGAACCCCCCCCTCCCCTCCCTTCATAGCTCCTTCCCTAAAATACCCCCCTCCCCTCCCTTCCTTCCCTAGATGCCTCCCTCCCCTCCCTTCCTAGACTCTCTCTCCCTCCCTACATACCTCCTTTCCCTCCCTTTATAGCTCTGACATCTCTTTCCCTTTCTGCTATGGTGTATGCCCCTCCCCCCCGCCCCACTGTAGAACATCTGCTACGAGGTATCATCTCCCTCCATACCATAGTGTGTGCCCCCCCATACCGTTATAGTACTCTTTCCCTCCCTCCCACTAGGTGAGTTGCTTTTGTGGGGATTACCTGCCCTCCACATCCCTCTCTGTTTCATAGAGGACTTTCCTCTTTTCTTGAAAGCCCCCCCCCACGCGCTGTTTTCCTGAAGGTGCTCTCTCTCTCTCTCGCTCTGCCCTGGCTTTCTTTCCATATTGCTAGGTCCCTTTTAGGAGGATCCTGTCGGGGGTCAGGGGCATTGTGAACAGGGGCTAGGATACTAACAAATATGGATGTTGAACATGGGGATTAATTGAACTGTTAAGGTTGACTAATGCATGACTGATCTGACCAGTGAAAGATGGTGAAAGGCCAGACGGTGGAACGGCGGTCGGCACCACAGGGCTGGTTCGCAAGGACAATCGCGAGATTGAGGGGAACCAATGCGCCATCTGCATCATCACCAGTGACTCGGGGTGACCTGGTCCGGTCAAGGAGACTTATGAGGGAGCTTCAGGAGATCAGACGACTGGGCGGCGGTTTTATTGCGGTGGAGTTGGTTGAGGATAATCTCTTCAACTGGGAAGTTCGGTTGTTTCAAATAGATGTGGACTCTATGTTGTGGCAGGATATGAAAGAGACAAAGACAGTGTTCATATTGCTGAGTGTCTCTTTCCCTGAAAATGTCCCATTCTCTCCGCCTTTCATGCGGGTACTCGCCCCGCGATTAGAGCATGGTTACGTGAGTAAGGGTGGGGTCATATGTTGACGCCGCGTGGTTGGTCTAGCGCGTACACCATGGAGGCTGTCGTGAGGCAGTTTGCCACTAGCCTAGTGATGGGTCAGAGTCGCATGGTTAGAGGGGTAGAGGAGGCAAATGGGGTATCTTTTAGCCAAAAGGAAGCGGAGGCTGCCTTTGAGACCCTGGTGAAAACCCATGACAGATTTGGCTGGCGGTCTCCACCAAAATCGGAAGGTTAGGGGACGCCGCCTACCTCCCTTTAGAGATGGACTATGTTTTCGTGTTATTGTATGTATAGTATTGTTGTTTCGGCCCCCCTCGTCTAAGTCTTTTTTCCTCCCTCCCTCCCCTCCTTTCCTAGCTCCTTTCCTAGGTACATCACTCCCTCCCTAGTAGTACACTCCCTCTCTAGACATTCACTCCCTCCCTAGGTTCCTTAAATTCCTCCCTTCCTGTCTAGTCTGACATACTCTAGTCTTCCCTGGACTCCACTCCCCTAGAGACTCGTATATGCTCCCTCCCTCCCGGGCCCCTCCCAGGTATTCCCTCTCTCACTGTCACTCCTTGCGTGTGCGTCCCCCTCCCCGGCCCGGCAACACCCTCCCACCCCCTCTCTTCCGCTCTCCTATTAGATAAATGTTGGAGGGTTGGTTAGGGGTGGGGTGCAACGTGGTTATATATTATATGGTGAACGTGTTGTTGTAAGGGGTGTTGTTAATTGTTGTTTGTGGGGCGTTGCAGGGAAAGTAGGAAATGCGCGGCAGGAGGAGGGAAGCAGGGATAACGCAGAGGAGGGCAGGCCGGTCCAAGGATGTTTGGTTTGTCTAGGCATGCGGAGTGCGCTTTGGTGATGTGCACTCTGGTAACAGGTTTCATATTATGTACGGCGGGAGTTTTGCTGTATTTTTGGCCCCAGGCACCGGAACTTATAAATATAGACGTGGACAAGCGGGCATTGCGAGAGCCTCACACAAATATGTTTATAAAAATAGCAAGGGAGGTGGCGAAAAGTGCGAATAGGACTGATTGTTATGTGTGCAGCCTAGCACCGGAATCTGCTGCAGCCGGTTTACCGTTTATGGCCCAACCAGTCACTGAGTGTCATAACTCTGTGATGAAGGGGTATAATTAGCCTTTCCTATGTAAGGGAGTGAGTGAGGAGAGGATAGAGGCGTATCGTAGGACGGGGCGGTTGCTAGGGGGTGAGACGGGGCAGGCTAGGTTGGATGTTAGGCCTATTCCGGTGGCAGTTAGGCCAGAGGAGTTTACAAGATGTGAGGACGGCGAGAATGGTAAGTATGTGGGCACGCTGGGGAATTGTGTAGGGGGGGTGAGCCTGGGGGCTGCAAAGGTGGCTGCACAGGCTCCCCCAGGTATGTATTGGATTTGTGGTGAGAATGCGTATGCAGCGTTGCCAGCGGGTTGGAAAGGAAGATGTGCGTTGGGATATCTGGTGCCGGCGATGAGGGTAACGGATGTCTTGCCAACGCACCCTGGGGCGAGGAAGACGCGGGCTGTGAGTGCGGATCATTTTTTTAGGGTGGCGCTTCCTGCGTATGGGACGTATGCGAATATGAAGGAGATTGATCATTTGGCCATGATATTTGAGGACATGGCAGCCACAACGGCGAAGGGGTTTAGCCTAGAAAATGAGGAGATGCGGTCGTTGAGGTTAATGGAGATGCAGACAAGGGCGGCTATGGATATTTTGTTGGCAGCTTCAGGGGGTACGTGTGCATTGATTGGTCAGGAATGCTGCACATATGTGCCCGACAATGATGAGATAGGGATGCCAGACGTGATAGCACATTTGAGGAACATTACGAGGGATCTCCATGACTCTCGAGAGAGTTCGTGGGAAGATTGGGGTCAGGAGCAAATGGGGTATATAGGTTGGGTGATAATTAAGTACCTTCTCTATGCAGTGGTGATATTTGTAATATTGGTCGTGTGTGTGTCGGTGATTAAAGCATGCTTTGGGTGTCTGATTAGGACTCTCTGCGCAGCCGGCCCGGCGGCTGAGGAGTCACTCCGCTCGGCTGCACCTGTTATGACAAAGATGATGGCGGTAGAGGAGGATGAGGCAGGGAGCCGAGCGGAGGTGGGCGTTCCGTTGGTGCCAAGATACCACGAGTACGCCCTGGCTACCATTTTGTGATCTGGACTGCTGGACAGTCTGGGTCGATGAGTGGTGGATGGGGTGTACAGAGGGGTATGGTATTAGGGGACGTGCCTGGGGATATTGTAAAAGTAATGTTTGTAATGTATGGATGAATTTTGTTTCCATAGTAGGTACACAGGGAAAGAATGTGTTGTGAGTTGTTAGGTCCCTGGGGTCTGGTGCTGAGTCTGTACGGTTATGCATGATCGTTTAGCAGGGCACTGGGTTTCCTGGGGTTAATAGACTGGGAGACAAGGCGGGGTGCCTGGGCATTAACTACCTTGTACCTGTGGTGAGGTTATCCTGTCCTCTGTGAGGAGTCTGTAATGGACGCTTCATAAAACGGAGGGTGGGGCCTCGCGGCGTGCAGGGAGTGGTGTCAGGAGGTGCTGAAGGACGGTGTTAGTGGACATGTGTCTGGATAAGACAAGTGTCCACTGGGGGGAAGTAGTATTGAGAAATGGAAACAGAAGAATGAATGAAATGTGTAATCAGGGTTGAGACACTAATCTAAAATGTTTGTGATTTTCGAGGTGAAACAGAATATTGGAGTGGGACCACAGGGGAAACATCAGAAAGCCGAGATTCGACGAAAGAGGAATCAACAAAAAAGCGGAAATAAGGGAGTAGACACCGAAAACGCAAACACCACTGTCAATCACAATATCTCTCAAATTTTTGAAAAGATTGTATGAATTAAGTTAAAGGATTATTCATACGGTTGGTAAAAAATCTCTCAAAAATTAGATGTGGTATGAATATTAGATAGAAAATATATTCATACTGAAAAGACGGAGTAAAGTGAAATTCCAGTTGAAAATTAAAGAGAACTGTTGTATTTTGTGCTCTGTTTTTCAGCAGTTCTGCCAGGCAACAAGGGCACCGCAAGTCAGGTAAGACTACAGATCACCAGTGAAAAGGGAAAGAAGAGAATAGACAGGGCTACAAGTACCGTTAGCGGTTGTTCAAGCAGGAGATAGTCACAAAAGCATAGACACCTACATTTAGACAGGGAATACAAAGACCACTCTTGCCTGCTGCCATTTAAAAAAAAAAGAGAACCAGAGAAAAAGATTTCTTAAAATAGGAAACAGAAAGAGGAATTAAAAACTCTAGTACATAAGAAGAAGAAACGCATATAGGAAAATGAAACGGAGGCAAATAAAGATGCGACTACCCTAATTGGTTGGAGGGAGGATAACCCGATACAAGTGCTTGGTAAAAATAATCCTTACACAGAGGACAATCCTTATTATGTGGCAAAACTTACTGAGTTATCACTGAAATGGAATAAAAGATGGCCACGCATCACCAAACCCTGGCCTATTGAGGGCTCTTTTGATTTAGAGATAATATCAGATCTGCATGCTCTAATTAGGACATATAGAACGGAGGAGGAAAAAGAGGGAAAAATGACAAAAAGAGGGAAAAAACGCATGCAAGAAATGAACACACTGTCACAATTCGCTCAGGAAGCTGAGAGAAGGAAGAGTGAGGAAAAGGGCAGTTCGACTGTCAATGAGGAGGCCCTGCCGACAGAGGAGATAGCCCCAATCCCGACCACTCCCCTGGCCCCTAATAGGACAATAGTCACCTCCCAAAGAGCAGCTGAGGTAGTCCCGCTCACCCAAGGACTCCTAACGAGAGCAGAACAGGTAAGAACTGAGGTAGATATAGCACCCCCACCATATGCCAGCAGGAATAGGGAACCAATATACCCTATCCTGCCTGTGATAGACATGGATAGCCATTATGAGATAACCAACAATAGCGGCCATAGGACAGAGATGGGACGGGCAGTGACAACAATCACCCTAACGCCTGGCGGAGAGATATCAAGACGAAGAGAGACATCGATGCATACATGTACCGCTCACTGCCGCACAGAAAGACATTCTCTGGGCGGAAGGAGAGGGACGCCGAAGCGACGACATCAGGGATGTTTTCTATTATGGATGACCAAATAGAAAGTCTATACGACAGAGATCTCAGCAACAGAAGAGACTATCCCCAGGGAAGGTCAAGACAAGCTCCCATCCGTCGTCGGCTCTCCCCCCCCTCAAGCCGCAGAGACCTGGAAGATTCAGAGGAAAACCTAGAGATGTGGGAAACACTGGACCAGTACCAGGAAAAAGACAGAGAACGAGAGGAAGAGGAGAAAAAGGAGAGAGCCCCCATAGGAGCGACACCAAGCAGAAGAGCTGCTCCACGATTCTCTACCCCACTCTACGCTTCCGCACCTACCGTCGAAGAAAGCAACAAGATGCTGAGACTGACGGATACCATGGAGGAATTAAACCGACGGCACCAGGGAATGACTAAGGAAAACCGCAAGATGGAAGCACAGATACAGTCCTACCACGAGTCTCCGACACCGCACCCATCGGCTTACTGGGCAGGGACGGCCTTGGTATGCTGGGGATGAACATTCTATGCACGCCTGATGGTTGTGTGATCGACGTCCCAGAAGACCAATACTATGAAATGATGCAAAGGACAGACCCCCGACCACCGGAAGTATACTGGTTGGGGAACCTAAGCCAGGAATTGCTCGGACCAGCGTTGGAATGGGAGACATTCATCACCGCCAATATGCCAGATGCAAAGAACCCAGAGACACCATACCATTGAACTCTACAGTACTATAGAGATGCGGATCAAAGACAAGCCAAGGAGTGGCTGAGAAATCAACCAGAGGAGGTGCAGCTCAACGCCACCAGCATAGTAATGGGTCCCCAAGGAGCAGCAATACGGCTTGCACGGAGCAACTATCTGCAAAAGGAACACGAGATCACAAGCAGCGTTCCCCACGTGACGCTAAAGATAACTGACTCGTGCGATCAACAACACATCGGAATGATGATGAAAGAGGCAGAAGAAATGAAGTTCAAACAGACGAAGGAGAACCGACTCATATGGATAAGCCCGGACAAGCGGTTCGTCAAGATAATGATTCAAGGCACAGGGATGGGACGTCCCCAGACGGTGCAGCTGTCACAGGAGACAGTGGAAGACACCCCCAAGAAATTGAGCCTCCAGGAGGAGATGATGGGGGCCATACCAGAAGTGCTGTGGTCAAAACATAGCACCGACATTGGACTGATCAAATCTGCTCAACCAGTGAGGGTGGAGCTTAGACCAGGAGCAACCCTGCCCTGGAAAAGTCAGTACCCACTGAAGGAAAAAGCGGTGGCTGGAATCGAGCCACAAATCAAAGGACTTCTAGAAGCCGGAGTACTACGAAAGACAAAGAGCCCCAAGAGCAACACGCCGTTGCTGCCAGTGGAGAAACCTGACACCTCGTACCGTCTGGTACACGACTTGAGGGCCGTCAATGAGGTTTTAATTGACTATCCCGCCGATGTCCCAGATCCCCACACACTACTGACATTCATCCCGCCGCAAGCTGAGTATTTTACGGTTATAGATTTGTGTAGTGCCTATTTTAGTGTACCCTTGAGCAAAGAGTGCCAGCTTTTTTTTGGTTTTACCTATAAGAATGAGCATTATGAGTACACTAGGCTCCCTCAGGGATTAAAGCATTCCCCACATATCTTTAACAAGATCTTAAGAGAAGATCTGGATGGATTATCTTGTGTGCCGACGATCAGACAACATAAGGAATCTATCGAACTATTGCAACTACTAGCAGAGAAGGGACACAAGGTGTCTCTGAAAAAATTGCAATACTGTCGACCTAAGGTAGCATATCTAGGCCAAACGATTTCACAGGGCCATCGAGCTATTACAGAGGAACATTTGGTGGCTATTAAGAAAGCTCCCAAGCCAGTGACTGTACGACAGATGATGATGTTCTTGGGAATCGTGGGGTATAGTTCCACTTGGGTGGAGAATTATACAGAACTAGTAGGGCCCTTAAGAGCCATGATAAAGGTGTGCGGAAACGATAAGTTGAGTGCTAAAGTAACATGGACTGAGGAGGGCCTGCGGGCATTTGAGACCATAAAAACCCGTATGTTAGCTGCCCCAGCCCTGACTTTGCCTGATTATACCAAGCAGTTCATACTGTATGTCTCTTCCTCTTCAGATCAGAGGTATGCATGCGCAGTGCTGGCACAAAACACCGGAGTGGGGAGCCATCCACAACCAATAGGATACTACTCCATCGCCTATTCAGAGGTGGAAATGGGAATGCCTCCGTGCTACCGAGATTGCGCCGGAGTCTTCCTGATGTACGAGAAAGCTGCAAGTATCATGATGGGGTATCCAGTTAATATTATGGTAGGACATGCAGTCAAAAATTTGTTGGAATCTGGTAAATCTGCACTAACGATACCCCGTCTGAAAAATTATTACAGGATTTTGGAACAGGAAGATGTTACTTTGACTAGGTGTTCCATAGTGAACCCAGCGCAGACCCTTCCTAAGCCTGAGGATGGAGAACCTCACGACTGCGTGGCGGAAGCTGAGAGGTACTCCAGACTTAGAGCTGACTTGCAGGCTTTCCCGTTTAGCAGTCCTGATTTGGAACTATGGACAGACGGCTCATGTTACAGAGTTGGAGAGGACCTAAAAGCAGGTTACTCTGTAGTAAAATCACAAGGTGATGGGTTTGTCGTAGAAAAGGCCGAAGCCTTGACACAACCCTGTTCAGCTCAGCTGGCAGAACTAGTCGCTCTGACTGAAGCGTGCAAAATGGCAGAAGGCAAGACGGTTAATATCTTTACTGATAGCAGCTACGCACAAAATATCAGTTTTCTCTACGGAGCGGTGTGGAAAGGGCGAGGTTTTAAGAGAGCAGATGGTACCGCCATAAGACACTGTAGTCAGATAACCAATTTGTTGAAAGCAATAATGAAACCCAAACGAATTGCGATTATCAAATGTGCTGCCCATCAGTCTGATGAGTCTAAGGTGACCAGAGGTAACAACATGGCAGATGTCGCTGCCAAGCAAGTGACAGGTGCGGACAGAGCAGGTAAGGTATTGGTTATCACACATGAGGTGGAGTTGGAAGATAAGATTACTTACAAAGATGTTTTGACCTTTCAGGAAGAGGCGAGTCAGGTGGAGAGAAATCTCTGGTCAGCAAGAGGGGCTAGTAGGGATGGGGCAGGTTTGTGGCGGAACCATGAAGGACTTGTGGTTGCACCAACGGGCCTGGTCGGACTGCTGATCCAAACTGCGCATGATTTCTGTCATGCACACCGGAGAGAGGTAAGGAGGAAAATAGAGGAGTATGGGTTTTGGGCGCCAAACCTGCTACGGCAGATTGATTGTGTAATAAGTAGATGTGCGATTTGTTTGAAAAATAATGCACGCAGAGGGATCGTTGTGTCCCCGGGACACATCCCCACACCAAATGGCCCAATGAGAGAACTTGTGATTGACTATGTAGACATGATAAAACCGATTAACCAAAAGAGGTACATTCTTGTCGTGGTGTGTCGATTTTCGAAGTGGGTAGAGGCTTGCGTGACTAAACATAAGGATGCTGCCTCAGTGGCTAAGTTCTTATGCCGTGATTTGATAAGTCGTTACGGAATTCCAGATAAGATCTGCAGCGATAATGGCAAAGAATTTGTGGACAAAACTGTACGTTTAGTACTCCAACAGATGGGGATAAAACAGCGTTTCGGGTCCGTTTACCACCCTCAGAGCCAGGGGGCTGTGGAACGCATGAACGGGGTACTTAAGAACAAATTGGTTAAGATCTGTCAACACACAGGTCTAAATTGGCTGAGCGCGTTACCTTTGGCCCTAATGGCGTGCCGATCGAGCGAGATTCGGGGCCTGCGTTTAACACCGCACGAGATGTTGTTTGGCCGATGTATGGTTGTGCCCGGCTTGCGCGCAGCGGGAAAAGGTCCGAGTTTGGACAGTCTGGACCACGAGATGCGTGAGTACGTGAAGTACATGTCAAAGCTCCATGGGGCGATCTATGATTATGTCTCTAGTAAACGAGAGACAGAGGAGGAGGAGAATAGGCGGAATACTCCCCAGATAATACCAGGAGATTACGTTTATGTCAAAGTGTTCAGACGCAAGTGGTATGGCGCGCGGCGGGAAGGACCGTATGAGGTCGTAAGAGCTACGGAAAGAGCTCTACAGGTTAAAGGATCTTCAATGTGGTTTCACCTTTCGCATTGCGTAAAAGCCCTGCAAGATGGGCAAGAATTGGAATCCGAACCCCTGTTCATTGATCAAGAACAGGAGGAAATGCACGACGAAGGGGAAAATGAAGACGATTATGGGGAACCAGACAGGGGACAAAACGATTGTCCCGCTATGGGAAATGAAGGATTTTTGCAGGAGCCAGACAGAGGAGATCATGAATTGGAATTGAGAAATGATGATTTTTCCTCTGTGGATTTTGGCGGAGTACCAACAGCGGAACAGAGGACGCCGGAGGAGAGAGCGATTAGCGCAAATGCAACGGAAAAGCCACGGCCAAAAAGGGTTATCAATAGACCTCAGAGGTTTCGATGAGGATAACTGGCAGAATTGCAGCTAAGAATAAATAGACCTCAGAAGGTCTTTTGCGAAGGAGAAATTTAATTTTTTATGTTTATGGTTTAAGTCTCCTTCGTTTTTATTAGAACTGTTAGTCTTATATTGGTGTGATGTAATAATCTTTTCTTGCAGAGTCAATTACACAAAATAGACATATTTGGTTAATTACATGGATAATGTATAGTCATAAACGAAATAAGCTGAGAATGGTACGATGTTCTTTTTGTATAAAGAAACGGACCTAGACTGGATGTCATATTAATAACTGATAATGTGTATACCTGTGCAAGAAGAAAAGGTAAGTGAAATGATGAATTTTGGATTTTTTTGGATTTTTGGATTTTTTAAAAATTGTTTATATTTTATGGAAATATTATATCATTTTGATTTTGGAATTTACTGGTTACATAATGAGGGTAGACCCCTCAGAGAAGGGATTGTCGTAAATTAATTAAATCAAAAATGTATGATCTAGTGCTAAGTAATGAATTTAAGAAACAGGATCTCAAAGAAAATAAGTCACCGCTGGTAAAGCAGAAAATACCCTGGCTCGTCAAAAGGAGACCTTGGATGGTTAGCACATTCTCGCCACACCCAACAAAGTAGAATTGCGTTAAGGTCATAAACTGACCCCTCCAGATTTTATTGAGGTGATCAAGCAGGAGGTCTTGTGTATTTTTAGGGTAAAGCTAGTAACCAAACAATGGTGAGAAAACCCCCCTTGGCAGAACCTTCTGTCAGAGAGAGATAAGGTTGTTAAAGAAAACAGGAACCAGCTCCAATCATAAAACTTAGAATACAGTTTGAGGTCAGAGAAGCTGTTAAACCTTGTCAAGCCAAACTGGGCCCTGGAGGAAATAGAAAGGCAGCTGGCCGAATAGATTAAGCATTATACAATTGAGCAAAAGCTAAACTCCAAACTAAATATAGTCATTAATTAAAAGATAATGTAGGAAAAGCAGCAAGAAGACGCAAGCAATTTAATACTAAGAATGAGACAGATTGGCCACTGAGAAAGGTAAAAGGTACCATTGTGAATTATATAAAAATAACTGGTAAGAAAGCTAAGTTAGATTAAATCATATTATCTAAAACAAAGTAAACTTAACAACCTACTTAATTAGTTGGTATATTAAACAACAGTATTGCCTTCTCTTGACTCATTCCTTATTAGATAACAGTACTGCCTTCTCTTGACTCATTTTCAATCAAACAAAACAGTAGTACTGTATTTGCAAAGCTGGTATGTAATGAATGTATAGATAACAGTACTGTATTTCTATGTATGAAATGCTTCATGTTCTGGAAAGTGGTGTATGTTGAACTGTGCTGGAAAAAGGGTTTAATCAAACAATTCGATTTTAATCCGTTTCATTAAAAGAAACGGCCAGAAAAAGATAGTCTACCTCCTTACATGGAGGTGGAGACAGCAACACAGGGCGTTAGCCAATGAGAAGAACGCTGGAGTCTTTGAGACGTGACAGCACGTTTCAAGGACTCGACCACGGGGGGATGGGCCTTTTCTCCTATATAACACAGGTATGAAACAGAGGAGAAAAGGAGAAGCGCTGAGACGAAAACTGAAACAGAGGAGACGGAGACGCAAAGCAGCTTGAGACTCAAACCTGGGAAACTCCAACACTGAACGAGAACAGAGATGCTACCAACTAGGAAACTCTTCTGACGAGCTGCTTAGCGATAGAAATAATTGAAGCTGTGAAACGAGCTAATTTATGCTGTTGTTTTCAATAAAGCAACGGTCAGACTGTTTTCATCGGTAGCGCTGACTCCGTCTCCAATCCTTTGAATGAAACTTTACGAAAACGTGTGAGTACAATTAGCAGGGTACTGTAAGCTATTCCACTATACACTAGAGAACGATCATATAGCTATACATAGAATCATTGAGAATACACGTTAAAGCATACTAGGACCGCTACTGGTCCTAATTTATGCAAATGACATGTCATCAGCTTGTGACTGCAGCTTGTTCTTGTTCGCGGACGACTCAGCCCTGCTGGTCTCTGACAAGAACAAGTTACAGGTTGAAAAAAGCCTCAGCTCAGAACTCGGCAGAATCTGCACCTGGCTCGCTGATAACAAACTCCATTCTGTTCGGATCAAATAACAAACTCAGCAAGACCGACGGCTTCTCAGTTACAGTGGATGACAATATTGTCACAAGGAAAGATGAAATTACATACCTGGGTTCCATCCTAGAGGCAAATCTTTCCCTTGACAAAATGGCATCCAATATAATCAAAAAAGTCAACCAACAAACTAGATTCTTGTACCGGATCAGTGCATGTGAGCGGATCGGAGCGCAAGCGGCGCGGGGCGCGGAGCGGCCGGTTTTGACGTGAGCGAGGAGTGGGTTTTAAAATGAGTCGGCGCGACGTCCGGAGTGAGAGTTCTCCTCCGCTCCAATCCACTCCAGGCCGCTCACAGTGGTTTAACACTGATGTAATATATACATGCAGTACAATGCCAAAGCAACAGATGGCGATGTACAAACATGAAGGCCATTTTCAACCAATGAGAAGGGTGAACCTGTGATAGGCTGTTCGTTCAGGCTTTGTCACTGTAGAGACGCCCACACTCACTCTAGTTAGAAAAAGTATATCGACGCCATTGTTGTTGACGTTAGCTTACATGCTAACGTTAATGGCAGCGACCATAGCATTGTGGCTCGGCTAGCCTATCATCGCTTAATAGAGATAGTGAATGGATAAACAACGTTATTTAACATTGCAGAATGGCTACAATTACAATGCGGCTCAATACAAACAATTGTTAAGGGGCCCAGGGGGTGTAGACTGTTGTAGTTTGAGCTCATTTACACCATGCTCCAAAAAAAGAAGAAAAAAAACTGCCGAGCGATCTGGCGCGGGGAGCGGGGAGCGCTCGATTCAAGGTGAGCGGGGAGCGAGCGGAGAGCGACTTGGGGGCGGGGTCAACATGAGTGATTAGCGGAGCGGACCAAGCTTTAAAGAGCGAAGAGCGGATTTCTCGGCCGCGCCGATCCGCTCACGTGGTCTGTACCGGATCTCCACAAACAGAATATATAGGGACACTAATCACTAACAAGACACACCTGGGCAGAACAAACAATGACGACAATATCTAACATGACAGTAAGGAACAACAATGATACATACAAACACAACACTAAACCAGACCGGGGAACAGAGTGGGAAACACACACAGGAATACAATACACACATTGAACATTGACGTAAACATTGAGGACAACAGGAGATTAAACATATGGAACCCGATTAACACTTTAAGGACCAGCCACGAGTTTATACGTGTTACGGTGCCATGCGTTGTGGACCAGAGCCACGAGTTAACTTGTGGCGAGTTGTTATTGTTTTATTCCATATTAATCACGCTATTAACGTACCCGATCGACTTGCAGGACCTACCCGCATATTTGATTTTCGAAACATGCAATACCGGCCAGATCCGCTTAGGGGCGCCATCGCTCCACTGCAGTATCATTGAGGGCGATTGAATTTTTTTTTACTGTCTGTGGGTGTTTCATATGAGCCTCGATCCCAGCCGAACATACTCCATCTTTGATCACGTTACCGAACGCAGATTTCAGCCTGGAATAATGGGATTTATGATCAGCCAATGGACATATCGATCTACCAGATTCCGATGACTAATGACGAAATGCTGCTGGCGATCATATGGGCTGACGGTAGGATACTATTCCCCCAAATTACAGCTGGATTGGACATTGTTTTAAAACACAACGTGATCGATCAGTGAAAATGGCTACTTGAACGCACACTGTATTGCTAATCAATAATAGTAATCGGCGTCCCCCGCTGCCCCCATTTCATCCATAGATGCTCTGTAATAGTCTGGATGCTACGCAGTTTGTTTTATTTCATTCGTATATATACAGCAGAAATTGCGTTTGATATAACGTGACTAGCCTTTAGCCTATTATCTAGCTCCCCAGAAAAAAGACGAGGCAAAAACTGCGATAAACCTTATATTCACAGCGCTATAAAATGACAACCAACCGATAGATTTTTATTTTATTTAAGTCATTATGAAGGCACGGTTTATGCACTCAAGTGACAATGAGAATGGACAGATAGCAATATAATAAAGTATATATATAGCTGTTAGAAAGTACATCGGTTTGTTGACAACGCTCGGTCCTCTGGACTATAAATCGCTGCGGGACTTTGGTCGCCAAAGTGTTAACAGAGGGAGTAACACATTGAGTCCGCTAGAGGGAGCTGCAGGGCAGGCCTTCTGAGGCGGAGGGATCGTGTGGCCAGCCTGTGCAGGAATCGAACCAGGCTGGCGCGGATCCTGACACTCTGGTAAACAAGAATACCCTGAAGACTCTGGCAGGAGCACTCATTCAAGGGTACTACGACTATGCTTGCACCTCATGGTACCAAAGCACCTCAAAGGCGCTAAAAACAAGATTACAAACATCACAAAACAGACTAGTACTTGACCATACTCCTAGAACCCACCTCACCCATGCCCACTTTGACAACCTAGAGTAGACGACAGAGTACAGCAACTTGCAATGGGCCTGGTCTACAAGATACATTACACGACTAAGGTACCCATGTACATGTCAAAATACTTCCCAAAGGTCAGTGAATACCACAACCACAACACCATGAGCTCCACAAATCATGTTAAACCCAGATTCGGCTCAAACAAGGGACTAAACACATCAATGTGGAACGCCCTACCCACAGCTGTAAAGGAATGTGAATCACTACCCACTTTCAAAACCACTCTCAAAGAGCACCTACGGGAGACTGCAATTAGAAACTGGCCCCTGTAAATGTCCTAACCCAACCCCCTCCAATGTACAGTAAATGTCCTAACCCAATTATACACAAGACCCTCTTCTTGGGACCAAGTAAGGTGTCGTCGATAATCCAATGTACAGTTACCCCCCCCACCCCGCCTACCCAACCCTGATGTAAACAAGACAAAAGTCTTTCTCTGGTCTGCATCCCCTTAACAATTGTGTGTATTGAGCTGTACTGTATTGTACCCATTCTGCAATCTGTTAATAAAATGTTCAATCAATCAATCAATACTCTCTATAGTGCACTGGTAAAGAGTCCATGCCAAATCTCCTCAGGCTACGGAAGAAAACGATGCCGGTGTGTGAGAGTCAGCTGTCTCTGCGTGAATTCCATGCATTCTTTTTCCAGAGTAAAGGGCCACTCGACACAAGACCATACATCTTTCCACATTATTGATATTATAAATATCACATAATTTAACTGCCTTTTATACTTGCAATCCACAGGTTCATTGTCCTTTTTCTTTGTATTGTTATTATCAGAGGTGGAAAAAGCATTAGCCCACTTGAGTTATAAGTACTGTTCAGTTAGTGAATTTAGTCTAGAAAATGACTTGAATAAAGTAAAAGAGTAGCTAAAGAAATATTCAAGTACTTAGTTACTTTCCAGCAAATATCATTAAAAAAGTGTGTTTCTTTATCCCCCCCTTTCCAAAGAAAACAACAACTGAGTGCTCCTTTTGACCGGTCCCTTCCATGTATTTTAATGGATCCTAATAACTAACTACGTCCACGTTTGCAGATGGATGGTGCCTCTGTAATAATATCAACAAAGTTAGTATCAGCTGTATGACTGGGTTTTTCTGACAGATATTGCATTTACTACTCTCATGAGCAAAACAAATAATCTGCTCAAGTATAAGTAGTAGAGTAGAAAGTATAAGTATAAGTAGAGTTAAAGAAAATATTCCCATGGTCATAAAAAACAAAACAAACACACACACAAGATCTATAATGACAATAGCCTACGGGTATGTACTAATATCGCTAATGGATGATTGTATTACAATGTTTAGTATTATGATACAGTATATTATGTTGACATGTATGTTAAATCATAAGGCTATCAATATATATTGCAAGACTTCTGTAAGCTATCATAGTGGAGAAACTGGTTGCCACAGTGATGTGCTGGTCAGTTTCTGCAAGTTCTGCCTTGCCCAACAGGGGGAAAACACAGGCCAATGAGCTGTACAGCATTCAAAACATGTGTTGCAATGACGGCCAACCCAGTGAGAATCATTTCCCATGCAATGTTTGGACATGTTTCAACAATTACACAATTTAACTTCTGCTGTAATTCAGCAGGATTTATTTGATGATGAGTGCCATTGATCGGTAGACAACTAAACTTATGTATTTTTATTTAACTTCTGGTAATACATTTTTGTTTTAGAGTTGCATGGATGTCTGCTTTAATGTATTCACATGTTCTTCATACATTATTCCTATTTGTGAACATACACCACTCTTTCCCAAAACTATAAATCAAAGAAAGAACCCTCCAATCTGTGATGTACAATCTGGGGCTGCTCCATAAGACATCTGACTTTATGAGGCCGTACAATATTTGAGCTCTTACACCCAAATAAGGTTAATATTCTAGCATTACTGCAACGTCTGAACCGGAATTAAACCTCATTTGGGTGTAAGCGCTCACACAAATATTTTATGGCCTCATAAAGTCATAGCCCCATTCATTGTCTATGGAGCAGCCCCAGATTTTACACCCCAGTTTGGAGGGTTCAAAGAGGGTTCTCTCTGATGTATAGCTTTCAGGGAGAGTGGCGCGTGTTCACAAATACTGACTAAACTATCCTGCGGCACAGAAAGAACGTGCAAATTCTTTAAATGGGTGGCATTCTCCTTTAACACAAAGATACATCCCAATGAGTGGTCACTGATGTGGTGTTTGAATCAGTCAGACACAAGCAGCAAACAGCAGCATCTTCAAACAGCAGAAACACACATTAGGCGTAATAACCCTATGTGTTCAGTTGGTTCATACTTTTTATGCCCAGTAGGTCAAAAGTAGACTAATCTGCTAATGTTAAATTAATCAAATGATTTTGACTGAAGCCTTTACATAACGAGAAAACTAAGACAAAAACATTTGATGTACAGTACGTTATTGGGATTGTATACGGATTGTTACTACTGTATGCTAGTAACATGGAGGTTTGGTTTGGGTCAGGCCTTGGGAAAGTGATATGCTTTCTTTTCTTTTTAAATGTGAAATCCCCAAAGAGCAATGCACCTTGCAATCTTGAATCCAATGTAGGTAGGCTACTACAGTGAGGACTACTGTGGGGGAAGATTTTGTTCACACTAGCACTGTCAAATAGATTATGCAGCAATATGATATATTGGAGGCTGTCACCAGCATGTCCTCTGATGACATCACTGGAGGAAATATTCAAACTCCACTTTTACTTACTTTTTTACTTACTTTTTTACTGTATGAAGCACACTCTCAGGGGCTCATACAGAACCAAGCATTTCACCGTGAATTGAAAATGGGGGACCCTGATGTAAACAAGACAAACGTCTTTCTCTGGTCTGCATCCCCTTAACAATTGTGTGTATTGAGCCGTATTGTACCCATTAATCTGTTAAATAAAGTTTTCATTCATTCATTCATTCATTCATTCATTCATTCGTTCATTAATTCATTCATTCATTCATTCATTCATTCATTCATTCATTCATTCAAGTACATGTATTTTATTCTGACAACTAATAAACAAACTTGAAACTTGAACTCATTATCTCTCAATATGTCAAACTAAATTTATGTGTGCAAAACAGTTTAGAGCCTTGGGATATGTGTGAGATTATCTGCAAAATAAATCATCATTGTTTTTAGGTGAAGTTCCCCTTTACGTAACTGTGCATGCTTTAAATACCCCAACGTGTCACAGCATATGACACAATATAACGGCAGTGACATCTCCTCCATTTACCTTCCTTGTGTTAGGTTGTATGCTCAGCAACGGTCACATATACGCCATCTACAGTTCATTCCTGGTTATCCATCCATCCTTGTCCAACTTGTCATCCACTCCATATGACGCACTCTTTTTAGACAACACAGGTGTCTGAGCTGCAAACATGATAGGGACCTAACCTTATACTGAAGATGGCTGAGCAGTCATGTGAAAGACCATCGTGGGTCAGATATGTTACTTTTGTTCTGTTATATGTTGTAGTTATGTGATATCTTATACTTTTCAGACATTCTACAAACACTCTGAAGGGGGGAAAAACATGTATTATTATTATTATTATTATTATTATTATTATTATTATTATTATTATTATTATTATTATTATTATTATACAGAAGTATTCTTGCGGGGTAGTGTCCAGTTATCTAAATCTCCAAATGTCATGCAAACTATGTCCATGATCAAACTCACTGTGACATCTGCTGCAGATTACATTTTCAATCAATCACAGACAATCACTGCATTATGAAGGAAGTAGGAACTATCGTACATTAGGCCACTTCAGGCTCTGTGAGAGGGTGGACTCTATTGTGAGAGGGTGGACTCTACTGTGAGAGGGTGAACTCTACTGTGTGTGTGAGAGGGTGGACTCTACTGTGAGAGGGTGGACTATATTGTGAGAGGGTGGACTCTACTGTGTGTGAGAGGGTGGACTCTACTGTGAGAGGGTGGACTCTACTGTGTGTGAGAGGGTGGACTCTACTGTGAGAGGGTGGACTCTATTGTGAGAGGGTGGACTCTATTGTGAGAGGGTGAACTCTATACTGTGAGAGGGTGGACTCTACTGTGTGTGTGAGAGGGTGGACTCTACTGTTAGAGGGTGAACTCAGAGGGTGGACTCTACTGTGAGAAGGTGGACTCTACTGTGAGAGGGTGAACTCTACTGTGAGAGGCTGGACTCTACTGTGAGAGGGTGGACTCTACTGTGAGAGGGCTTCCCAGATGTTTACCACTGGGTGTTGGAAAGAGTTATTGCTCTACTCCAGACTAGACTAGTATGCACACTCTGATCTGACTCTTGACTGCTGGCTGACCAGCTGACTTGATTAAGGGGCGTGTTTAAAGTGGCAATTTTGTTTTTTTTGTTAATTAATTAATTGGTTAGACTAGAAATCTTTATATGTCATGCAGTTTAACACACACACGCGAGATGGGCGACCCACAGGAACACACACACACATGCACTGAGTCGCCGATGAAATGTCTCTCTGCACTTTTCCCTACTATTAAGTGCCCCATTAAAGGCCAGGTGTTAGACAGAACTAATTAGTGAAGGAGATTTAAAGGCTTGCTGGCTTAGCGTTAGCGAAGCGTCAAGAAACGAAGAGGGACAAAGAGGAGTTTTCCTGGAGTTCTTCGCCGAGGGATCCACCCAGTGCTAAGTACACCATAATCCTTTATTTCCCTCCCACTCTGCTATTTCCCTACCATCTCGCTTCCTCCCTACAACCTTCTCCCTGCCACTCTTGACACCACAATGTGCCTCATACCTATATCCACAATCTGCTCCTCCAGAACAGATTCAACCCATCCACGCCAGTTTGCTAGCAACCCGGCTAATCTCTCCTACCCTCCTACAGACACTAATACACCTGTCACAGTACGGGGAGGCTTATGGAATTGTCAATCAGCAGTCAAGAAAGCTGACTTCATTACTGCCTACGCCCATAGTCAAAATCTGCAGCTCCTGGCTCTAACTGAGACCTGGATAACCCCCAATAACTCATCAACACCTGAGGCATTATCTACAAACTATAACTTCACTCACACACCTCGACCCTCCAGACGGGGTGGAGGCACTGGCCCTGTGACATCTCCTTCATGGGCTACAAACTTAACACAACTTCCAGAACTGTCACTCTCCTCCCTCGAATATCATGCAGTATCTGTCTCTAATCCTTTCAATCTCACCATTGTTACACTCTATCGCCCTCCAGGTCCCCTCGATCACTTCACAGATGAGCTGGACATGCTTCTAAGCTCCTTACCGGAAGACGGTACCCCTCTCCTTATATTGGGCGACTTCAACCTGCCTGACTCATCTCAGTCGGTCCCAGTGATCTCCCTCCTACAACAATTTGACCTGACTCCCACTGCCATGCCTCCCACCCACAAAGCAGGCAACTCCTTGGATCTCATATTTTCCCGTAACTCCAGCATCATTAACACCACGGTAACTCCCCTACATGTATCTGACCATTCCTTCATATCCTTCTCACTAACTCTCATGCTTAACCGAAAGGTCTTCACCCCAACTCAAACTGTCTCACTCAGACGCAACCTGCCCTCCCTACCCCCCTCCACCCTCTCCTCTGACATAATATCAGCTCTACCTTTGAGTGACACCTTCTCTGCTCTCCCCACAGAGATGGCAACCTCCACCCTCCTCTCAGCCCTTGCAACCTCCTTCGACAAGCTCTGTCCCCTCGTTGAGAAACCTGCCCGCCGTTCCCCACCCAGTCCATGGCTGACGGATGCAGTGAGAGAACAAAGACAGGTCCTGAGAGCGGCTGAGAGGAAGTATAGAAAGTCACGCCTCACTGCTGACATCGACACATATCACAACCTCTTGTTAACATTCTCCAAAACCATTACTAATGCCAAAGCTTCTTTCTTTCACCATAGGATCGAGGCCTCTGCCAAGAATCTTCGCAAACTGCATGCTACCATGTCCTCCCTCCTCACCCCCCCACCCCCTCCTCCCTCATCTTTTTCTGCCGAAGACTTTGCGATCTTCTTTGAGGAAAAAGTGGAGAATATCCGCAGCTCCTTCTCCCAACCCCCACCCATTCCAAATACTGAATCGAGAACCTCATCCTTCACTCTGTCATCTTTCTCTCCCATTACAGTGTCATGGAGAGGGACTCTGTCGGCCACCCGCCCCCTGCGGACGGGTGTCCCCCAGGGCTCTGTCCTAGGACCCCTTCTCTTCTCCCTCTACACTAAATCACTGGGTAACATTATCACGTCTCATGGCTTCTCATATCATTGTTATGCCGATGATACTCAACTCTTCCTCTCCTTCCCTCCCTCAGATATCCACGTCTCTGAGCGGATCTCGGCCTGTCTGTCCGACATCTCCGCCTGGATGACGACCAACCACCTCAAACTGAACCTAAGCAAAACAGAATTGCTTCACCTGCCGGCCAAATCCTCCCCCCTGACCGACCTCTCCATCACAGTCGAGAATGCAGCTGTGACCGTGTCCCCGACCGCCAAGAACCTTGGTGTTGTCCTCGACGACTAGTTGAACTTCTCTGCTCACATCGCAGCGACAACCAGAACCTGCAGATTCCTCCTGAGCAACGTCAGAAGGATCCGCCTCTTCCTGACAAAAGAAGCCACCCAACTCCTCGTCCAATCAACAGTCATCTCCCGCCTCGCCTACTGCAACGCACTGCTAGCTGGCCTCCCGGCCACTGCCACCAAGCCTCTTCAACTCATTCAAAACGCAGCGGCCCGCCTGATCTCAAACCTACCGAAGTCGGCCCATGTCACCCCACTTCTTAGGGACCTGCACTGGCTCCCCATTGCTGCACGTATCCGCTTCAAGGCCCTCGACCTAGCATACCGTGCGGCAAAGGGAACCACTCCCGCCTACCTCCGGTCAATGGTCTCTAACTACACACCCTCAAGACCCCTACGCTCTGCATCTTCTGGCCGCCTCAGACCTACTCCTATCCAAGCTCCCGGAGGGTCATCAAAGAGAAGCCGCCTATTCTCAGTCCTTGCCCCACAATGGTGGAATGAACTACCCACCCCAGTTAGGACAGCCGAATCCCGTCCAATCTTTCGCCGTCGACTAAAGACGCACTTCTTCAACCATTATCTGAAATAATAATAAAAAAAGTTTAAAAAATCTAACCCTAACTAACCTTACTGTCATGCACTTGTCCTAATAAACTAACCTACACTGTAACACGCAGCACTTTGATGAATATTGTTACTCAGCTGATAGAGTTGTACCCTTCCTGATGACCTGTTGTACAGAACTTGTAAGTCGCTTTGGATAAAGCTAAATGACTAAATGTAAATGTAAATGTAAAATGATTAACATTCCCTGGATCAAGTTTCAAGTTCAAGTTTGTTTATTATTTGTCATAATAAAATACAGAATACTTTATGATTAAATGCTTATTTCTGTATGAGCCCCTGAGAGTGTGCTTCATACAGTAAAAAAAAAAGTAAATAAAAGTCAGTAAAGGAATGTTCAGTCAATATACCTATACAATATACAATACAGAGTACAATGAGTAACAGTGAGGTACAATGCAGAAATGAAATGAGGTACAAAACGTAGGGTAAGGTGCAAATGAGGTATGAATGTAGTGCAAATCTATTTAATAATAGATAAATATAAAGTGTGTTAAAGTGTCTAAAGTGAGTAAAGTGAGTGATAAGGTGAGTGTTTGTTTAAAGTGAGTGTGTACACAGTGGCGGCCGCTGGCGCTGGTGCCTTGTGGGTCGCAGTTCACGTTAATAGGTCGAGTTGAAAATGTAATGCTCTGAGATGCTCTGGAGCAATCTCTCTCTGTCTCTCGGATCAATCAAATCAAATAATTAACACATGTATGTTGTCATTTTAAACAACTCACCATTCATTCATTATGCATCAGCAGCAGCTAAATTAATGTTATAGTTCAGCGTTTTGAATCGCTAGCCTATTAATTATCGTCTCAGCAAGCACAGTCAATACTTTTGTCCGTAGCCGCATTTCGCGGAGACAGCTGTGTATAGCGAGAGAGAGAGAGAGAGAGAGAGAGAGAGAGAGAGAGAGAGAGAGAGAGAGAGAGAGAGACTCACTGTTTAGTTGAAACGTCCAGGGCAGGAGAGCTTGATAAACGTGTATAATCCACTGTTGATGTATTCCAGACCACTGTCCACTGTCTCCAGACTGCATCCGCCATATAGCTTGTTAGCCAAGTGTTAGCTTGTTAGCACAACACAAGTACATTTCTTTGTCCATTTTTCCGCGTCGAACAGACTGCAAACTACCTGGCGTTCTATCGCCATGCATGAAAGAGTGCCTAAGCTTAACCGTCAAAAAACTTGCAGTCACGGCACGCTCTGCTGCCTGCATCTCACAACAACACAACAACACAACTATCTCTCACCAACGGACCAACCTAGGAAGCTAGAATTGGAACATTAGAAATTGGATTCGGCCAATCAGAGATCGTCTCTGTGAAATTCTGCTACGGAAAAAAATACTGGCGTCGGCCAATCAGAGAGCGTCTCCGCGAAATGCGGCTACAGAAATTCTTGACGCTACTGGCTAGACCGCTTCAAATAGCGCCCGGATTCCAACATAATAGTCATATTTCAACGCACAACGCGTTATGCACTGATTGGCTGTGACGGATACAGCGATCAAACTGTGACGCGCACTCAGAGCGCTATCGCGTCTAGCCCGGGCCGAGAAATACGAAAAAATAAAAAAAATAAAAAAAACGTCACTTCCTGCTCAGGAAAACGAGTGTTTTTTTATTTTAGATAATAACGTTATATTGTGCATTGGAAATACAAACATATTTAAAATGAGTAAATATTATTCATTTTAAACATGTTTATATTATTTATAGGGCTATAAAACAAAAAACAAAAAAGTTTTATTTTCTTCTTCTCTGATTAAACAGCAGGTGGGTCGGCGCCCTTGCGCCCCTAGTGGCAGAGCCGCCACTGTGTGTACATGTGGATGTGTGTGCAGTGAGTGTAGATGATGGGTTGTTACATAGTGTCATTGTCATGGATGTACAGCAAAGTAGGCAACACACAGATACAGTATAAGTATGTAACAATGGAGAGGAAGGTATAAAGCTGCAATATTTTCTGATAGTATTTGTCACATTTTTTAAACTTCTTATGACCACTTGCTATCAGTCAGGGTGTCCTACTCAATCAACCCTGCACTACCACTGTGTCATTCCATCATTTATTTTCTTTGTTGACAAAACCCGACCCGTGCTTTAGTTCCACTTTTTATAAATTAGTATTAGCAAATCTCAAAATTACATCAATAATGTGCTGTCAGACAGTATTAGGTTTGTAGGTGACGTATTTATCTATCTTGTTTAACAACCAAAAGCCCAAGAGAAAGTTGTACATTGCAGTTGAAATCTAGTATGCTGATACACAAAATGTATGATTTGTTTCAGCAAATCTCTTAGTTACAACAAGATTGTGCAAGTAAGACCTTGTTATGTGTACATGTGATGTATTTTTGATGATCAAGACAAGGCTTTTATTTTGGGAGAAAGATAAAATGTTGTTTGTTTACAGCGGCCCCTTGCTGCCCTTGCTGCCCTCTACTGGTCAGAAAATAATTGTTCCAGCTTTAAATCATAATCGGAATTAATTAATTTGCCAATGCAAGGAATGCACAGGTATTTGCCTACAGTATAGGTGATACAGGTGCACACAACAACTGGTACCAACATGGTACCAGAACACCTATTTGTATATCGCAAAAATCACATTAATTGATTGATTGATTGATTGATTGATTGATTGATTGATTGATTGATTGAAAATTGTATTAACAGATTGCAGAATGGGTACAATACAGTACGGCTCAATACACACAATTGTTAAGGGGATGCAGACCAGAGAAAGAATTTCGTTTACATCAGGGTCCCCCATTTTCAATTCATTATAACATATATGACATACATGACATACAGATAGACAGTACATCACATGTCTCAATGGCATATCACTCATATACTACATTATTATTTATAAATGACCAAGACATGTTGGTGTTAATGTTGGACAGGTTCTTTAAATGTCCCAGGTCAAGTTTTGGCAAGCTACAACTGCAAATGTAATCAGAAAATGTGTTATTTGAGTTGTTATTCCGTCAAAGGTATACCTACATCTATTTGCAGCCATGCAAACACAATATTAAAGACTTTACTTCTGAATACATTTCCATGATATTTCCAAAACTTTTATCTTTTCCCATAACTTCTCCAGGCCAGGAAAACACAGAATTGACTATTCCAGGTTTTCCTGTATGAACCCTGTGTGTGTGCATGCATGCAAATGTGAGAGAATTACTGTAGTTAATTTCCTGTCAGCATTTTACTAAATTTCAATTGGGGTGACAACTTCATCTCATGATCTTTTTTTTACCATGCATATATTGTGTCTTACCTATTCTATTTTTTTCTATGTTTTTTTTTTTCTATGCCTATTTTATTATTGTATTTTACACAATCAATGCGGGCAAGACCACCCGCATTTCACTGTATGCCCTGGTATGTATGTGACAAATAAACCTCTTTATTCTTGATTCTTGAGGTGGTGCAAAACAGGTAAGATTATATTTTTGTCTTGCTGTTTTTGCACATGCAGCTCTGTGATGATAGCATTGAGGTGTTGTGCGAGACATCGCTGAGGGTAAAAACAGTAGCCAGAAGAAGATGAAGCAGAAGCTAGAACTAGAAGCAATAGGCTATAGTGGACATGGCTATTACCCTCATAGGGTTTCAGGGAGTTAAAATCAGGGCCAAGGCGACCTGCTGCTGTCAGTCACAGCTGGGGGGGAAAGCCCACACTGTCTGGGACCAAGAAACAACCATGGAAGGTGTAGCCTAGGCTACAATTACCTTAGTGCCATTAGCTTATCATTTCCTTGGTTCCTCAGGTAGTACAGTTTGAATCCTAACTGTTGTGTCCATTCTTTAGGCTACTACACAAGAACTGTAAAGGCTGAAAATGGGGGACCCTGATGTAAACAAGACGAAAGTCTTTCTCTGGTCTGCATCCCCTTAACAATTGTGTGTATTGAGCTGTACTGTATTGTATCCATTCTGCAATCTGTTAATAAAGTTTTCAATCAATCAATCAATCTCGGGGGTTGTTTAGAAACAACTGAATTAATTAAGGAATCACATAACCTGAATTGATTGAATGAATGAATGAATGAATGAATGAATGAATGAATGAATGAATGAATGAAAGAAACAATGAATGCAGAAATTAATGCAACGATTAGTGAATAAATTATTTCACGACTGAATATAGACCCTCAATTATAGCCATTCTAAGTTTTTGTAATGATAAAGACACATTTCCAAAGAGTTTTGATTGATTGATTGAAAACTTTATTAACAGATTGCAGAATGGGTACAATACAGTACAGCTCAATACACACAATTGTTAAGGGGATGCATGACCAGAGAAAGACTTTCGTCTTGTTTACATCAGGGTCCCCCATTTTCAATTCATCAGGACACATATGACATACAGATAGACAGTACTGCTACATCTATACATTTATGACATACCAGATTTGCAAATACAGTATACTGTTTGTGATACAAAAAGAGTCCAGATAAGGGAGTATATACATTTGAGGTAAAAACGGTACATTGGAGGAGGTTGGGGTTGTGTGTGTGGGGGGGGGGGGGGGGGGGGGGGGGGTGGGTAGGGAGGGGTTGGGGGGGGGGAAACACTGTACAACTGTACAAGCAAAACTGTACATTGGGATATTGACAACTAGGTAATTTACATTGGAGGGGGTGGGGGGGGGGAACACTGTACAAACAAGCAAAACTGTACATTTGAATATTGACAACCATACTAGTTAAATTACTGTACATTGGAGGGGGTTGGGTTAGGACATTTACAGGGGCCAGGTTCGAAGAGTGTCATTTGTCCATCTATATGACCTTGATGGTAACGTCCTCTAAATTCTAAGAATAGCTTCGCACCCCGCCAGACAGTGACCATCTGAAAATGTTGTCATTGCTAATTATGGGAACCCCTTTGTCCCGCGAGTGTGAACGCGATTTAATTGATTTCTATTTAAAGGACATTGTGAAGGGACTGGCGACAGTGAAGCAGTGATGTTCAGATGTTCTCGACTATTCTATAACAATCTGTCAGATGCTGCAGCACAAGAAGTCTCTGTTATCTAGAAGCCAGGCCAGTCCGCTCCCCCACTTTACGAGCACTGGCTATCTCTACAGTAAATGACACAGGTCTATTTTGGAAAAGGAGGCAGCGCCGAAATAGGAACGTCAGCTATTTGGCATCATTGAGGGACCAGAGGAGAAGGAAAATAAGCTAAGCGCGTAGTCAACCGCCCCACCACAGGAGACTGGGGGATGTTCCACTATCCTGGATATACACTCATTTAAAGGCTTTTCAACAAAGACAGTTTGGGGGAATTTCAAAGACAAATATTGGATAATCTTTCGGGAATCAATTAACAGAAGCTGAGTTGTCCACATGTTTCAACGGCCGTTGCAGTGTGTCTGAAGACTCAAGGTGAAAAAGAAACCTGTTTAATAGGCCTAAGTTTCATAAAAACATTGATGCTGATGCTTGATGAAAGTAACCTATTGTCTTGATGCCCGCGCCTGAAACTGAGATTTTATTATGCTGCAGAAGTAATTGTAAAATTAATAATGTATAAATGATAGCCTATTGTTGACAACAAAGAATCCATGATGTAGACCTATTAAAATGGTTATTTAGGCCACTTTATTTCACTGTAGCATACGTTGCCATTCATCAGCTCACATGTTGATTTTTTTCTCTCTTTTTTAACCAATTTAACAATTAGGTATGGCTATAGTAGTTATACTTGTAAATAGGCCTAACCTATGGCTATGATCGGGACGTACTGCGATTTCATCAGATGATTGACTTTGTGTAAAAAAGGGGGGTGGAAATGTTTTTTTTCTTCCCCTGGTGAGTTGGTCCCTTATCAAACAGCTGATCTCGTTTCGCTTCTACAAATGGCAATGGACAGAGCGAGACGGGGTCCGACAGCTGAGGTTATTTTTGGGACAGGCAGCTCAGGGAGTGAGGTGACAAAGATGGCAAATGTCACCCTTTGAAAGGCACATAGCTGCTCTGCTTAACTTTGATAAAGAGGAGTTTCTAATAGCCCGCTTCATGTGCTCTGAACTTACCTGTTGAATAGCCAACACACATCTTGTGTATTTGTTTGAATATTGTCTGTGTGTTCAGGGGTATAGGACTGCTGGAGGCTTGGCCTATACTTAGGCTACTTCCTACTATAAACATGGCATCTCAGTTGTGTATTTATGTTGTGTATTTATATGCATTGCAATGCATACAGTATTTGCCAAAGCTGATTTTTACTATACCAAATTGTGTCAGTTGTCGTGGTGGATTATACCATTTAAATTGGGGTTTTATTTCAGTTTTGATTGAACAAGTTCCAAAATAAAACAGGCCTAAACCTTGTGCAGTTCACCTAATAGGCCTATTGTTTTAATTAAGTTAATTACAGTGGTAAATAAACGTGCTGTGGATGAGCTGTAGCCTATATCATGAGTATACAATTCTGCTAATAGTTTCTCTTGAATATTTGAATACTCTTATCATCTACATTTACATTTAGCTGACGCTTTTATCCAAAGCGACTTACTAGTTCTGTACGACAAGTCATCAGGGAGGGTACAACTCTATCAGCTGAGTAACAATGTTCATCAAAGTGTTGAGTGTTACAGTGTAGGTTAGTTTATTAGAACAAGTGCATGACAGTAAGGTTAGTTAGGGTTAGATTCATTTATTTTTTTTTGGATTATTTCAGATAATGGTTGAAGAAGTGCGTCTTTAGTCGACGGCGAAAGATTGGACGGGTTTCGGCTGTCCTAACTGGGGTGGGTAGTTCATTCCACCATTGTGGGGCAAGGACTGAGAATAGGCGACTTCTCTTTGATGACCCTCCCGGAGCTTGGATAGGAGTAGGTCTGAGGCAGCCAGAAGATGCAGAGCGTAGGGGTCTTGAGGGTGTGTATGTGACGGATCATACTGGTCTGCGTTGTGTTTGATGTTAAATGAGAATGTCCCGAGGGGGAGTCGAACAGGGGGCTCCCGCGTCCACGGGCGACGACACAGGCCGCTGCACTAAGAAGTGAATTCACTCCTAACTACCGTACCTATGCGTCTGTTAACCCTGTTATGGGGAAGTGAGTTTAATTTACCAGCCCGCACTGCCACAGTCACTCGTCAACACACCTGTTTCCGTGACTGTGGACATACCCACGGGCTTCCCCGTTACATGTAGTTAGAGACCATTGACCGGAGGTAGGCGGGAGCGGTTCCCTTTGCCGCACGGTATGCTAGGTCAAGGGCCTTGAAGCGGATTCGTGCAGCAATGGGGAGCCAGTACAGGTCCCTAAGAAGTGGGGTGACATGGGCCGACTTCGGTAGGTTTGAGATCAGGCGGGCCGCTGCATTCTGAATGAGTTGAAGAGGCTTGGTGGCAGTGGCCGGGAGGCCAGCGAGCAGTGCGTTGCAGTAGTCGAGGCGGGAGATGACTGTTGATTGGACGAGGAGTTGGTCATCTTCTCCAGAGAGAGACAAAAGGATAGATACCAGTTTCCTCTGTGCGTTCAGTAGAGAGCTATCTGGCTGCATGTTAACCTAGCTTAGCACAATGAATGGAAGCAGACATGGCCGGTTAGCCTTCGGGAGAGGTGTTAGTTGGACAATGCCTAGGCTAATCGGCCATGTCCGCTTCCATTCATTGTGCTAAGCTAGGCTAATGTGCAGCCAGATAGCTCTCTACTGAATGCACAGAGAGAAAACTGGTATCTATCTTCTTGTCTCTCTCTGGAGAAGATGATAAGATAATTTCCCAAAATGTTGTGTTCTTTTAACTTTCATAGCAATAAAAACGTAAAAAAAATAAAAACCTTTTTACCAATATTATTAATCTTGTATAGACCTCTATGTTTTATGATCCAATAGTTTTGTTATGTGTCAAAGCATCAGCTGATAAAATGTTGAGATGGAATTTGAACGACAACTCTTAATGCCTTCTATTTCCCAGCCTGTCCTCCTTACATCCTACTAAACAGTTTCTTCTTATTTGATTATAGGGACAAATCATGGATCAGAACCTGTTTGGTGGAGCCCCAAGGTTCCTCACCCGGCCCAAGGCCTTCTCTGTGTGCGCAGGAAAGGATACCACACTGAGCTGTACCATCGTGGGCAACCCGACCCCGCTGATCTCCTGGGAGAAGGAGAAGCTGCGGCTGACATCTGGGGGCCGCTTCAAGACTGTGGAGGATGGAGATGTGTACCGCCTGACCATCTATGACTTAACACTGGATGACAGCGGACAGTACATGTGTTGGGCAAAGAACAATGTTGGAGAGGCTTATGCCGCTGTAACGCTCAAAGTGGCCCTGCCAGCAGAGATAACCCCGAGGGCTCCTGTCTTCATGGTTAAACCCTCCTCTGCACGCGTGGGCCTGGGGGGCGATGTCATCTTCCACTGCAAGGTCGTGGCCCACCCCGAGCCCAACTTTGACTGGGAGAAAGACGGGCGCTACATGGGGGCAACGAACCGCATCAAGATCGTCTCAGACAGTGACAGCAGCTCCTTGAGGATCCAAAGTGTGCGCAGCTTGGACAGCGGCACCTACACCTGCAGGGCGCAGAACTCTGTGGGTCGATCCAACGCCGCTGCGGCCCTGGTTGTGGATGTCCAGGATTCCCGCCACCTGAGCGCTGATAAGAACACCTCCCTCCTCTCTCACCTCCAGAAGCGCAAAGAGGAGATGAGCAAGGACATCTCCGTCTATCGCACCGAAGACAGCAGCTCCTCCTTCTCCTCCTCCACTAACATCACGGATGGGCTGGGTGCTCGCAGACTGGAGCATGACCTGAGAGCAGCGGCACTGGCAAAGTTGCCCAAAGGTGTGTTCACTCGCACCTGCACGGTGACAGAGGGCAAGCACGCCAAGCTCAGCTGCTTCGTGACGGGTCACCCCAAGCCTCACATCATCTGGAGGAAGGACGGCACGAACATCAGCGAGGGACGCAGGCATGTCATCTATGAGGACCAGGCAGAGAACTTCATCCTCAAGGTCCTCTACTGCAAGCAGAGCGACAATGGCCTCTACACCTGCAATGCAACCAACATGGCTGGTCAGACTTACAGTGCTGTGTTGGTGATTGTCAAAGGTGAGGTTGTCTTTTTCTTCTCTGTTTTTCGGACACATTTAGGTCATGGTATGCAATCAATTTTGTGTTAGGAACTAGCAATGTGGATAATTGCTTTGATGCCAAGTTCCTGTCCTGGGTTTACAGGGTCATTTGAAGGCATTATGTTAAAAGTCATAGAAATGAAGAATTACACAAAACAGCATCATAGTCGCTTGCCTTCACATACGCAACCTTTGTATTCAGTTGCAGTGTGCATTTCTGAAATTAGACTCTGGGTGCATCTGGAACCACTTGTTCCCCTGTTTAGGATTGAAACCCACGAAAACCTTTTCTCCTGTGTCTCCTCTAGACCTCTACTTTGTCTCCCTCTCAAGTCAAGTCAAGTCAAGTGTTTCTTTATTAATCCCCTTAAATCCAGGTGTCATAGCAGCATGGGGGACTGGGGAGGGGAGGTCCAGACTGGAAAAAAGACAATAATATAAATAATAATAATATAAAATTATAAAATACTATCAAATAATAGTATATAATATCAAATAATATAAATAATAATGATAATAATAATAATAATAATAATAATAATAATAATAATAATAATAATAATAATAATAATAATAATAATAATAATAATAATAATAATAATAATAATAGAATGGCAGTATATATAAGAGTATACATGGTATACAGAGTCCGTCTCTCCTAAAACCCATACAAAAATCTATCATGGTAGTTTGATTTGATTGGTTTACCCTGATGGCACTGGCTATTGTATGAATCATTTACCATGGTACTGCCATGGTAAAGGTCATAATCCAATTTAAACCATGATACTGACCATGGTAATCATTGTTGGTATTTCCATATAATTTAATACGAATTTTATGGGTATTTCCATAATTATTTGGTCACTAAATTATCAGAATACCATGATAATATATATATTTTGATACCATGATACAAGGGAAATACAAAGGGAGTAGGCATTCTCATGTTTTACATGTCCAGTGGTTTAAAGTAACTACAGTAAGTGTTTGTACTCAAGTACTGCACTTAAGTATACTTTTACTTGAGTATTTTCAAACTGTACTTTTACTCCACTACATTTCAAAGGAAACTTTTTACTTTTTACTCTTGAAGCCTGCCAACTTCAAGAGGGCGTAATCAGAGCAGCATAACTGGACCACATACTACTTTAACATAACCTTTATAAGTCAATAGTTCGAGGGTTGAAGTAACGCTTCAAAGCGCTGGAATACTAAAACATCATGTAGAATGCATACTTTTACGTTTGATACTACATTAAATATCAAATATATCTCTACTTTTACCGAAGTATAATTTTGAATGGAGGACTTTTACATTTACCAGAGTTATCTGGGTATTTCTTAAGTAAAGGAACTGTGTACCTCTTCCACCACTGTACACATCCTATTTTGTCATGTTTGTAGCCTATTCTAAATATGTCCACCAATATAGATGTAAAACTATGACCTTTTTTCAAATCTATTATGATTGATGTTTAGCTGAAAACATTAATTTAACCAGATGGTTGTATAGGACTTGCCTAACCTTAACCTTTTCTACTCATTACCTTAAAGTAATAATCTCAAATTTTTTTAGTTTGCCACTCTATATTATTGCCAACTGATGTGTGACTGTGTTTTACATCACTGTCAGCAACAGCAGTTTGTTTGGAATGAAAAGCAGATTAACTCAGTAGTTAGCATGAATCCTCAAGATGGAAAGCAAGTCAATTATAGTGCAAAACTACAACAGCAATGACCACTCATCACCAATAAATAGACAAATAGATAAAATGAGGATCGTAAGGATCCATACTATCCCTTTTTCTTACTTAACCTGAACTTGACCAGGAAAACATCAGGCCCAAAACATAAAAACAAGACGTATGTATTATAACGTGTTGGTTGCAAGGTATTGAGATTATATTGAGATGTGAATAAAAAAATTTCCTACAAGCACATTGTATCCTTGTGCTGTGTTAATCACAGCTCAATGAAATGGTGTAGCCTATAGATGAAAAAGATTTATGGAGGAATAACATTTGTATAGTATAGCTTTCAAGCTAGTGAATTGTTATACGGTATGTACAGTGAATAAGGTTTTTTAGGAGCTGAAATTAAAACAAAGCGTTAGGCTACAACCAAATTCAAAGACCATAGCAATATTACATCTGGGAAAAGCAACTACACTGATGACTGGGACAAAATAGTGTTCAGTTGTTTTATTGGTGAAATGCTCCTTTAACATTATCGAGTCTAGCAATACACCGCTACTAGATACAGTAGGCGAGAGCCAGACTATATGTATGTTTTTTTCACAACAAGGTGGAATGCTGGCTGCGTTTCGGGCGAGGGTGTTCCGTTGCGTCTATTTTCTGCCGGTGATGAGTGGTTCACAGTTGCTATGATGACCATTCAGCTGCTGTAGCCCCCAGGCGCCACTGCTAGGGAGACTTTCAACGAGCCGCTCACAATTGACCAGGGGTCTAAAACGTGTGTTGTCAATGACATGTCGCTAATCTTCATGTCAATGTGTGACAGTGAGTGCTTTGCCTTTGGTGTGCCTGGTTGTCGCTGGGGTGAGATAATGTATTACGTCATTTGTCGTTATTAGTGGTTTTCCAGCATTTGAATGGGGGCTTTACAAGTGGGAGGACTATACTCCTTTGCCCTTTATAATTTTGGTGTCCCATAAACACTGCATCATTTGATAACCGTCTGCGTAATGAACACCTCCGATAAAGGTCACAGAAAGACACTTGGAAGTGTACCTTCCAATGGTGTCCGATGACTCTTCTCTGGACGTCGCAGCCTCTCCTCCTCACTCCCATTGAAGTTTCCTTTTTTAGGTGGCCTTTTTGATTATACCAGCAGGTGTTTTATACCTACCAGACATCCGAAACACATATTGATATTACATAAATGAATCAAGAAAGGCTTAAAAGCCTATGCAAATTAAAGGATTATGTACAATGTGTTGCTACAGACTGGGGGGGGGGGGTCATCGAGCTTTGTTGTGAATAGCAATGAACAGCAGTGAACAGTTTCAGTATCATCTGTATCATCCTAGCCTTGGAGAGTAGATTACAAGCCACGAGGTTTTACTACTATATTTCATGTTCTGTCCACCTCTCTGAAATTTACAATCAGTTAGTTTGTGTAACTTAATATCCTCTAAATGGAAATATTAAATGATTTGGCTGAAAACACCCCCGTCCCCCCGACATTCTTTATGCGGTTCGCTGGTCAGAGTAAATGTTGACTTTATTTTATGTGAATACTTGGGGTATGTGCATGATTTATTGAACACACTGGAGATATCCCATAACTCAAATTTGTGTCACATGTTTTGACACTTGACTTGTTGGCTTGGGCGTGACTGAGTATTGGGTTGTACAGGGATGACAGATGTAAATTATGACATTACTACACTTCTTTTAATATAGCCACATGGAAGAAAAGATTTAAAGAGATGAAAAAAGGATGAACATTTTCTATTCATAAGCATGCTTTCTTTTCCCACTCACTGCAGTATAGGAATCAGAGGTACAATACGATATTTACACTAGAGCCACGATATTGTAATATATATTGTGATATATTGTGATTTATTATTATTATTCTATTGCAGCAAAATGGAATTGTCAAGCAAAAAATATTGATACTTAGCGCCAGTGTATCGATATCATATCGGCACACAAAATATTGTGATATATCACTGTATTGATATTTTCCCCCACCCCTACTACAGTATAGTATGTTATATGAATAGGCATCATACATATTATGAAATTTGCATTACATTTTCTTGTCCTAGTAAATCGTTTTTTATTAAAAAAGAAAACATTTGCATTTTCATATTAATAGGCAACTTACAGATATGTTAACAAACTTTCATTCATAAATGCTCTTCCAGAGCCCAAGGTGCCCTTCAGGAGGAAGCTGCAAGATGTGGCGGTTCAAGAGAAGGAGTCCGCCAGGCTGATATGCGAGGTGCCTGCTTCTGCCACCCTGGCCAGCTGGTTCATGGAGGAAACCCGCCTGGAACAAAGCAGCAAGTACCGCATGGAGCAGGAGGGCACTGTCCGCTGCCTCACTATTCACAACGTCACCACCAACGATGACGCCGTCTACATCTGCGAGATGAAGGAGGGCAGCCGCACCGTGGCAGAGCTTACTGTGCTGGGTATGAATGAGCCGAGTGTCTCTCTCCACTCCTCCACTCTGTCTTAACCCTTTCACTGCCACACGACAGAAGGTTAATCCTTTACTATCACACAACCGACGGCGATGCTCCATCATTAGCATCATTAGCTCCGCTCCGCATCCGCGGAGCTAATGATGCTAATGATGGAGCATTGCCGTCGGTTGTGTGATAGTAAAGGGTTAACCTTCTGTATTGTCACAGTGAAAGGGTTAACCGGCTGTCGTGTGGCAGTGAAAGGGTTAATGACCTCTGCCAAGGAGGTTACCTTTTCACCCCGCATTCGTCTGTCTGGTTTTTTGTTTGTCTGGGAACAAGATATCTCGAAAAGTAATGGCGGCTTGATTGCCATTGCTGCTGTGAACATTCATGACCCTTAGAGGAAGATACTTATTGATGTTGGTGAACCTGTGACCTTTTCTATAGTGCCACCATAAGGGCAAACTTTTCTAAATGTTCAAATGAGCATATTTCCTGCCCTGTTACCCACTTGCCTTTAAAGGGATTGCTGTATATCTTTCCTGACTAGAGATAGTGGTCCAATAGACTTTAATAGTGTGATATACTGAGTTCAAAGTACTTCTTAATTCCAAAGGTTTATTACAAATAATATTCAGTTTCACAGACATTTAAAAGTAAATTCACAGAAAGGTGAATCATTATTTACCACAGGATGGTTCAGATTTTTTAACCCTAGCTCTATTTCTTTCTTACCAATCATGTTAGAATAGAATAGACTTTTAATTGTCATTGCACACAAGTATACAACGAAATTTCAGGGGAGCTCCCACAGACCGTAGTACAATATACATGTAACACATAACACTGTACATATACAGAATATTTTAAATAATAAAGTGCATGATGAGCGGTAACATAGTGGTTATCAAGTCCAGGTAAAGTGCATGGTGCACGTGAGGGGACAGTCAATGAGAGTTTAACAGTCTGACTGCTTGGGGGAAAAAGCTGTTCATAAATCTTGAACTCTTCGCATGTATGGACCGGTATCTCCTCCCTGAGGGAAGGAGCTGAAAGAGGTGATGTGCTGGGTGAGACTGGTCCTTGATAATATTGGTCAAGTCCGAGTCCAAGTCTACCAATGATGATTGGTAGAGTCTTTTCTCAGCACAATCCATGCTGTTCCTCATACTAGCACTGGATAGTTAGCCACAAACCAAGGTCAGTGTGGTCACGCTCTTTTCTGCACAAGCTGACTGTGGCCCTTTTCACACCTGGCATTAAGATGTGTCTTGGGTGATAAGTACATCTGTTCACACCTGGCATTAGACATGCGTCTCGAGTGACCATTAAGTGGTCTTGTGATCGGATCTCATTTCCCTGCTGAATATGCAAATTACACTCAAGCCTATGACTATAGACACATAATGTTATAGAGCGTATTATATTTCCATTACAATACATTTTATTTATTTATTTATATGTTACTATGAAATCCCTTTCATTTAGTGAGTGACAAATGGATTAGCATCACACTAAATAACTTGCTGGCCAGTTATAATTATGCTCATCTTGACCCCCCCCCCTCTCCCTCTGCTATCAACTACCTTGACATTTGAAGTTAATAAAGAGGTGAGATGATCAGCACACAACAGTGCCATTAAGCACACATGTATGGGGACTATCCACTCACTATTTGGCTCGTATACTAATACAGACCGTTGGAAAGATCAGGAATTATATTTCGAAGCAATAGCAGGATGACCAGCGAGTGTCTCCAGCGATGGCAGCTGTTTATGAAATCTGATCAGGCCTATCTCATAAAATCACATAGGACTTTCCTCTAAATTGCCATTCAATATTAACTGAAGCGTCCTTTACAACCTTCGTACAGACGTTTCCGGCGTGATGAATGTATCTACAGAGGGAAATCACAGTGAACAGTGGGCAGCCCGTGCATGGTGCGAATCACCATTTGGAAAGACTGCAGATCGTCTGCGTCCGCGGAAATTCATCCTCCGTGTGAAATGGCTTTAATAATTGTTTTGGGGATTTATTTAAAAAAAATTATTGATCCTTTATTTAACCAGGAAGTCCCATTGAGATACAAGATTTATTTTGCAAGGGAGACCTGGCAAAGATAACAGCAATAAAATGTGCGATACATCACACAAGAACACAATAAAAGTGCATACATACAATATACAATGTATCACATAAAACACACAAACGGAATAGCCTACAAACATGATAGTAAAAGTGTATGACTGAGGGTAATACAGACATTTTTTAGTGGGGACCTGACTACAGAAAGCAGCGACATTTTTCTTGTAAAAAGTTATGTAACATAGATTTAAATTTGCCAAGAGAGACCAGGGTATCTAAGTGGATATGGTCCTAGCTCATTCCATGCCCAATGTGCAAAGTGAGAAAAAAACTGTCCTTCTTAGTTCAGTGAGTATTCTGGGAGTTTCTAAAAGTAGCCATCTTGTGGACCTGGTATGGTAGCTGCTAGAGGCAAAGCAAATGAGAATAGAAAGATATAGGGGAAGCTTCCCTAGGACGGCCTTATATATAAAAACATACATGTGTGATTTCCTCCGTACTAACAGAGAGGTCCATCCCACCATTTGATATAGCACACAACGGTGAGTAAGCCCTTTGGCACTAGTGATGAAGCGCAGAGAAGCATGGTATACACTGTGTAGCTTTTATTATTTTTTTGCAGTGAAGAGGCAGCATGGATATATATAATGTCACCATAGTCAATTACAGACAGGAATGTGGCTTGAACAAGTTTCTTTCTGGCCTCAAAAGAAAACCATATGTTTGTTGCAAAAGAAAGAAATACGTTTTAGTTGAAGTTTCTTTGTGATGTTTCCAATATGCACTTTAAAAGATAGTTTTTCGTCCAACCATAGCCCAAGATACTTGTAGGATGAAACATTTTCTATGGCTGCTCCCTTTAGCGTAACAATATGAGCATGGTCCACTGGCTGTGAGCAAGCCCTTGTGAACATAATTTCTTTGCATTTGTTAAACTTTGCAAGTTTAATAGTGAGGTTTGAGAACAATGAAAAGCAGCCTGGAGGTCCTCGATCACCTGAGTAAGGGAGGGAGCACTTGTATGCAAGACTGTATTGTCCGCATAAAAATGCAGCTTGGCTGTATGGATTTTATTTCCCAGGTAATTTATAAAGATACAAAATAAAACCAGAGCTAAAAAAGACCCTTAGGGAACACCTTTGTTGATTTATAAAAAACTTGATTTGTAGTTCTCTGCAAATATACATTGTGTTCTGTCTGAGAGGTATGGGGATGGGATGCTGGGGATGCTTGTGATTATGAAAATGAATGGGGCTTCTGAAGGGGAACCTTGAGAGCAGTATAGGCTATAGTAGCCTAATACATTCTGATTACTTGTGATTCATTCACTATATATAGGCATTCCAAAAGAAAATCAGACATTATGGATAAAGCCAGCTTGTGCAATTTGAGAACCAACTGGAGATGAGAAAAAGAAGGAAGAAAGAGAGAGCAGACTTTACTACCACAAGATCCCGGAGGATATGATGCACAGTTGAGTCCTTCAATGTGGCCCAGGACACATTCGCGTACACTGCTTAAAGAATGCGGCCATATTCCCTACTCCTCCTAAGATGTTCGCCTGCTTTTTGCTGTGTGGCATCTAGGGTCCAATATCTTCTCATTTATTATTTAGATAGTTGATAGGCAAAACCATATGACTGCTAGATCCAATTGATTTTTGGATAAATGCATGGTAAACAGGAAGTGATGTATTACTTGTGAATGCTTACTTGTGTCTGATTTGCACCGAACTTCACAAATAATGTTTGGCTTCTATAGCAAGGAGGCCTGTACCATTTTAGGTTGTTTGGTGTCTTGGTAGAGCTAAGCATTAAGCACATTTCTGGTAAGTACTAGATTTAAAGAGGCACTTGGAAAGCAAATTTTTTACAGATTTGTCGATGAAATCAACTGACTAATTGATTAGTTGAAAAATCCTAATAGTCGACTAAGAATGTCTTTAGTCGAGGAGGACAGACAGCCCTAGGCTACGCACAGCGATCATCCATGACTTCACATCGCTCCTCATCATCACAGCAAGGCTTGCTAGTACATAATGTTAGCCAACTACACAAATACAGTGCACCTGCGTGACAACTGTCATTTACTCACCATTGGTAAAGTGACACTTGTGAGTGAAGCTTTCAGAGAGCAGTGCTCCATTCCTCCAAACATATCTCTCTCTCTCTCTCTCTCTCTCTCTCTCTCTCTCTCTCTCTCTCTCTCTCTCTCTCTCTCTCTCTCTCTCTCTCTCTCTCTCTCTCTCTCTCTCTCTCTCTCAGAGTCTCAGTGTGTGATGTTGGTGCTAGAGTGAGAATGCACTGTCTCTCAGAGTGAGATCAAATGTTTTTCAAATGTTTTTTATACAGGTAATATTCATACTTACTGGTTTAAATAAACAATTTGATAGCATTTCCCATCATTACTAAACAAGAGTTTTGTACAAAAGGAATTAAAGACCAGTCCCTTATAGACGCCTGACCAAGATATAGGCCAGTATTCAATGAAATTGAACGCCGGGCTATTCAATAAAACATTTTGTCACTCCAATAGTTGATAAGCCAACCTGCATGACCCCTAGATCCACTCAATGAATTTCAGTGAAAACAAACACAATCTATCTAAAAAATTGTGTTTAAGTAATGCATCACTTCCTGTTTACCATGGTAAACACAATTTTGACCAAACTTGACAAATTATGTTTGTTGTATGACTGAGGTGGCATCACCATGGGTCTGTTGAGACACGCAATATAGGCAACTCTCGTTTCTGTCATCGACCCAGTAAAATGTTGTGATAGTAACGGTAAATTGGGAAGATTGTTAAGCCTTGACAGAGTCTGCTCTCTACTAAGTGTATTACACAATGGTTTCACCTCAGTAAACATGTAAAAATGTCGGTAAAAGAATACCACTCCTGCACACTGATATCTTACTCAATTGTAATTTTCATCAAGCACTAGCATTTCTGGTAGACCTTTCTGGCGTATAACTCTTGTTTTAGCCAGTTTTGTACTGTAATGGAAATGTTATCTATGTCCATCTGTGTTAAATCTCTGTACAGCTTTTGACTAGTTAATATGATCAACTAGTCTGACTACAGCCCAGACACTAGGCTACAGTCTGTGTGTCTCTTTAACAACAAACCAAGGTTTGAGGAGATAGGAGAGGTCCAAGGCTATTTCCCTCTCCAGTTAAGACATAACAAAGGCTATTGAGCCAATCTTGTTATTCATTCCCTAACTGGGGCATATTTTGTTTACCTTTTATGTCATATCTGGATGTCTAATGTACGTCATTTCAATTATGTATTAATGTATGTTCTGACCAGAGCTCTTGGTCACTTTCTGGTCAGACGCTCGTGTGTCTCTCTATAAACTGATCTCTGTGGAAGCACAGATATTAAACTATGTTCTATGTTTTTATATACAAATGACTCTATCTCAATTTCTACAGTTCACTGTCATGGCTCATTTTAAATAGTCCACAACAGTACCTCACGGTTGTGTCACTGATGTCACCTTGTGTTTTCTGAACCGATGTTTGCATCCCTCTCCATGCGTTTCAGGCAACATCACCAAAAAGCTTCCCAGGAGGACAGTTGTCCCCATTAGTGATACCGTCATCTTCTGCGTGGAGCTGGAGCACCCCTGCCCCGATGCCTACTGGACACGCAATAGTGACAAGCTGAAGGAGGACTGCCGCATCACCATAGCTTGTGTGCTCAGACAGTACACACTCACCATCAAAGACTGCCAGGCAGACGACTCTGGAGAGGTGGCTTTTGTCGCCGGAGACTGCAAGACCTCCACTCGATTCTCCGTCACCGGTGAGGAATCTCTCATGAACACTCTCAATCCCACAAAACCCTCTCAAAAGGCACATTTTCAACAACAGATTTTCACGTTGATTGACCATGTATTTCTGCGATTCTACAATGGGTTCCATTGCCTTCGGGGTATGAAACACTTTTAATCCATAAAAGACCACATCAAACTCAAGTAAAACCCTCCCCAAAACTGGAGTCACAATGTTTTCAATTGACAGCAGTGATTCGTAATCATATTTCAAAACTAATCTATGAAATACGTTATCGTTACTCTTTTCTTTTTTCTTTAGCCGCAAGAAAGCATCCACCAGATCTCCCAGTCGATGCTGTAGTGCGGAACAAGACTGACTCGTCCATCACACTTCAGTGGTCTCCCCCTGACAGCGACCGGCCTGTGCCCATCAGGTCCTACGTGGTGGAGAGAAGAAAGGTGGGCACTCAGACGTGGCAGAGGTACAACGCCACGGAAACCATCGTCTCCACTGAGATAACTATCTGCAACTTCACCGAAGAGGCCAGCTATCAGTTCCGTATCTCTGCTATCAACGACTACGGCCAGAGCCCCTTCCTGGAAGTGCTTGGAAGTTTCTACCTCGGTAAGACCTGATAGCAACATTTATTTTCTTTAATGTAACAGAAATAAAGGCTGCATTTGTACAGCCAAAAGCAGCAAGATGCATCGCTTCGGAGGAGGGGGAGAGACAAGTCAAATGTCGATTGGTCGATATAGCATTTTTCCACCATGGCCCCGCGCCAAAGTAGAATGGCCTTCTACTTTGAGGCGTGCAAAAAAATCTGAGGTGTGCCACCATGTGGAGCGGGAAGCATGCTTGAAGCAGTTTCATAGCAAACGATAAAAAGCTGCTCGTAAGCACTTCAGGAAAACAAGTCAGTTAACCTCACTCCTCTGGTACAAGCACTGTGCATAGTGCATACTTTGGATTCAGCTTGATCAACTGCACTGCTGCAGAATTCCAATGATGTGCAATTGTCATTTCATAATAGACATAGACCAGCACAGAGCTTCAATTTTAGAAGCTATGAGATCTAGCTATTCACCCCTGCGTTGGACAGCCCTGTGACAACTCCTCTAGCGTGATGAAAACTCTGCGAGCAACGGGTCTAACATGCTTTGCATCGTTGCCATTACTGTTTGCCCAAATCGCGGTAAAAACCGAAACTAATGTGAGCTGCTAAGTAACGTTAACTAAGCTGGTCCCGAAACCGAGGAAATACTCTGCGCAGATAAGTTTCATCTCTCTCTCTCTCTCTCTCTCTCTCTCTCTCTCTCTCTCTCTCTCTCTCTCTCTCTCTCTCTCTCTCTCTCTCTCTCTCTCTCTCTCTCTCTCTCTCTCTCTGTACGTTCAATGATTTTAAGTAGCCAACAGTTACACTATAAAATCGAACTGGAGAGGTGATGATAATAAACATTTAACTTTATTAGCTGAAATATTCTAAAATCATTCAAATCATTAAAATATCTGCTATCTGCATTCTCCCTGTGTGTCTCTGTGTGTGTAATAAACTTACTGTCCCATCTCTTGGGTCTTTGGAAAGACCAGATGAGGTCAGAGGAGTTTTATAGTATTTACTGAGGATGGCCAGATAATACATATAATATTGTTCTAAATAACTAAATGTTCTAAATAAATAACAATGTTGAAATTGAGAAGTTTGAACGAATGAAATAACATTTTTGTTATTACAGAGAGAGTAAACTCCTGAAAAAAGGTATCGTTGGGTACCGGTATCGATTCCCAGGTATTGGTTCAAATGTGAACGGTACCCAACCCTAACAACAACACATGTCATACTGAATATATGGTGTGATGTTTTGATTCCTTCACAGAACCCAAAGCAGAAGTGACGACTGGTCTCATGAACAGCACTGCAGTTTCTGGCGAGGAGGCCAGTCTCTCTGTGGAGCTGTCTGCTATGTGCTCTGGCTTCTGGTCCTTCAATGGCCGATTGCTACGGAGTGGAGGAGACTACCTCATCACCCGCTCCAAGACCATACACACGCTAGTTTTCCGTATTGTTACCATGGAGATGAATGGGGCCGAGGTGAGGTTTGTGGGCGGCGGCTCTGAGACCAGTTGCATCTTGAGTGTGAAGGGTAAGCACTTGACCTGGCCAATGTAAAACAATAACAGTAAGACATTCAGTACCCATCTATATCATGAAAATTGATTTTCCAATTTCCTGGAAGCAGTAAATCTGTGGTAGCTGAACACTTACATTTGTACTGTATTTCCAGCCCCACCTCTCAGGTTCACCAATAAGTCAGGTCAGATGCAGATGGTGATATGCAATGCCCAGGACTCCGCCCGGTTGACCGCAGAGGTGTCCGATTACGATTCACAGGTGTGTAATGGAGAAAATATCATCTGTATTGTCTACATCTATTGCGTGTCTTTCCTTACACTCGTCTTGTTCTCCGACTGCGTCTCCAGGTGGTGTGGATGAGGAACGGGCGAGAGGTTAAAGTGGGGAAGAAGTACGAGTATGTGGTCGTAGATCGCAAGAGGACCCTGATGATCCACAACGTCACAGAGGAAGACGTGGGCGTCTATGAGTGTGTTTTAGAGACAGACAGAATGTCCCTCCAACTAGCTCTTAAAGGTACAACAATTGAATGAATAAGGCAAAGTGTTAATTTGACCCCAAGCGTGAATCCCCAATTAGCTGTATACATTCACACACACACACACACGCACACACACACACACACACACACACACACACACACACACACACACACACATGCACACACACACACGCACGCACTCACACACACACACACACACACACACACACACACACACGCACACACTCACGCACGCACGCATGCACGCACGCAAAAACTGTGGCCACTAGGGGGAGGGTGGGGACACTTCTGTGGACCAACCGACCAACCAACCGACCAATTAGCCGCAGCTAATAAACATGTGATCAAATGTATGTAAACTACTTGCAGTGGTTGCTTTAACAAGGCTAGGATACTTGAGCTGCAACCTCTAACCTACATAGTGCCAACAGCCCCTCACACATTACTGTAAGCGACGCACAGGAACTGGACGTGCTCTGATGGCTGCTAGCAGGTGCTTATGAGCCACCAGACATAAGAAAGGAATCTCTATCATCATGTAATCAACTCCACTCAGCATGACTGTCCCGCCAGCCTAAAGCCCTTTCCACACAGGGGAAAACCCTTATGTATTTAACACTGGAGTATGAAGTTATAACAATTTTAAAAGAGAATGAAAGTGTTGTGGAATAATTCAATGACAGTGCCATGACAGTGAACTGTAGAAATTAAGACTGAGTCAATTTGTATATATGAAAATATAGAACATCGTTTATTTCTGCGGCCACAGAGCTCAGTTTACAATCAGACACACTAACGTCTGACCAGAAAGTGGGAAACAGGTCTGGTCAGACTTCATTAAATACATAATCGATATGACGTACATGAGATACCAACTTAATAATAAAGATGAGAAGAATGAAAACAAAGAATGGGTCTATGGCTTTGTTATGTCTTCACACTAGATGTATGTTTTTAGTAAAGACTCACCATCATTCCAATCTCTTCATTTCTTAAGACGAGCCTGTCAAGTTCCTGAACAAACCCAGAGGTCCTCTGGGAGTGGCGCCGATCCTCTCGGGGGACCTGGAGCTGAGCTGCGAGGTGTCTTCCGCCAGCGGGGTGGTGGTGTGGAGGAGAGACCGTGAGGAGGTCACTGAGGACCAAAGAACCACCATCATCTCAAAAGGGACTCAGCGGAGACTCATCGTCAAGAATGCTAAGCAAAGCGACCAAGGACAATACTCTTGTGAGACAGCGGTGGACAAAGTCACATTCCAGGTCAAGATTGTTAAAGGTAAGACTGTACGGAAACTTGTGTTACACTCGGAAGAACCCTGTAATTGTCTTTTTCAACAGCCGTTGTGCTTCAGTTATTCAAAATGAAAATGTACTTTTCTCACAGAAGCTCAAGCTGCCTTCTCCAACAAGGAGTCTGTCCAGAAGGAGGTGAATGCTTTTCTCTCCCAGAAAGCCACTCTGAGCTGCGAGGTGGCCGACACCAAGGCTGAGGTGAAGTGGCACAAGGACGGCAAGCAGCTGATATCCAGTAGGACACGCTACTCCGAGACGAGGGACAAGACTCGTCAGTTTGTGATCGAAAAGGTGGAGAAGAGCGATGCTGGAGAATACAGCTGTGAGACTGGAGGGGATAAGCTGGTCTTTAAGATTCTGGTGTCAGGTAGGAATAATCTAAGATCATATATATATATATATTATTTATATATATATCTCGTCTGTTGTTGGAAAGTCTGAAAGTTATACGTGATGTCTACAGTGAATACGCTGTAGCTCTTAACACTTTCAATGCCAACGACGAGATATCCTGTTTGTTCATGCCGACCGTTCATTGCCAACGACGAGAGATCTCGCTTTTTTTTATTAGCGATTTGAATTCATATTTCATCAATCTAGTCTCACGTTAGTGCTGCAAACTCTCTCTGAGCTCCATTGGGAAAATACAGCCCCCTATCGTCTCCCTGTGGTACTGCACCCCTTTGGAATGGATTGAAATGAAACACATGGGGGGGGGGGGGGGGGGGGATCCAGCTTCCTCATTTTACTTCTCAGTCAAGTCACCCGAGAGGATCGGATTCATTGCCGAGCCCCAAAACAGCGTGGAATACATATTTCCAGTACCCAGCGTTGGATCAATAAACGCGATCGATATTTGGAATGGCGATCAGGAATTGGAATAATCTTTTTGGAGAACATCTGATCTGAGGTAAGGAATCTATTTTACCAGTCTTAGGATAATCAGATCTTTTTTCACAGAGATATCAACGTGTGCCCTACAGTATGTGTGTGTGTGTGTGTGTGTGTGTGTGTGTGTGTGTGTGTGTGTGTGTGTGTGTGCTGATCATGAAATGATAGCGTGCATAAGTACACATATACTATCGATAATCTTGCGTTTATTTGAAAACGATTCATAAATAGGCCGAAAATTTACAACGTTTTTTGTGTATTCCAGAATATTCCAGTAAAGGGCGATTATCACAGAATCTTTATATTTTCCTGAAACTAGCGTTTTTCAAAATGGTATAAAACGGAAATGAACCGATTAAAAAACAATCCGTTTCGACAATGTTGACTGCAAACAAGTCATTGATAAGCGATGGCCAAATTAGACACATAGCCATAATTTAAGACATAGTTTATGCGTTTGCAAATATGAGAGCTCTATCATTGAAGTGGGTGGCGGCACGGAAGCACTAAATCGTGCACCGAGCTCCGGCATTGAAAGTGTTAAGATACGAAAATATGAGATACACCTTTATTCATCCCTGTGGCGAATAACAGGAGGAGAGGAGAGGTACAGGCAGGATAATGGGAATAAAATAAAACAATTTTAATTAAATAAAATATAAGAATAAAGAATGAGAATATGATATAGATAAGAATAAATAAATACACAAATATCGAATCTGCAACTGGATCTGTGTGAGTGAACCTGTGAGACATATCAATTATATCACTGTGTGTATGTACACACCACCCTGGTATAATATACAGACTATCCTAATTCTACCCCAGGTACAAATATAAATAGCCAATCGAAGTCTACCTATACAAAAATATACAATACTCCATACTAAGTCATAGTCTACCCTGGTATAAATAAACAGATTAAACAGATGATCAATAAATATAAATGTACATATATGAATATGAATATGTTTGAAGGTGTGAATATATGAATGAGTGATATGTGAGTCATTGTGCAGAGAGAGCAAAGTGATGTAACACCATGATGTGACAATGGAGGAGTCATCAGAGAACTTCTGGCACATACCTGAGTTGAGAGGGAGCGGGGCAGTCTGCTGCTATGCCGGGGTGCATGAATACTTTCGGCAACCAACATCCCCTTCCGCGTTGCTCTGATTGGCCAGCGATCGGCCAGCCCTCTACGCTCGTTTTCCCCCTACGCCGGTAACGCGCGCATGCGCATTTCGTACTTGTCTCCCTGTGTGGAGACAGGGGCCGCTGGTGTACAGCTGAGAGCTCCAGCATAGCTATGTCCGCGAGCTAGGCGCAAGCCAGAGTAAAACACAGTTTTCAATCAATCAATCAATCAATAATAACATTAACGAGACTCTCGTTGTGTCTATTCTGCTAACGCTACCTCTCATTGCTTTAACGTTACCTAGGCTCTCGTGTCTATCTGCTAACGTTCGTTAACGTTAGCATTAGCATTAGGCTAACAAGCTGTAACGGCACCAGTCTTGCGTCTATCTGCTAACGTTAGCATTAGGTAATAACCGGTTTAAAATGGATGGTGATTACCTCACGTTGTGTCTATATTCTACTAGCATTAACCATTAGTTACTAGTACAAACAATCAATAGCGAGTTATATTGATCACGCTATGTACGATAGCCATGCTAAAACGCTAGCACAACATTAGCACCTAACCTAACAACAAGCTTAACAAGTCAGCGATCTTTTTGTGAGACTAAACTCTCCGCTCGGTGGCAAATTGTGTTGATGTCGGTTTTGTTTCATCAATAAATTAGGCAGAATACACAGTGACTGTATCCTTTTTTGTTTATTGCACTTGTTCCTGCTGCAAATTAAATCCTATGCGAGACATTAAAGATGGCGGCTTTCTGTTTTTGTGGAGAGCCTCCAACGAGTGACGTGTCTCTCTTCTGACCAATCAGTGGTCTGCAGTGTTTCACATGACTTTTCTGGTACCACAACATGCCTTTCGCGTTGCTCTGATTGGCCAGCGATCGGCCAGCCCTCTACGCTCATTTTCCCCCTACGCCGGTAACACGTGCATGCGCATTATTGCTGGCCAATCACAGCAACGCGGAAGGGCAAGTTGGTTGCCGAAAGTATTCACACGCCTAGCGTAGCAGGCTGGGCTGGGGGTTTAATTGATTGATTGATTGATTGATTGAAAATGTTACTAACAGATTGCAGATGGTACAATACAGTATGGTTCAAGTTCAAGTTTATGTTTCTTTATTGATATATGTGTGTTAACACAAGGTCAACGGTACAATGAAATGTGTTGGATGAGAGAACAGCTCACCTCAGCAGTGGGAGTACGAGACGCATTCGAGCACTAGTCATTTAAAGATAAAATAAAGTAAGATTAAAAAAAAGTTTATCAAAATGGAATAGCATAAGTACAAAATACAACACATGTGAATTTGTATTTGTATTTGTGTGTAAAAGTAAAAGTGACAAATGTAAACAACAGTTTTGCACAAATGAAACGAGAAATTTACATTTACATTTTGTCATTTAGCTGACGCTTTTATCCAAAGCAACTTACAGGTTCTGTACGACAAGTCAGCAGGAAGGGTACAACTCTTACAACTGAGATATGAGATAAATCAAATATAAGATATATATATATACAATTTTATTAAAATGACATATACAACACTATAACTGTCCCTGGGTAAAAAATAAATAAACAAACGTAAACTTAAACTATTGCACATTGGGTATGTATGTAGCAGTCTAGGTTCAATAGCAGCAGTCATAGTTGATTTTCAAGTTTCAAGTTTCTTTAATAGTTGTCATACAGAAGTACAGAATACTTTCATACAAAATGCTTCTTACTGTTACGCTCCAGAGACTGTGCTAGACAAGATAGTATCAAATAACATAGTATAGCATGTAAATTAGAAGTAGAAAATGAGGTCACAGTGTTCAGTATAGACATATGTACAATGTTCGATGTAGAATAGACGTAACTGAGTTACCATATAATATACAATACTATGCAGTGTACTAATGTACAATACTATATAGTGCAAAGCAGAAATGGGATGAGGTACAATTTAGGTACAATTTACAGTAAGGTGTACGAGTTGTAGTGCAATCCTTCATCAATAAATATAAAGTGTGGGGAGTGGGTGCTACAGTGTGTTTGTTTAAAGTGAGTGTGTGCTATAAAGTGTGGGGAGTGGGTGCTACGGTGTGTTTGTTTAAAGTGAGTGTGTGCGTGTGGATGTGTGTGCTATGTGCGTTTGATGGTTGTTGTTGTGTAGTGTTCATTGTTCGTTGAGCAGCCTGATGGCCTGGGGATAGAAGCTTCTTCTGAGTCTTTCTGTGCTCGCCTTGAGACTCCGGTATCGCTTGCCTGACCGCAGCAGTTCAAAGAGGCAGTTGTTCGGGTGACTGGAGTCTTTAATGATTCTCTTAGCCTTGCCCCTGCACCGCTTGTTGTAAATGTTCTGGAGGGTGGGGAGACCCCCTCCGATTGTGCGTTCGGCTGAACGTGTCACTCTTTGTAGTCTGCTTCGGTCTTGTGCAGTGCTATTCCCAAACCAGGAGGTGATGTTGCCAGTCAGGATGCTCTCTATTGTACATGAGTAGAAGTTCTTAAGGATCTTCTGACTGACTTGGAACTTCCTTAGGCGCCTGAGGAAGTAGAGGCGTTGTCGTGCCTTCTTCACAACACTGTCAATGTGTGTGGTCCATGTCAAGTCCTCGGATATGTAGGCTCCGAGGTACTTAAAGCTGTTGACTCTCTCAACCGGTGCCCTGTCGATGCTGAGGGGGCTGTAGTCCTTGACCCCCGACCTCCTGAAGTCCACAATCATCTCCTTTGTTTTGCTGACGTTCAGGGAGAGGCTGTTTTCCTGGCACCATCCCGCCAGGACCTTGACCTCTTCCAGGTAGGCCCTCTCGTCGTTGGCAGAGATCAGGCCCACCACCACTGTGTCGTCAGCAAATTTGATGATTGTGTTGCTACTCCGCTGAGCCACACAGTCGTGTGTGTACAGGGAGTAGAGGAGGGGACTCAGAACACAGCCCTGGGGGGCCCCTATGTTGAGGGTGATGGATGAGGAGGTGCAGTTGCCTGCTCTCACCACCTGGGGTCTGCCCGTCAGGAAGTCCAAGACCCACTGGCAGAGGTCATAGTTCAAGCCCAGGGCCCTCATGCATCAACGTGTTCTACGCACAGATCTGTGCTTACCCTGTGCGTACGATCATTTCTAAGCAAAGAGTGGGATTCATCAACTTCAACTTGAACTTGACTTCGTGCTTACATCTACGCACAGGTCAGACCTGGCGTACCTAGCTCCCAGTGGTAGAATATATTATTACAACAAGGAAATGAGCTTCTGTGCATAATAACACCGGCATGTTCTGTACGAACCGTAGTTCATTATAGTTCATTGTAGAATAGCAACAGTAGTGTAATTATGGTCAAAACCCTATAAATAGCATTTGGAATAATAGATCTTTCTCTCAGAATGAATGCAGCATGGTTTATATAGCGTTATCGGAATATACGGGGTGTAGGCTACTGACTGACTGCGCTCCGCGTAGCTTGATTGATTGATTGATTGAAAAGTTTATTAACAGATTGCAGAATGGGTACAGTACAGTACAGCTCAGTACATACAATTGTTAATTGGGGATGCAGACCAACTTTCGTCTTGTTTACATCAGGGTCCCCCATTTTCAATTCATCATAAATCATAAAGCTCAACTCGTTATTATTCTGCGCAGACCGCAGAAACACGGGAACGTTTTGATTATATTTAAAAGGCTTTACGTTAAACGAAACAAGTGGAACTTCGAAGCTGTAAGCAGAATACAAGTCATATGAATATAGTGTTCTTCCCCCTTTTTACTGTATAAGAAAGAATAGAAAACGCATTGCAATGACACTATAGTGGACAGACTATGTATATGATGGGATTCAAGTTCATGTATTGAAAGGCAGGCTATCATACATGCAGTGAGATTCATTGTTCTTGTATATGCTCTCGTATTATATTGTTTATATAGGCTATGAAGTGAATTCCCAGCTTAAATTCCCTATTTATTACTTCTTTCTGCGTTGTGATTTAAACCTTTTTACAAGCTCTTGGGATCCACTCTGTTCTAAATGCAGATAACCAGTGTTTTAACTTGGTTACTGCCTTCTATTTACCCAGCTTGAAAATACGGCGCGGCCGTTGAAATGAAGCGAGATCTGAGCAGTTTGAAAAAGAACCCGTCTTTAATGAAAAAAGGATTTCAATTAGATGTTACAAAAGAAATCTTTGAAAGAATGGTGCAATGAATTCTACCGGTAGCATTCGCTATGCCGAAGGTCAGTAGAATTCAGTCTAAATTCTCAATAACAAGCTCTGTCTAAAAACACGTCTCGTCTCGTCTTCGATTCTGCTGCGTCGATTTCTCCTCCTGCTGGGTCTGTTGTGGAGAAAAAGGGTGTGTGTTTCCTGTTGCTTCCTGGGTTCTGTTCGGGTGTGTTCTGACTCTACTGGCACGGAGTCTTTGCTAATATCAAATTTAGGCTCCGCCTCTAGTTTTACGGCAAGCGGGCGTTTTCCAAACTCTCCTCGAGTGTTCCTATTGGAGGACACTTACTCTCAACTCTCATTGGCTAACTCCTTATCGTGACGTTTTACATCGAATTACGTCACGATGTGGATTCTATGTCCAAAGCCTTTGATCAACTGCTCCTTTGTATAGAACAGACTGTCTGGCGTCTCTCAAGGCAGTCCCTTTGTATTGGACCTTTTGCCTAGAACACTTAGGGTGTAAAATCACTCAGTTTATTACTCCCAGGAAGTCCCAACGAGACTATCTCTTCGTTTGATCAACAGCTGCCTGTCTCAATCACTCTGGTTCAGAGCCTTGAGTCCACGCAGCTGTTTCAAACCACAGATACGTCTTGTTGGTTTTGTTGAATGAAAATGGATAGCGGCAGAGAAGCCAGGAGAATTTGTGAATGCATATTACCTGTCGGTGTTGTGCCATTCTGAGCTTCATGGTATACAGTGCAATAAACACAGTTTGAATGGAATTCTACTACAGTTTCCCCGGTTTGGGGATTGATGATCCCCAAGATACATGTTAGTAATTCCTCAAACAAACTGTTTACAATTACCTTAACCTTACTGTTTAACCTAATTACCTCAGAGCCAAACCTTTCCAGAATCCTTCTGACTCATTTTCCGTATTTGTTAGTATCATTTACTTTCAACACCCACATTACTCCCTCCCCTACTGACCGACTATGGACCCATCTTTTATTTACACAGTTCTCTATTCACTCACACCGTTTAACAATTTCCACTCATTTTGCAGGTTATATACAATTTTATCAGTTATATCAATTTCACTTCCGTCTAGGTCCGTCCCTTTATACAAAAAGATGATCGTACCAATTACCAGGTTTAGACTATACTTTATGTGTTTTTTATCCAAATGTGTCTGTTTTGTGCAATTCACTCTGAAAGAAAAGACCTTACATTGCATTTACTATCTAAACATTTCTAAAAAAGGAGAGAGCTTAGCTAATGAAAAATGAAAAATTAATATGTACACGCCCTCTCCAAGGCCTATCAGTTACACTATCCCTTCCTTTGCCTATGTATATCGTTTAGGCTTCTTGATGACTCGTTGTGGTCGAGTATCTTGTTCCGGGCTTGTGCTAAGCACTGGTTCCTCTGGCTCTTCTGGTACCTTCTCCATGCTTGGTTCTGCTCCAATTCTGATACCCCTCGGAAAACAAAAACATCATGATTAATATAGTTGCATTCATTTTTTCACATTCTTTTTCATTATTCAGTACCACACCCCCCAGGGGACACCTGTCACCCAGACACGTGTCCCCCAGAGGTAATCTAAAGAATGCCACAGACGCCGCGCCACGCACGCCGTGAGGTGCCGACCCTGTTTTACTGAAGAGACCTTGACAGCCCCTCCACAGCGGCCTAAACCCACCTCACCACAGGTACACAGCAGACAGCATCCCGGCAACCTCTCCCGTGCTCCAGGCCAGTATCCCCAGAGTCCAGTGCCCTGCCGGACGGCCACACATAGCCGACCAGACCCAACACCGAACCCCGGGCACACCGCCCCACATCACACAGCCCTCCAAACGTACCTACTATGGGGGAAAAAACCACAATTGTACACACAATCCTATCCCGTCAATTGCAACGCACGGTCGTCCAGGAACGTCCCCCGCCTCACACCCACACGCACGCCCCGGCCCTCCCACTCCCCAACCCTGAATGTCCACCACCCAGATCAGAGAATAGTCGCCAGCGCGGACGCCGGGCACCACGGCTTTATCGGAACGCCCACACCTACCCTGCCACCCTCCGCGCCAACCTTCATCACCATCATTGCATACGCAGGCGCAACCGAGCGGTGTGGGTCCCCAGACGCAGAACCAGCCGCGCCGAGAGTCTTGAACACGTACGTCACACACACCCTGATAACATTCACACAAACTACTATAACCGCAAACATCACCACAGCACACAGCAAATACTTAGCAATTGTCCATCCTATGTAACCTAACCAACTTTGGCCCCAGCCCTCCCACGAGTCCTCCTGCGTGGGCTGCATCTCCCTAGTAATATTCTTCAAATGCTCTATAACTTCCTGTATGCCGCCTATGTCATTTTCGGGGATAAATGTGCAGCATTCCTGACCAATCAATGCACACGTGCCCCCTGAACTCGCCAACAGGAAGTCCAAACCCGTCCTTGACTGCAGCTCCATCAGTCTTAAGGACCGTAACTCTTGAGCCTCCAGGGCCATACCTCTGGCGGTCGTAGCCGTCATATCCTCAAACACGCGAGCTAGATGGTCTAGTTCACCCATGTTTGCATACGTCCCCCACCAGGGAAACGCCACCCTGAAAAAGTGGTCCGCATCTATAAACCTCCTCCTCCTTGACTTGGGAATCGTCGGCAAAACATCTGACACCCTCATAGCTGGCACCAAATACCCCAACGCACACCTACCCCTCCACTTAATAGGCAACGCTGCGTAAGCATACTCACCACAAATCCAAAACGCCCCCCTAGGGGCCGGCGCCTCCGAATTCTTACCCCATATTCCACTCTCACCCTTGCAGCCGTCCAAATATCCCACGTCCCTACCACCTGACTTCCCCTCTACGCACATCTCAAACCCAGCCGCCCTAAACGCCACTGGAATGGGGCTAGTGTCCTTAAGACCCCCATAACCCACTGCCTTATTCGACCCCTGTTCCCGGCCCAAATACCTCAACATCCTATCATGACCCACCCCGTCGCATAGGCCGAGCAGAGGCTCGTCCCTCAACACATTGGCATGACACTTCGTTAAGGGGTGTGCAATCAAGGGAAGACCTGCGTCGCCTGCTAGCGGGGCTAAGCCACACACATAACAATCCGACCTATTGGCTACCTTAGCCACAGTCCTCGCCATCCCCAAAAACAGATTACCGTGATGGTCTGGCTGCGACCTCCTACCCACTACCACCACCTCTGGTTGTTCAGGTCGCAGATATGGATCATACATTATAGTACCGATCAACACACATAACCAAATCATTGCCACGGCACACCCCCGAAGCACCCGTCTACTACCGGCCCCCAAACCAGGAACCATGTTTGTCTGTTCCGTCCTCCTCTTCCTCCCTCCGTCACCGGCGCGTATCCTAATATGTCCTGCAATCCCCACAAACAACAACACAACTTTATAACCGAACATACCCTCAGTCTACTGACATGAAGACCCCAACCTAAACACAACACCAGGACATGTAGAAAAGGCCGCAACGTAGCCGCCCACCGGCCAAGAGAGAACCAGGCCAGAGGGAACACATGTAACTCCATGTCGGTCTACAGACGGAAGAGGGGGGAGGGTGGAGAGAGGCACAGCAAGTGGGGCACAGGATGGAGCGGGGGGGGGGGGGGGGAGGGGGGGGGCAAGAGAAAAGGAGGGGGGGTTTGAAGGATCATCAGGAAGGTGGGGGGGGGGTTCAAAGGAACAGCAGGGAAGTGGGGGGGGGGGGGGGGTCAAAGGAACAGCAGGGAAGTGGGGGGGGGGGGGGGGTTCAAAGGAACAACAGGGAAGTGGGGGGGGGGGGGGGGGGGTTCAAAGGAACAGCAGGGAAGTGGGGGGGGGGGGGGGGTTCAAAGGAACAACAGGGAAGTGGGGGGGGGGGGGGGGGGGGGGTTCAAAGGAACAGCAGGGAACCATAAAACACATTATACAATATGCCATACTCCGCACTGCCCAAACGTCTCCTATGGAGAAGGAGGGAGAGAGAGAGAACAGCAAGAAAGCTAGAAAAAGAGAAAAGAGGGAGAGAGAGAGGAAGACGAGGAGAGAGGAGAGGAAGGAGAGGAGAAAGGAGGAGAGGAAGGAGAGGAGAGAGAGGAAGGGGAGGAGAGGAAGGAAAGGAGAGAGGAGAGAGGAGGAGGAAGAGAGGAGAGAGGAGAGAGGAGGAGAGGAAGGGGAGGGGGGTAGAGAGAAGAGGAAAAGGAGGGGCCAAAGAGAGGAGGAGGCAGGGAAGGAGGAGGAAGGGGAGGGGGGTAGAGAGGAGAGAGAGAGGAGGAAGAGGAGGGACTATAGAGAGGAGAGAGAGGAGGAAGAGGAGGGGCTATAGAGAGGAGAGAGAGGAGGAAGAGGAGGGGCTATAGAGAGGAGAGAGAGGAGGAAGAGGAGGGGCTATAGAGAGGAGAGAGAGGAGGAAGAGGAGGGGCTATAGAGAGGAGAGAGAGGAGGAAGAGGAGGGGCTATAGAGAGGAGAGAGAGGAGGAAGAGGAGGGGCTATAGAGAGGAGAGAGAGGAGGGAGAGGAGGGGCTATAGAGAGGAGAGAGAGGAGGAAAAGGAGGGGCTATAGAGAGGAGAGAGAGGAGGAAGAGGAGGGGCTATAGAGAGGAGAGAGAGGAGGAAGAGGAGGGGCTATAGAGAGGAGAGAGAGGAGGAAGAGGAGGGGCTATAGAGAGGAGAGAGAGGAGGAAGAGGAGGGGCTATAGAGAGGAGAGAGAGGAGGAAGAGGAGGGGCTATAGAGAGGAGAGAGAGGAGGAAGAGGAGGGGCTATAGAGAGGAGAGAGAGGAGGAAGAGGAGGGGCTATAGAGAGGAGAGAGAGGAGGAAGAGGAGGGGCTATAGAGAGGAGAGAGAGGAGGAAAAGGAGGGGCTATAGAGAGGAGAGAGAGGAGGAAGAGGAGGGGCTATAGAGAGGAGAGAGAGGAGGAAAAGGAGGGGCTATAGAGAGGAGAGAGAGGAGGAAGAGGAGGGGCTATAGAGAGGAGAGAGAGGAGGAAGAGGAGGGGCTATAGAGAGGAGAGAGAGGAGGAAGAGGAGGGGCTATAGAGAGGAGGAAGAGGAGGGGCTATAGAGAGGAGAGAGAAGAGGAAGAGGAGGGGCTATAGAGAGGAGAGAGAGGAGGAAGAGGAGGGGGAAAGGGAGGGGGGGGGGGGGGGGGGGGAGAAAGAGAATGGCACGTGTGGGAGAAAGAAAGAGAGAGAGAGAAAGAGAGAGAGAGAGAAAAAGAGAGAAAGAAAGAAAAAGAGAAAGAGAGAGAGCGAGAGAGAGAGAGAGAGAGACATTACACACATCTGATCGCTTTATAGCCACACATGACACGCTGGTTAGGACGGGAGTTTAATGCCTCTACCGCCACCCAGTGCACAAGGTTGACTCTGACGCCATCTAGTGGTCTCTTACCCACATCATAATTAATTTCAGTCTCACTCGCCTCACACACACAATGTCCCTTCTCACAAGCGCGCATGCGCGCACTCCGAAGCGGCCCACTCATTCACCATGCATCCTGCATACATTCAAACTTTCAGCCAATACTCTGCAAACAGTAGCCCACACTGCAACTCACCCAGCTCATTCATCACAAACGACCATTCAGTTATACTGCAACATCGCCTCAATCACAACATACAGTATTAAACCCCTATCGCCCCATTCACAACATACATTATTAAACCGTCCCAGGCGAGCCACAACGAGCTATCGTTTGTAGCATGTTGCGCGCTACGACACGCACGAGTTCCAACGAGAACGCGCTCTGTCCAGCACAAGCATGCACGCGCCCCCCTCCACGAAAAGTTGGGTGGCGCATTTGCCGTTGCGTGTGTGCGCTTTGGACGTCGCGTGTGTACCCGATTCAATATTAAAAACCGTTGTCAGTCATATTGTAAGTGCCAACTTACAGATTTAATCCATATATATCACACATGTTAATCCTAACCATAAGTCCTTTCACTCATACACAAACATCATACACTTACAATTGTTTAACCATAGCTTGCAACATACGAGTCCACTTTAAGTACTATTCCAATGTTACAGCCTATCGCTGCAACATACGAGTCCCATGTTACAGCATAGCTTGCAACATACGAGTCCTATGTTACAGCATAGCCTGCAACATACGAGTCTACCTCAAGTACTATTCTAATGTTACAGCCTATCGTCGTTTTAAATGTAACACGTCCGGCGGTGCCCAAGGTTAAACTAGACTCTATTTATGCTCCATCTCTACTGTAGAAAATACCACGCAAATGTGCTAAAGCCAATACTATAAGGCGTACTATGCACATGTTCCCCTTGCTTAACCCTGAGCACAAACCTAGACATTGTCTCTAAATACTTCCATACCTTTTTTTAATGTTCCGACCTCGGGCAGCGTCCCGTTCATTGTGCTAAAATTCTACTGTAGAACGTACAACGCAAAATTGTGCTTAACACCATTACTGTAAGGTATACGATAGCACAGTGTGGTTAAAAATCCTGCTTACAGGACCTATAAACACACACACAGCCTCGAGTCGCCACCCTTTGGTCAGAACATTTCATTTAATATCTAATTACAGTCATACTTTTAGCAACCCCCCGTTGGTTCGAATAGAGCCCCCATTTTTCATCATCACACTCACCTCTTAGCGACTTCCAGTCACTTGAAGACGGATCGATTGATCAGTTGATTCCTCGTTTGACCGTTCGTGTAGAAAGCGAAGAGAGGCGAGAAAAAAAAAATAATAACTTCTCTTTGTTGTGAAGAAAAAAAAAACGAGCGCGTCGATTCTTGTCACGGCACCACAATTGAAGTGAATTCCCAGCTTAAATTCCCTATTTATTACTTCTTTCTGCGTTGTGATTTAAACCTTTTTACAAGCTCTTGGGATCCACTCTGTTCTAAATGCAGATAACCAGTGTTTTAACTTGGTTACTGCCTTCTATTTACCCAGCTTGAAAATACGGCGCGGCCGTTGAAATGAAGCGAGATCTGAGCAGTTTGAAAAAGAACCCGTCTTTAATGAAAAAAGGATTTCAATTAGATGTTACAAAAGAAATCTTTGAAAGAATGGTGCAATGAATTCTACCGGTAGCATTCGCTATGCCGAAGGTCAGTAGAATTCAGTCTAAATTCTCAATAACAAGCTCTGTCTAAAAACACGTCTCGTCTCGTCTTCGATTCTGCTGCGTCGATTTCTCCTCCTGCTGGGTCTGTTGTGGAGAAAAAGGGTGTGTGTTTCCTGTTGCTTCCTGGGTTCTGTTCGGGTGTGTTCTGACTCTACTGGCACGGAGTCTTTGCTAATATCAAATTTAGGCTCCGCCTCTAGTTTTACGGCAAGCGGGCGTTTTCCAAACTCTCCTCGAGTGTTCCTATTGGAGGACACTTACTCTCAACTCTCATTGGCTAACTCCTTATCGTGACGTTTTACATCGAATTACGTCACGATGTGGATTCTATGTCCAAAGCCTTTGATCAACTGCTCCTTTGTATAGAACAGACTGTCTGGCGTCTCTCAAGGCAGTCCCTTTGTATTGGACCTTTTGCCTAGAACACTTAGGGTGTAAAATCACTCAGTTTATTACTCCCAGGAAGTCCCAACGAGACTATCTCTTCGTTTGATCAACAGCTGCCTGTCTCAATCACTCTGGTTCAGAGCCTTGAGTCCACGCAGCTGTTTCAAACCACAGATACGTCTTGTTGGTTTTGTTGAATGAAAATGGATAGCGGCAGAGAAGCCAGGAGAATTTGTGAATGCATATTACCTGTCGGTGTTGTGCCATTCTGAGCTTCATGGTATACAGTGCAATAAACACAGTTTGAATGGAATTCTACTACAGCTACCCAATACTGACATCAAAATAGATTGTAGTATGCCTCTAGAAATCATATGCAGCAGGTAGAAAATTGACGGGAGATCCATCGCGATTTGGAATAAAATTGAGGAGAACTTTAATCCCTGGGGTATTAATCAAACAACACGGGAAAAGGCAGTCATATTCCAGCACGGTCTTTATTAGCCAACAACAAAATAGATGCATCTAAAAATCATATAGCCAATCGAACACAACTAATAAAGGCATTCATATTCCAGCACGGTTATAATGACACACAACCAACGCCAAACAGTGGTCAACGAACGGTCTTTATTAGTATTTTGAGCTGTCCAGGCAGAATTGCAGCAATGGTCTTAGGGAGCCGTTGATATCTGACATCACCGTTTACGAGTCCGCCTTTTATTTATCCCACAATACGCGATAGTGTCTTCTTGGTTCGACAGCAGTGAATTCTCTGTGGAGTTTCTCAGGGTTCCGCTCGGGTCCGTCCATTATTTCACATCCCATGGGGGGTGTTTCCTCATTTTCATGACCATATATGGATAATCATGCACGAGCATTGACGGTAGAACAAAGTGGTATTCATCAACACGGAGGACCATAGAGCCTGCGTACGCACGTGTGATGAATGCCGACTTCCCTGTGCGTACGCTAGTTCTACATTCCGTGCTTACGTGTGGAAGTAGGTCAAGTTCTACGTCCACATTGATGCATGAGGGCCCAGGTCCCTTAGCTTGGCTATGAGTTTGGAGGGGACTATGGTATTGAATGCCGAGCTGTAGTCGATGAATAGCATTCTCACATAGTTCCCCTTCCTCTTGTCCAGGTGTGATGCTGCTGTGTGCAGCACATGGGCTATGGCGTCCTCCGTGGACCTGTTGGGGCGGTATGCAAATTAGGGGGTCCATGTTGATGGGGAGGGAGGAGCAGATGTAGCCCTTTACTAGCTTCTCAAAGCACTTCATGGCTATGGAGGTGAGAGCTACAGGGCGGTAGTCGTTGAGGCAAGCAGGCTTGGATTTTTTGGGTACAGGGATAATAGTGGACTTCTTCAGGCAGGTGGGGATGACAGCCTGTTCTAAGGACAGGTTAAATATGTCAGACAGCAGGGTGGGGGCATTGGTGCTGGTGGGTGGATGGGGGGGGTAGGCGGGGACTCGTGAGGGATGGGTGGTAAAACCTGTTCAGTCATTTGCACGTTCAAATGAGCTAATTTGCACGTTCCATGGACCCCTCAACATCCGTGCCTGGCTGCTTATAGCCAGATATTTTCCTAACACCCCCCACACACACACACACACCTATCTGGGGCTATTGACCTGTAGCCTACCTTCCAGTCTGTCCTTGCAACCGTCCTTGGCTGCTCTAAGCTGAGCTCCTTTTAGTTTTGGACAGCCATGGCCCTCTCAGGGGGCACGACAGTGGCTTAGCGGGCAACAGTGGATCTTGAGCGGATGTCTGGAAGGTTCCCTGTTTGATTCCGGCTTCTCCCAGCAGCGTGTCAAAGTCTCATTGAGCAAGACACTTAACCCCTAACTGCTTCCGATGAGCAGGCCAGCACCTTGCACGGTTGCCTCCGCCGTTGATGTGTGAACGTGTGAGTGAATGGGTTGAGTCAAAGGTTGTAAAGTGCTTTGAATAAAAGCTCTATAGCAGGGGTTCTCAAACCTTTTTATACCACAACCCCATTTTATTTAGGATTTTTCTTGGTGACCCCACACTTAATGTATCGCGTAATTTCAACGTGGAATTAAGGAATATCAAAATAAAAGCACACGTTGAACTTGATCATGATCATGTTTATTAGAAAATTGTATTACAGCACTATGTTATCAATACACATTTATAAAACTAGGCATATTTTGCCAAAATATGTTGCCAGAACATAAAAAAGAAATGTGCGACCCCACTGTCACCTACCCACGACCCCACTTTGGGTCGCGACCTGTTGTTTGAGAACCGCTGCTCTATAGAAATGCAGTCCATCTCAGTGTCCCGTGACATGAAAGCCCTCTTCTTCCTATTCAGCAGGGCTTTAATGTCCCTGTTAATCCAGGTATCAGATATCATCAGTCTGTTGGAAAACAATGGCATGACCTGACACCATGTGCATTTGACTTTGCCTGTCAAATTTTTTTGGTTGAAATCCAGATCCTGTCTTGTGAGTCTCATATGTATGACAAACAAGACCAACTGAGAAATATATTTATTTTCCAGCCATTTGTAGTCTCATTCTCAAAGTTGCTTTGTATTACAAAGACTCTCCTCTGAATGTCAATTTGTCCGTGTCTTTTATGTGTATCTGACTGTGTTGTTAAATATTTATAGTTGATTAGACGAGGAGGCTCTGTTGATATGCCCCCTTGTTTGTCCAATGTTGTTCCAGCGGTTGGTGAATAATGCCTGATTTCTCCAATGTGTGGCTCAATGATTCTATCCTCAGAGGCCCAACCTGGCTTCTCCAACAAGGAGTCTGTCCAGAAGGAGGTGAAAGCTACTGTCTCCCAGAAAGCCACTCTGAGCTGTGAGGTGGCCGATACCAACACAGAAGTGAAATGGTGCAAGGATGGCAATCTACTAACTTCCAGTAAGACAGTCCACATGGAGTCCACGGCCAAGAGTCGTCAGCTGGTGATAGACAGTGTGGAGAAGAAGGACGCTGGAGAGTACAGCTGTGAGGTTGGAACAGAGAAGCTGGTATTCAAACTACAGGTGGCAGGTATGGAGAACGGATCAACAAATGTAATTGTATTGTATATTGTATTGTATTGTATTGGAAGTTGTCTCCTTTTCATTTATGAAGCATGAGTCGTGGTCGTCTTTAACTCTTTCTCTGCCACGCATTAGCCTCATCCTTAGCAGCTGACACCACGGTGGGAGTCGCTCACCTTGTTTGCAGGGCTATAACTATTTAAATATTATAGCTATATATGCAATACTATGGCCCATTTGACATCGAGTATCTATCGTTCAAGATGTGAAAAAGGAATATTTTTTCCATCCATACATTGTCGTTTTATACCGTGGTGAATATAAGTATAGTTTTAGAGTGGTCTAGGATAATTCCTGGAAGGCTAGTTATAGGCCGCAACACATATTATACTTAATCCATTGGCATTTCGTCCCTATACACGCTACAATAAAAAATTCAAATGCATATGAATGATAGGTATTATGTTCCATCTTGCATGCATGAAAGGGGGGGGTGGTCGTTTATGATTAATTGATTGTCAATAACGGCATTCGTTAGTACAACAGCATACGTTGATCAGAGCGATGGCTATGAGAACAATGGACAACCAAGCTGAAATTAACGTTAGATTGCTCTTACCTGTGGCCGATGATAATCCAAAAAGAATATTCCAATTATTTGATTGCCATCTGCTAGATCGTATGTCCATTGGCCCACATCATAACCCCAAAAGCATAATGATTCTGGCATCCCGAAGGCGATTCAATGCGATCGGGTGTATATCTTGATCCACGTTACAAGATAACTCTGCCCAGAGGAATTTCAATGACGCACAGAGTCATAATTCCTTCAGAAAGTAAGTGCAACATCGGCTGCATACCACCAGGCGGCGGTATCGGACCGTTGCGATCTCAGACACATTGCCACCCAGTTCCACAACATACCAGGATGAATTATGAATGGAAATAGTGAATTAAAAAAATAACGATCATAATAACGTATATATACGTGGTTGGCGTTCAACGATTGGCGGGCTAACACGTATTAAGTAGTTAGTTGTTGGCGGCCATTGAGTTAAGTGCTTGGCCCCCTAATTCGTTAGAAATGTTGTTGTTAGTTGTGTTTTATGATTTTCTATTCTCAGTTAGACTTGCCAATGATAGATTTGTTCAGCCGGCTCCATCGTTCAACCATCCCTCCTTTTGCCCAGTTGTGTTTGTACTTTCTATGGTCAGCTTTGGGTCTATGTTTTATGGTGCCACGATGCACAATTATGGTCATTTCAGGAGAAGCCCACCACTATGCTTCCTTCAATAAGGAGTCTGTCCAGAAGATAAACATATCTGTGTTTGTATATGTGTCTGTATTGCTAATTGAATATTTCTGATGGTTTATTTGCTCTAGGCAGCCCTGTTTTCCAATACCCCTCTAGTTGGTTCAGTCTGGCTCGTCTTGTTTTTGATGTGCTGCTCTGAATGAATAGTGCTTGACATAATTCCCTGTTTCCCTCTGCATCCCCATGACCCCCCCATCCTCAGAACCCCAGCCTGCCTTCACCAACAAGGAGTCTGTCCAGAAGGAGGTGAAAGTTACTGCCTCCCAGAAAGCCACTCTGAGCTGTGAGGTGGCCGATACCAAGACAGAAGTGAAATGGTACAAGGACGGCAAGCTGCTGACTTCCAGTAAGACAGTCCACATGGAGTCCACGGCCAAGAGTCGTCAGCTGGTGATAGACAGTGTGGAGAAGAAGGACGCTGGAGAGTACAGCTGTGAGGTTGGAACAGAGAAGCTGGTCTTTAAGATGCAGGTGGAAGGTATGGGAATATCAATCAGAGTGCTTCATCTCTTTTACTTTGGACCAGTATTACTGTCTGACGTGTGCATGGAAACAATCTAAGATTTCGAAAGAATGGAGATGCAAAGGAATTACAATAGAGACCTGTACATTTGTGGCATAGTATCACTTTTGCTTCTATGTTGTTGTATCGTCTTCAGAGAATATTATAATGTTACTAGTGTCGTTCACATCTGCGGTTATTTGTTACCTTTAGATCTGTTAGTTACTTGGCTTCGAGGTGCTGTGTACTGCTCTCTAGGCTATACAATATATTTTTGTCTGTCTATTTTCTAATTGCTATGATGGCTTGATGATCTGGTTGGTTCACCTGGTTATATTGGCTTTGTTTAGCTACTTTGAACAGGAATGTACTATTCTCTGTGGTGCAGATGTTTGTGGCTAAATGTTGGTTATAATGCCATCACACCCCTGCATGGTACCCTTACAGAAATCCAGGTCAAAGCTGCCTTCTCCAACAAGGAGTCTGTCCAGAAGGAAGTGAACGCTACTGTCTCCCAGAAAGCCACTCTGAGCTGTGAGGTGGCCGATACCAAGACAGAAGTGAAATGGTACAAGGACGGCAAGCTGCTGACTTCCAGTAAGACAGTCTACATGGAGTCCACGGCCAAGAGTCGTCAGCTGGTGATAGACAGTGTGGAGAAGAAGGACACTGGAGAGTACAGCTGTGAGGTTGGAACAGAGAAGCTGGTCTTTAAGATGCAGGTGAAAGGTATGGAGACCCCATCACTAAATGTCCATGCTATTATGCAATGACTGCAGTGTGACCAATTATTATTTCATAACATGTAGTTTGCTTTCCAGAACATTGTTTGGATTGTCTAGCACAGCGGTTCCCAAACTTTTTTGGCCGTGCACCCCCTGTCACATCCCGACCTAGCTGACGCACCCCCCAATGGGTTTCTGTTAGAAAAAATTGTTGCTGGTCTCCGTGCACAGATAAAGCACACTTGTGTCAGACACGGCAGAGACATTATTGTTTATTATTATTATTAAAACGTACGTTTTTTATTAAAACGTTTCTTGAATTTCATGATTTACACAGTGAAAATCCCCATTTGAAATAATGTATATTAGTTATATTTATTAGGCATAAAAAAATATATTGGTTGGTTCCTGTTGGTTGTCAGTTAAGGCCATGAGTAGATAGGGAATTTCTTTATTTAATTAAAATGTTCACGACAACATGGATGCATGTACTCTACCAGCATGTTTAATATCCATAATCAGTCACATCGAATCCTGCATTACCGAACTCCAAACTTGGATGACTCACAACTTCCTCAAATTGAACAGTGACAAGACTGAACTTCTCATTATTGGCACCAAAACCACCCTCACCAGATCCGGACCCATCACACTCACCATCAACGACTCCACCATCACCCCCTCCCCCCTAGTCCGAAACCTTGGTGTCCTCCTTGACCCCACCCTCTCATTTGACCCCCACGTCCGCTCCATCGTAAAAATATCTTATTTTCACCTCCGCAACATTGCAAAAATCCGCCACTGCCTCTCCCCCCCCTGCTGCTGAATCCCTCATTCACGCCTTCATCTCCTCCCGCCTGGACTATTGCAACTCCCTCCTCACTGGTATTACCTCCCGCTCCCTCCATAAACTGCAAATGGTCCAAAATTCAGCCGCCCGCCTCCTCACTAACACCCGGTCCCGCGAACACATCACTCCTGTCCTCCACTCTCTCCACTGGCTCCCGATCAAACACAGCATAAACTTTAAAACACTACTCCTCACCTTCAAATCCCTCCACAGCCTGGCCCCTCCCTACCTGACTGATCTCCTTCTTCCCTACCGCCCCACCCGTTCCCTCCGGTCCTCCTCCACTGCCTCCCTCACTGTCCCGACATCCAAGCTTAAAAACTTTGGAGATCGGGCCTTCTCTCGTACTGCACCCCGACTCTGGAACTCCCTCCCCCAGTCCATCAGAGACTCCCCTACACTCTCCACCTTCAAAGCTCGCCTCAAAACCCACCTGTTCTCCCTTGCCTTCAACCCCCCCCACCCATAAACCCCCCCCCTCCAACCTGATTGATGTCTGTCTCCAGTCTTTTTGTGCTATCATGCTGTCTTCCCTGTTCCCCCCATGGTCCCATGTTCCCTTTGTTTTTGTTTCTTTGTTGTTTCTTTGTTTTTGTTTCTTTGCTTTTGTTTCTTTGTTTTTACTTTTGCTCCCGACTATTGTCAGCGACTTCGGGTTATTGAGAAGCGCTGTATAAATTAAATGAATTATTATTATTATTATTATAATACTAAAGGTTTGACTAAGATTTGAATAACATTTTATTGTAAAAAAAATAAAAATAAAAAAGAATTTAATTTACCACCATTAGCCTTTTCATGTCACGCACCACATAGAGGGCGCTCGCTCACCACAAGGGGTGCGCGCACCACAGTTTGGGAACCACTGGTCTAGCAGATTAGCATTGCACATTAAATTACGATTAGAAAGCTGTTTTGTATTTGTTTTTGTTTTTATTATATATATATCTTTAGAATCAGTTAGTCATACATTGGTAATTAGATGGTACTAAACACACAGCAGACATGACAAATAGGAACACATCCGGTTTATTATGACGTAAGAGCAAGGTGTGCATTTTCACATTTATGTTACCATTCTAAGTGTTATAAATGAGAAAAAGTGCCTTTTCTACTATCTTTATTTAAGTGTGTAATTTTTGCTTCAAAGGCTAGTTATATGTATATCCCAGATTTCTTGTTATTGCAATGAAGTTGATTGACACGTTGTCTTAATTTCTCTGTTTTGAAAATGTTGCCTCAATACATCTGCATTTTCCGTTGAATGTCCAGTTTGTGTTTAGTCATGTAGTTTTGTCTGTTCAGTCGAGAGATTAAAAACACATGTTTAGTTTGTTGTGATCCATGTTTGTTTTGCCTGCTCGTGTCAAGTTGGTCCAGCAGCCTACATTATTCAGTTGTTTTGTTTGATTGGTTAATTCATGTATTGAGGAGCTTGAGGGATTTGGGTTTCTTTTTGGAGTTATCTACATTCTCCTCTTTATGAATGTCAATTTGTCTGTCTTTTATGTGTATCTGTGTTGTTAAATATTTATAGTTGATTTGATGAGTAAACTCTGTTGCTATGCCCCCTTGTTTGTCCAATGTTTTTCCAGTGGTTGGTGAATAATGCCTAAATTATTCTATCCTCAGAGCCCCAGCCTGCCTTCTCCAACAAGGAGTCTGTCCAGAAGGAGGTGAAAGCTACTCTCTCCCAGAAAGCCACTCTGAGCTGTGAGGTGGCCGATACCAAGACAGAAGTGAAATGGTACAAGGACGGAAAGCTTCTGACTTCCAGTAAGACAGTCCACATGGAGTCCAAGGCCAATAGTCGTCAGCTGGTGATAGAGAAGATGGAGAAGACAGACGTTGGGGAGTACATCTGTGAGGTTGGAACAGAGAAGCTGGTCTTCAGACTACAGGTGGCAGGTAGGCGGGCTCAAGTGGCTGGATGAATTTCTGTTTACTGATTAAGATGCATAGCAGATGTTAGAGTTATTAATGTCAGTGGAGAAGTTTGTCTGGTGCAGAAAATGTGTTTATTTCCCCAACAGGAAACAAAATGTGATTTTGTAATGAAATGTATACAATGATGTACTTTAGAAAATATGTACTTTCATCTGAAAGAAAGGGTCACACATGTCAGAGGTGCCACATGTGTTTCAAGTCAACAAAGCAGCTGTTCATTGTCTATCTGGGTTATGTTCCTGGGTTCTATCTTGATATATTTCAATGCATCTGTGAGCGGCTGGATTTGGCTCCTTCACCCTGACGACTGCCTGGTCTACAACAGTGTCCTGTAATGAAGATTTTATGTTTGACGTCACACCCATCCATGGTTACCTCCATAGACACCCAGGTCCAGTCTAACTTCTCCAACAAGGAGTCTGTCCAGAAGGAAGTGAAAGCTACTGTCTCCCAGAAAGCCACTCTGAGCTGTGAGGTGGCCGATACCAAGACAGAAGTGAAATGGTACAAGGACGGCAAGATGCTGACTTCCAGTAAGACAGTCCACATGGAGTCCAAGGCCAAGAGTCGTCAGCTGGTGATAGAGAAGATAGAGAGGAAGGACGCTGGGGAGTACATCTGTGCGGTTGGAACAGAGAAGCTGGTCTTTAAGATGCAGGTGGAAGGTACGAAGAACACATCTACTATTTTATGATATTAAGCAATGACTGCAGTGTGACAAATTATTGTTTCATAACATGAAGTAGTTTAGTTTCCAGAACAGTTTGCATAGCATACAGCATTTTACATGAAATTGTGACGAGTATGTTTTGGTAGTTATTTAGTCATGCATTAGTAATTACATGGTACTAAATACACAGCCCAAAAATGCTATTTTGAAGCCGTAGGGTTTAGTAAAGTGTAAAGTGTGATAATCTTTACAATATTTCATCATTGTAAGTGTAGTTAATGAGCGGGAAAAACCTTTTCTACTAACTATGTCTCATTGTGTACTGTTGGCTTCAAAGACCTATACAGCCCTGATTACTTGTTTTCCAAATTTGGTTTCTTTTGACATGAGGAATTGACTTTAATGTTATGAAACTGATTAATTTCTGCTTTGCAAATGTTGCTTTGATGCCATCTACATTTTTGGTTCTTGAAGGTCCACTTTGTGTAGCCATGCAGCTTTGTCTGTTCAGCCGAGAGTTACTAAAACAATTACCTGTAGTTGGTTGTGTTCCATGTTTGTTTGGCCCGCTCTTGTCAAGTTACTACAGAAGCCTACATAATTGAATTGTTTTGTTATGTTGGTTAATTCTGAGAAACTAGAATGCTTTGGGTTTCTTTGTGGTCTGCTTTATGCAACATTAGTCGTCAGTGCCTCAACACCACAATAGCTTATAGTACATTAGCTGAGTCAGTGTTGTCCTGTGGGACCCGTGGTTGTCCAGTCTTGTTTTGGTGTTTCACTCTGAAGGAAAGGCTCCTGATGCCTTCATTGTATACATCTACGGCTACCCTCAGATGCCCAGCCTGCCTTCTCCAACAAGGAGTCTGTCCAGAAGGAGGTGAAAGCTACTGTCTCCCAGAAAGCCTCTCTAAGCTGTGAGGTGGCCGATACCAAGACAGAAGTGAAATGGTACAAGGATGGAAAGCTGCTGACTTCCAGTAAGACAGTCCACATGGAGTCCAAGGCCAAAAGTCGTCAGCTGGTGATAGACAGTGTGGAGAAGAAGGACTCTGGAGAGTACAGCTGTGAGGTTGGAACAGAGAAGCTGGTCTTTAAGATGCAGGTGGAAGGTATGGGAATATCAATCAAGTGCTTCATCTCAGAGGACTGCTATTTGTGCTCTTTTACTTTGGACAGGATTACTGTCTGACGTGTGCATGGAAACAATAGAGACTTGTATATTTTGTAGAATGTTATCAGTTTGACTTCAATGTTGTCTTCAGATAATATTTATAGAATGTTACTAGTGTAGTGCCGGAGGAAAGAGGAATGAACGGAGGTAACGTAATGCTTGTTTATTATACAAAGCCACGTCAGTAAACAAGAACACAAGAGCACATGAATCAATGACTGAATAACAGCGAGTGCAACCGCAATACCTGTCCCCTCTGGCCGCGGCGCCAGATCATTCTTTCCCTCCCACTACACAACACATTCATAGGAGAACACGTAACCAATAATGTAGTCACTACACCAGCCCCCCCAGTGTTCACCTCAATATACAAAATCCTCACGGTGAGGAGGGCGTATGGCCCGGCCCCTACGACTGTAGGTAAAGTCAGGAGGTGCGGGAGGGGGTGTGACAGCGTCCGTCACATCCTCCTGCCGAGCAGGATGGGGGTCAGTGACCAGACGCTCACGAGCGGCGGGGGGTCTGAGGGGTCGCAGGGGGGAATGGCCCCGGCGTGGCAGGGGAGGTAGGACCGGGGGCCGGCCTCTGCGCGGCGGCAGGGCCAAGTCCAGGGGCAGTTCAAGGTCCAAATGCGCCGGCTTGAGGCGATCCACGGACACACACTCAGGCCTACCCCCCACGTCGACCACAAAGTTCTTGGCCCTGGCCTCGATGACGCGGAAGGGTCCGTCGTAAGGAGGGCGTAGTGGAGTCCTGTGGCCATCGTGACGGATGAACACGAACCTCGCCGAGTGCAGCTCCGGGGGCATCCTCGACGTAGGGACCCCATGCTGCGTAGTCGGGACCGGGACGAAAGTCCTGGCGCTGTCCAGCAGCGAGGCGCGCTGAGCAGCGGCAGACCAGGGCTCTGTCGACCTGGGAATAAAGTCACCGGGGACCCGTAGCGGCTGTCCAAAAACCAGCTCGGCCGACGACGACTGGAGGTCCTCCTTTGGCGCCGTCCTGAGCCCCAGCATGACCCACGGGAGCTTGTCCAGCCAGTCGCCGTCCGTGAGGCTGGCTCGAAGGGCGGCCTTCATGGAGCGATGAAAACGCTCGCAGAGCTCATTTGCCTGCGGATGGTAGGCGGTCGTACGGTGGAGCTTGACCCCCAGACTCTCCGCCATCGCCGCGCACAGTTCCGAAGTGAACTGTGAGCCACGGCCCACGGTCAGAGGAGAGATCAGCCGGGGTGCCGTAGCGGGAGACCCACACCGCGATGAACGCCCGGGCCAGGTCGGGGGCCGTCGTTGAGGAGAGCGGGACCGCCTCCGGCCAGCGAGTCGTCCTGTCCACCATGGTGAAAAGGTAGTTGTATCCGTGCGAGGGGGGCAGCGGTCCTACCAGGTCCACGTTGACATGGTCGAACCTCCGCTCGGGCACGGAGAACTGTTCCAGGGGGGCCTTGATGTGCCGATGCACCTTGGCTCGCTGGCAGGCGGTGCACGTGTGTCGACCCAGGCTCTCACATCCCTCTTGAGCCCTTGCCACACAAACTTCTCCGACACCAGTCGCGAGGACTGCTTCCTGCCAGGGTGAGACAAACCGTGTATTTTATTTCTTTATTTCTTTATTTCAGATCCCCATTAGTCACTGCCTCAGCAGCGACTATTCTTCCTGGGGTCTGGATCCAAACATATAAAATTAAACAAGAATAATCAATAAACAACATAAAAACAAAACAAATATCAATAAAACACCAATAAAATATACAAACAATTATAGAACATTAAACCAATTAAAATCAGACATACAACCAAATATGTATGCCAAATTTTCTAATATAGAACAAAAACAAATATCAATAAAACAACAAATATCAATAAAACAACAAAGACAACAAAGACAACAATAACAAATATCAATAAAACAACAAATATCAATAAAACAACAAAGACATCTCAGAGCAAACTAAAATGTGCTCAAAAACAGCACAACATTCCATACACTCATACTCTAATACTCATAACCACTAGACAAACACATTCCAAAACAACACATAACCCAACACAAGAACCCATTCATTAGACACAGATTAGACCTAACCAAAATCAACCTCTTTCTGCATTACAGCCACTCGTAGTCTCCTCTTGAATCCCACCTTACTGGTAATTGAAACCAAATATTGTGGAAGTCTATTCCAGTAGGACATTGCCCTGTACATTACAGTTTTCTTTAAGGCTTCAGTTCTGGGTCTCGGCAGGGCGAACCTACCCTTCAAGGCTTGTCTAGTGCCATAGCCATGACCATCACTAATAAGCACCAGCTGCAAAAAGAGGCACACAGGTTTATGCAAAGTATAAATATTTCTCATAAACAAAATAAGACTACACACTAGTCTCTCATTGACTCTCATCCATGACAGTTCCTTGTGCATTTTCTCAACACTGTTTCTAATTGAGCTATGCAATGCAAGTCTTGCAGCTCTATTTTGAGTAAGCTGTATTTTATTTAAATCTTGTTTGGATGCATTTGACCAGATTGCTGGACAGTAGTCCAGATGTGACAAAACTAGTGATTGTATGACTTGCTTGGTAGCTGTGTCTGTTAAAAAATAGGCATTCCGTCTAATAATTGAAATACTTCTGCTCATTTTTGTTACAATATTGTTAATGTGAGTTGACCAAGAGAGTGTTTCATCTATTATAACTCCAAGCAATCTGGCCTCCTTAACTTGCTCAATATCTGCACCCTGCAAAGAAATATTTAATCTGTGATTCTCTCTCTGAGCATGCTTTGAACAAATAATTAGACATTTTGTTTTGGATGCATTTAGTTTCAGCTTATTTACCGTGACCCATTCAGAAATCTGCATTAACTCGCTTTGAAGAAGACTGCTGAGGTCTTTGGCATTGCTTGCCGAAGCATATATTGTAGTGTCATCTGCATAAATGGAACTGCTTGCATTTCTTAAACTTTGTGGCATATCATTTACAAATATTGAATATAATAATGGTCCAAGGCAACTTCCTTGAGGAATGCCACATTGTAGCGTTTTAAAGCTTGATAAAGTTCCATTAAACAGGACACATTGTTGTCTCATGAATAAATAACTTTTCATCCAGTTAGTAGCTGAGTGTTTGAAACCATAATCAGCTAGTTTTGTAAGCAGCAGTTCATGATCAATGAGATCAAAAGCTGCGCTAAAATCTAACAGTACTGTACCAACTAATAATTTACAGTCAATATTTCTTAGCCAATCATCAGCCAATTGTGTAAGTGCTGTGCATGTTGAATAGCCTGGTTTGTAAGCATGTTGAAAGTTGGCCTCGAAGGCAGGGTGTCTCCAGTTGGCGGGGACTACCGGCCGCGGCTGACCCATGGAGACGTCGCACAAGAGCGTAACCCCCGCGTCACCGAACACTACCTCCTCCAGGCGCAGTCCAGTGTCCGACGACTTGAGAGCTTGGACGGCAGGATCGGCGGCCTGGTCCGCAGCCATGCTGACGTAGTCCAAACCCAGCTGCACCGCACCAACCACCGCCCTGGAGAGACAATCTGCCACCTGGTTGGACTTCCCAGCAACGTGCTGGATGTCCGTGGTGAACTCGGACACGTAGGCGAGCTGGCGCTGCTGGCGGTCGGACCACGGCTCTGCCGCCTTGGACATGGCGTGCGTGAGCGGCTTATGGTCAACGTAGGCCGTAAACTCGCGTCCCTCCAGCAAGAAACGGAAGTGCCTGACAGCAAGCCACAGCCAGAGGAGCTCCCTGTTGAACGTGCTGTACCTCTGTTCCCTGGGCGACAGCTGGCGGCTGAAGAAGGCAAGCGGCTGCCAGGCGTCCCCAACCCACTGCTCGTACACCGCTCCCACAGCAAAGTCAGAGGCGTCCGTGGTGAGAGCGGTGGGCGCAGAGGGCGAGGGGTGGGCCAACATGGCCGCGCTGGCCAGGGCCTCCTTGGTGTCTTGAAAAGCCTTGACCCGCTCCGCCGTCCAGTCCACCGGCTGCTTCAGCGTCTTGCCCTTCTGGGTGTCGTACAGAGGCCGCAGGATGTGAGCGATGTGGCGGAGGAAGCGATAATAAAAGGTCACCATCCCGATGAACCCCTTGAGCTCGCTGACTGTGCGGGGGCGCGGAAATGCGGCGACCGCTTCCACCTTCGAGGGGAGGGGCGTCACCCCCTCCGCGGAGACCCGGTGCCCGAGGAAGTCGATGGCGCCCCGCCCGAACTCACACTTCGCCGGGTTGACGATCAGCCCATGCTGGCTGAGCCGTGAGAACAGGGTTCGGAGGTGGGACAGGTGCTCCTCCTCTGTGGCGCTCGCTACGAGGATGTCGTCCAAGTAGACGAAGAGGAAAGGCAGGTCCCGGAGCACCGAGTGCATGAGGCGTTGGAAGGTCTGCGCCGCGTTCTTCAGGCCGAACGGCATTCTCAGGAACTCGAAAAGCCCAAAGGGCGTGACGACGGCCGTCTTGGGGACGTCCTCGGGGTGCACCGGTACCTGATGGTACCCCCGTACCAGGTCCACTTTTGAGAAGAAGCGATTGCCTGCCAGGTTCGCCGCAAAGTCCTGGACATGCGGGACCGGGTAGCGGTCAGGCTTGGCCGCGTCGTTGAGGCGGCGGTAGTCCCCACATGGGCGCCACCCACCGTCTGACTTAGGGACGATGTGCAGGGGAGACGCCCAGGGGCTGTTCGAGCGCCGAACGATGCCCACCTGCTCCATGTGCGCAAACTCCGCCCTGGCGACGGCCAGCTTCTCCGGGTTGAGGCGTCTGGCCCTGGCGAGGGGAGGCCCACTGGTCTCAATGTGGTGCTCCACCCCGTGTTTCACCGTGGGCACGGAAAAAGTGGGCTTGCCCAGGTCGGGGAACTCAGCGAGTAGCCGAAGGTACTGGTCACTTTCGGCGAGTGTATTGGACCACCCGCCGTAAACGGCCTCCCCCTGCGTACATGCAAAGGAAGCAAAAGTCTGTGAGTTGACCAGGCGCTTGTTCCCCACGTCCACTAGCAGGTTGTGGGCGCACAGAAAATCCGCGCCAAGGAGGGGGAATGTGACAGCCGCCACGACAAAATCCCACGAAAAACATTGTCCTCCGAAGCACACGTCCACCGCCCTTGTGCCGTAAGAGCGGATGGGCGTGCCGTCCGCACTAGTGGTCTGCAAGGGCCTTGAAATAAAGCCAGAGCCCTGCCCGAGCCCGTGAACTTCAGGCCCTGCCCGAAAATAAGCCCGACTGTAAATAATATTTTAAGCCCTAGCCCGCGTGAAAACCTGAAAAAAATTATTATTATTAAAATATTAAATAATTTTTTTGTTTTAAATATTCTAAACACTTTATATATTAACTTAATAAATAAACAAAAACTTAAATTTCCAATAGGTCTGCCTAAATAACGCTGAAAACTAAGAAGCATTTACATAGCCTGTTCGCCTCTCCCAGTGCTCGCTTATAGACTGACTCACACATCAGCCTCGTAAAACGTATTGAAGGCTATAGAATCTTCTTTGACACACACACACACACACGACACACAATAGCCTACTCAGTCACTATACAAACAAACAGAAATCAGATTTCGAGCAGAGCAACATAATGAAAAGCACAACAAAACAGGTAGCGACCCAGCAAATAATAAACATCACTCACCACGACGTCAGCAACGCGTTGAAACAAAACTTCGCCAACCGGCTACATACATCCCAAGAACAAATTAAAACGTTCGTCAACTAGCTATATTCCAACACAACCAATCGAGTTGAACTTGTCCCCTGATTTCTCCCTGCGCGCTGCGGTAATTACATCCAAATGTTTCTCTGGCGCAAAAGAGAAAACGAATCTTAAAAGGTTATCCTATAACCCTAGTTATATGAAGAAGAAAAAAAACGCAATAAAAGAATAATAAAAAAGAAAAAAAAAACGGCGGTGCCCGGGCCCGACCGAGCCCGAATTATTTATTAAAAAAAAAGCCCTACCCAGCCCGAACCCGCCGGGCCGGGCCCCGTCGGGCCTGGGCAAGGTTGCAGTGCACTAGTCCGCACCCGCCAACTGCGGACCGCGCTCCTCCCTTGCCACATCCGACCTCTCTGCCGGAATGATGCTCCACTGGGCACCCGTGTCGCAAAGGAAACTGCGACCAGAGGCGGTGTCTCGGATGAAGAGCAGCCTGTTGGTGACGCCAGCGCTCAGGGCCACTACTCATATTTGTTTGTCGCCGGGGGATCAGACAAAAAACCTACCACTCTAGCTGCGGTGGAGCTGCCCAACACTGCCACCGTGTGGTTGTACCGGTCGTCGTCATCATGTACGTTGCTCTTGTTGAAGTTTGCCTCCACGATAGCAAACCATACAGCCGGAGTCGACTCCCAGAACTCAGGTAGCCTGAGCGTGGGCACGCGCGCACCATGCGCTTCCCTGACGGGGGATGGTGATGGCTGCCGATGGCCTGAACGTCTCCCTCGTCCAGACATTTTGAAAGAATGTTCGTTCGCTGATTATTGTACACAATTCGGTAACAAAAATCTGCGTCGGGGTCACCAGTGTAGTGCCGGAGGAAAGAGGAATGAACGGAGGTAACGTAATGCTTGTTTATTATACAAAGCCACGTCAGTAAACAAGAACACAAGAGCACATGAATCAATGACTGAATAACAGCGAGTGCAACCGCAATACCTGTCCCCTCTGGCCGCGGCGCCAGATCATTCGTTCCCTCCCACTACACAACACATTCATAGGAGAACACGTAACCAATAATGTAGTCACTACACTAGTCTCATTCATATCTGTGGTTCTTTGTTACCTTTAGATCTGTTACTTGGCTATACAATACATGTTTTTGTCTGACTATTTTCTAATTGATTTGATGGCCTAATGATCTGTTTGGTTTACCTGATCATATTGGCATGCTTAGTTTTGCTACTTTGAACAGGAATGTACTGTTCTCTGTGGTTTGTTAAATGTTTGTTATATTTCATGCTGGCTCCATGTCATGCTTTGCCAATTGGATTGCTCCTCGCACACAGAAATAATTTCACTCAATGCCAAAACCAAAACTCAGGGCACATGCCAACCTGCAGCATATAAGCAGGTGTATGTCGTGCAATCTGCTCTTTCTCGCTGTAAGGATCAGCTCATACGCACCTTCAAGCTACAAAGACTGTCTTCGCATCGTTCTTAATCATGGACAAGATTCCAGCACCACAATGGTCCTTTTCAGGACCACACTGGGCAAGATCTGCCGGCGCCCACTGGTCCAGTCACAGAGAGGAAGAGGTCCTCCAGGCAGGAGGAGAGCACCGGTCCAGTCACAGAGAGGAAGAGGTCCTCCAGGCAGGAGGAGAGCACCGGTCCAGTCACAGAGAGGAAGAGGTCCTCCAGGCAGGAGGAGAGCACTGCTCCAGTCACAGAGAGGAAGAGGTCCTCCAGGCAGGAGGAGAGCACTGCTCCAGTCACAGAGAGGAAGAGGTCCTCCAGGCAGGAGGAGAGCACCGGTCCAGTCACAGAGAGGAAGAGGTCCTCCAGGCAGGAGGAGAGCACTGCTCCAGTCACAGAGAGGAAGAGGTCCTCCAGGCAGGAGGAGAGCACTGCTCCAGTCACAGAGAGGAAGAGGTCCTCCAGGCAGGAGGAGAGCACCGGTCCAGTCACAGAGAGGAAGAGGTCCTCCAGGCAGGAGGAGAGCACTGCTCCAGTCACAGAGAGGAAGAGGTCCTCCAGGCAGGAGGAGAGCACTGCTCCAGTCACAGAGAGGAAGAGGTCCTCCAGGCAGGAGGAGAGCACCGGTCCAGTCACAGAGAGGAAGAGGTCCTCCAGGCAGGAGGAGAGCACCGGTCCAGTCACAGAGAGGAAGAGTTGCTTGGAAGAATTATTTTTATAACTTTTTAAAATTTTCATATGAAAGTCCATTATAAGTATGCAGTATGTTCTACATCTCTGATGTTTTTAACAAACGAAACGGTTGAAAATTTAGCAAGCTATGGTTATTTCAATAGTACATGCACCATAGACATGCATGTTATGAGTGGGCATGCTCCACCCACGCAAGATGGCCACCATGTGGCAACGTCAGTCTCCGTTGGCCAGCAGTGCGGGTGAGTCATCTGATATATATCTATGGTCAGGGCTGCCCGATTTTCATGTCCCAGCACGGCTTCAGTGCCTTCCCACTGTAGGGTCTTTCCGCCTCCCCCGACATGGTTTGCATGCAGACAACGCCCATGAGGCACTGTCCAAGCACTGTCAGCTGGCCTCTCTCAGGTCCTCACTCATGCTGACGGTGGTAGAGCGCTAAATCCTGGCAGTTCAGGTGTTTTCACATTCAATCGACGCGGCCTGCATCCAGGGTTTCCTTCAATCAATGAAAATGGTGCCTGTCTCCTAAATTGAGAGGATTCCCACCATTCTGAGCCACCTGTGTCTCAATAAGGTCCTCACCCATATTGAGAGTGCTGAGCTCCAATGACTCTGGTGTCCTATCCATGCACTCTCCCTTTATTTTGAACACACAAAAGGCTTATTCAGATCTGCCCAGCAGGGCTGTCTAAGCAACGTCTGTTCCGCCCTGTTCAATGGGTGGAAGACATCTGTTCAGCAGCCTTCTGGTCTTCCTCTGGCCCCTTTATGAGGTTTTACCTGTTGGACATGTCTGAGAGTTCCCTCTCACACTCTGTCCTCAGTGCTCATCACCAATCTAGCTCGGTCTAGCTGAGTGGTTGTTGGGGATATTAGTTTTCTCAGCAGGGAATTTCCGTAGCTTTTACGCATGGGAATTCCCTCCTAATTAAATTTTCTCAGCTTTTCCCTCTGACTCTCTCAGTTTTGGTTGTACAGTATGGCTGTTATGTTGTTATGCACACTGATACAACTCTGTCCACTGCACATTTTTCCAGAATGTAAAATTATTTCAGTGTGCGCCAGTTGGAGCAGTCCAATAGGCGAAGCAAGATGCTTTGCCAGTAATCATATAAATAGTGTTATATGATAACTGTTGTTATAATGCCATCACACCCCTGCATGGTTACCTCTACAGAAATCCAGGCCACATCTGCATTCTCCAACAAGGAGTCTGTCCAAAAGGAGATGAAAGCTACTCTCTCCCAGAAAGCCATTCTGAGCTGTGAGGTGGCTGATACCAAGACAGAAGTGAAATGGTACAAGAACAGCAAGCTGCTGACTTCCAGTAAGACAGTTCACATGGAGTCCAAGGCCAAGAGTCGTCAGCTGGTGATAGACAGTGTGGAGAAGAAGGACGCTGGAGAGTACAGCTGTGAGGTTGGAACAGAGAAGCTGGTCTTTAATATGCAGGTGGAAGGTAGGAGGAATTTGGTGTCTGTTGGCAATGGGGTCTGCACAACTTTATATAAAAAACTGCATTTGACCCCCCCCCCCCCCCCTTTCTCCGTGATTGTTGTATTCTCTGTTGTATTTGCTTTTGGCATATACAGAATATTGTGTTCCTCTTTGTGTCTGTTGGTCTGGTTCTCATGTTGTATTTGCTGGTGTTTGCTTCTGTTATTGTTGCGGTCATCTATTGTTTTCCATCAGTGAAAGGATTTCTATGTCATCAACATTTACAATACATACTTTGTGTGACTGATGTGATTATGTTTGCATTCTAAATATTGTATGATGAGTCCCCTTTTTATTTGAAACTATAAAAACACAATCTTGCAACACATAATTGTTATTTACCATACATGTTGTGCATGTAGGATGTTCTCATTTGTATATTACTGTGAAGCTAATCGTGGTGAGTGATGACACATTCTAACTATTATACCAATGAAAATGTAACTGTTGCCTCACAGTGACCTCAGTGTTGTGCTTTGCACTTTCAAGTGGTCCAATTTAAGAGTGCTTGGGATTAATTCAAAGCACCACAGACAACCCCTCATGTAGACGTAGCATGTTACACATAGCATTGAGGAGAGAAAATAATGGAATTAACATAATTATACTATATAGAAACTAGGTCACAGCAACTAAAGCATACCCTACAAACGGCATCTTTAAGTGAGATATTTTTATTAAGAACTGTTCTGCTGCTACTTGTAAAATCTGCGGTTATCTCAACAGAGGCCAAAGCTGCGTTCTGCAACAAGGAGTCTGTCCAGAGGGAAGTGAAAGCCACTCTCTCCCAGAAAGCCACTCTGAGCTGTGAGGTGGCCGATACCAAGACAGAAGTGAAATGGTACAAGGACGGCAAGCTGCTGACTTCCACTAAGACAGTCCACATGGAGTCCACGGGCAAGACTCGTCAGCTGGTGATAGAGAAGATGGAGAAGACGGACGCTGGGGAGTACATCTGTGAGGTTGGAACAGAGAAGCTGGTCTTCAGGATGCAGATGGCAGGTAGGATGTCACGATAATCTTTGCACTAACTCGTCTATTTCTGCAAAAGAGCGTTGCAAATATTTTATTTCTCCACAGAGACAGCTGCCAAGTTCCAGAAGAAGTCTGTCAAGGAAACATGTGTTGTTCAAGCAAGTGAAAAGATTGTTCTGACCACTGTACTGACCACTGAGAGCGCCAGTGTCAAGTGGTTTAGAGCTGGGGTGGAACTGGAGGAGGGCAACAAGTATGAAATGAAAAGAGAGGGCCTCTCTCGTACTCTGATAGTGAAGTCCACTGAAGCCAAAGACGGCGGAACGTACTCCTGTCACACTGCTGACGACAAGCTAGAGTTCAACGTTCAAGTCAAAGGTTAGCAAGATTTCCTTCTCAAACAATGTTTTAGGAGCGGTATCCTGGCAAAGTTACATGCTTATCTCTGCAAGCGTCTAACATGCTTCTCATGAATAAATACTGTGTCTCCATTTAGATCCACCTGTGAAGTTTATAGTACCATTGGAGTCTGTCACCGTGGAGTCGGGCACGTTGAGCCTGATGTGTGAGCTGAACCAAGCATCAGGGGATGTTCTCTGGCGTCACGGTGGTTATGAGGTTAAACCTGGTGGCAGGTTCATTATTAGCACTGAAGGTGCCAAGCGGATCCTCACTGTAACTGGCGTGACCAAGGAAGATGAAGGGGAATACACCTGTGAATGCAAAGATGACAAGACCACTGCTAAAGTCACCACAAAAGGTAGCAAAATCATTACAGTGACACACAGAGAACCAGAAACTTGACACAAAGTAAAAATAGGATAATTTTGTTTCTTGTCCACATCACTAAATGCCATTCTTTCCATTCAGCACCCAAACTAGTGAGGCTGACCGCCAAGCTGAACAATGTGGCTGCTTCGGAGGGCAAAGATGCCATTTTCAAGTGTGCCGTTACCCCGGCAGATGCCAATGTTAAATGGTTCCGTGACGGCGTACCCATTACTGATGGGCCTAAGTACAAGATTGAGCATGGTGGTACCAGCCACTCCCTCACCATTGTCTCTGTCGCCCAGGAGGATGCTGGGGAGATCAGCGTGGATGCAGAGGGCAAAAGTTGCAAAGCCACCCTACAAGTGCAACGTAAGAATATGCATGCATGTGAAATTATTTATTTTAATGGTGCAGCTAGGTAGTGTAGAGGTCTAGGCACACGGCCTAACACTTCAGAGATTCGGGTGCAATTCCCAACAGCGGTACTTCCGGCTTGGTCAGTCGTCCCTACAAACACAATTGGCAGTGTTCACGGGTGGGAAGCCGGTGAGGGTAGGAGTCCTGGTCGTTGCATTAGTGACTCCTACTGGTCAGTCAGGGTACCTGTTCATCAGGGAGGGGATCTGGGGGAGATAGTGTGAACCTTCATGCACGTTACGCTCCCCCAGTGAAACCCCTAGCTGCCAGGTGAAAAGAAGCAGCTAGCGACTCCACATGAATAAGAGGAGGCATGTAGTAGTCTACACCCTTCCCAGACCGACAGTAGGGCAGTGCAATGACTATGAGGGAGTTGGCATAACAACATAATTGGTCGGATGGGAGAGAAAATAAGAATTGTTATGTTTTTATGTTTTTATGAACAAGCATTTCTGAATTCTCCCTCTACCAGAGGTGCCCGTGACATTTAATAAGAAGCTGGAAAACCTGACCGTGGAGGAGCAGACTGAGGTGAAGATGGATGTGGAGTTGAGTAGACCATCATCTGAGGTCAGGTGGATGAAGAACAGTGTGGTGCTGCAGTCTGGAGGGAACATAGAGATTCGGGTTGATGGAGCCCAGCAGACCCTGGTCTTCAAGAATGTGACTTATGCCGACCGTGGCTCCTACTCCTGTGAAACTCTGGACGACAACACCCAGGCCAAACTCACTGTGGAGAGTAAGATTGATGTTGACAATTATTGTGTTTCAAGGGTGTAATATTCAAGTACATACCGTACATTAGCCTCTAAAAGCACATTGAGGATTTTTATCATCATCCCACGATGACCATGATATATTATCCACAATTCGACTGATGAGGCAGGACACCAATTACATCTTCATGCATGCATGCATGCATACGCTCTAACACGCACAAACATGTTCTCATTTCAGTGAAGAAGATCCAGGTAGTCAAGGGCCTGAATGATATAAATGCTATCGAAAAGGAGACAGTAACTCTGGAGGTAGAACTCAGCCAGGCCGATGTGGACGGCTCCTGGACCAAGCATGGGGCCAAGATAAAAACCGGGGCCAACTGCCGTATCACGGCTCTGGGAAAGAAACACGCCCTCACACTGTCCCAGATCAAGATGGAGGATGCAGGCACGTTTGCCTTCCAGGCTGAAGGGGTTCATACTTCTTGCAAACTAATCATCACAGGTATCATTTTCAATAAGCAATAAACAGTTTAAAGGAACATACCAACATTATGGGAAATGCGCTTACTGTCTTCACCAGAGAGAGACAATAAGAAAGATACCAATTTCCTCTCTGTGCGTTCAGTAGAAATCTATCCGTCTGTAAGCTAGCCTAAGTTAGCACATACTAAGCGGATACTAACCTATCTTGTTTTGAAAATTGGTATCTGGAGAAGACAGTAACCACATTTCCCATAATGTTGATGTGTTCCTTTAACAATTAAACTAATGTCTTATTTATCAAGTTGCTACGGAAAGTGTTGTTTGACCTTTTTCACATCTTGAACGATAGATACTCAATGTCAAATGGGCCATTATAGACTGTTGGGCATTGTTTTTAAACAGAGCCTCCTGCAGTAATATCTGCACCCCTGCAAAACATCACTGCCGCTGAGAAAGAGAAGGTCACGTTGGAATGTGAAGTGTCTAAAGCCAACACAGATGTTAAGTGGTTCAAGGTGAGAAATCATAATTCAAAATGATCAGAATTATGTTGTTTACCAAGTACAGTAAATGCATACAATGTGTGTCTCGCTGAAATTAGTGTGACACAATTAGGCTACTAATTGTGTTAGGCTAATTTGGCTATAGACATATGGTAGACTATATATTTAGCAAATTGCCATGCTGAGTGAAAATAAAAGATAGGCACATTACATTTCCCCTTACCTGAACTTTCTTCTTATTTTTGGAATTTGCATACAGTTCATAAATCACTAATGACAGACAATTACTCCTCAGCATGACACGGAACTGAAACCGGGGAAGCATTATGGCATTCACTCCCAGGGCCGCAAGCGCAGTCTGCTCATCCATAAGTGCACCTACGAAGATCAGGGTACTTACATCTGTTGCACTTCAGATGACAACACATCAGCCAATCTCACTGTTCAAGGTATTTTCTTTTACATTAAACCTTTTTCATTGTGATGATATGATCACAATATATTATGATAAGAAATCATTAAATAAAATACCAATACCAATCATGGTTGTATAATTATGCCTATTCTAAAAGTGTCCACAGATATGTGAATAACCCTGCATAACAGGTCTTCACCTCTTTAACCCTGCCTTCTTTTCTTGATCCCCCAATCGCAACTGAAAAAGAAAAGAGGGTAGGGCTTGAGATAGGTCAATTACTGAAGTTTGTGTCAACGGACTCAAGGTTGTGCAAGAGTTGACGTGTGTGGGAACATTTATTTATTGACTAAGCGACAGTGGTAGACCAGTCGTCTGGTAATCCGGAGGTTCCCGGTTCGATTCCCGCTACTCCCGGGAAGCGTGTCAAAGTATCCTTGAGCAAGACACCTAACCCCTAACTGCTCCCGATGAGTGTGTGAATGTGTGAGTGAGTGGGTAAAATGTGAGGAACAGGTGCTTTGGATAAAAGCGCTGTATAAATGCACCATTTACCATTTTTATTTATATTCCTATAATAAGACAATAAGAGAAAAGCCTAAGTACTGTGTCTGTCCTTTCTTTTCATCAACCTTTATTTATTCTCGAAATTACAATTGAGGTCACCCTCATTTTCAATGTAGTCGAGACTTTACAGACATTTCAATGCACACATTTCTACAATATAACAATAATACATATTAATAACTATCTACATAGTACTCTCAGTCCAGAGTGCACCACAGCAATTAGTATAAAAATGAACATTTTGAATTCATATTTGAAATGTATTCCTGAACAGAAACATTGTAGAGAAGGGTTAAGCATTTTTCTTCTTTACAGCCAGAGATATTACATTTGTTAAGAAGCTGGAGGACCTGGAGGTCACAGAGAAGGAGAGCGCTGCATTTGTCTGTGAAATCTCACACGACGAGGTGGACTGCCAGTGGTACAGAGGAAATGCCAAACTCAAAGCCGGGGACAACATCAAGTTGAGACAAGAGGGTGAGGTCATGAGACATTTAAGGAGATAATTTCAATTTGATTCATATTATGTTCACAAAATGAATCAAAGCATTAACCTTAATCATGCAAAGGGTAACTTCATAACCTTGGACCCCTAGTCCTATTTCCAACATACCAATGATGTTGTTGATCGGTGGAGTCATGCTGTTCTTCATGCTGGATACCTACAGCTCTGGCTAGTTAGCTACAGAACTAACACAAAGTCAATGGGGCTGCACTCCTGTCTGTACAATTCCTTAAATAAATGCTGAACCCTACTTTGGGCTAAAACACTGTTGAGCCGGAACTGTTGAGCCAGAACTGTTGAGCCAGAACTGTTGAGCCAGAACTGCTCCAGTATGAAGAACAGCATGGATTGCACAGAGAAAGAACTCAACTGTTCATCACACCATTGGTCAGTAGGAAATAGACAAACATTTACCATGTCCAAGCCAATCAGCAATACCAACTGAGTCACGTGACTAAGTTGCCCCGGACCTGCATGAACTGCTGCGCTAAAAGAATACGACAGGGCTCTATGGAGAAACCATGGCACTCCCCTGACTAAAAGTTATTTCAAACGAAAACGGCTGGATGTCATTTAGCCAAATCAGCATGGCTGTGAATGTGAGTCTTTCACCTTTTACATATCTAGCTTTGGCATGGATTAATTGTTTAGATCGCTAGCATGGCTAACAAATGCAAATATATTGTAGTCTGCCCCGTTGTTCTGACCATGATTATGTTCCTTTCTGCCCCGATGATGCGCGTGCACACTGAGTCTGACGTATACGGCGAACAGGTCTATAGGACTAGGTGTCCACAATTCTTAACTTACCCTTTAAAGCCCAGTTGTCGTCATTTCTTTTTATTTCTTTTAACCTTTAGGTAGAACCTTTGTGCTACTCTTCAAGTCTGTCAAAGCAGAGGATGTGGGTGAGATTAGATTCACAGCTGAGAAAGCCTCTTCAACTGCAACACTGAAAGTACAAGGTAAACAGAATTTACCCCCAAATGGCAAATTCAGCTTGGTTTGACATGTTTGTGATACAATACAGCACATCCATGCAGCATGCAAACATACACATTCAGCAATGGCTGAGATAACACAAAAGAAAACAAAGCATGTTGAAATGACCCGTCGATTATTGTATGGATGTCTACTAAGCTCACATGCAGGCTGCAAATTGTTTATCTCTATCCAGGTTTTGTTGGCAATTTGACATGATCTGACTGATTCGACATCCTTTTTCATGAGTTTTTTGTGATGAATTATTTTCATCCAAACAAACTGATCTCATCCAAACACCTCAATCAGCCCAAACTGATCCAATTGGACCCTGAAACGTCAAATAAATTGCAACAGTGTGAGTACTTTTCTGTCAAAATACCATAATTAATTTGCAGCCTCACATTCTATGTAGTCAATGATTCAACCTTCTATGCCTCATTGAGTTTGACCTGATGACCTGATTGACCTGAAAACATCTCTTAGCATTAGTTGAGTTTTGGGACTGCTTTTCTTGAGAGTATCTTCTAGCTTCCTGTCTTGGCTGAATGTTGTCTCTGCACCAGTTCATTTGAGGTTCTTTGCTGGAGTTTGTGTCCCCTTTGTAGATACACAAATAACATCTTAATTTGATAAATAAAGCCTTGAGATTATTAAGAGTGATTTGTAAGTGCTTGAATTAGATTACTCTTTGTATCTGATTCATGAGTCGACTTTTGTTTGTCCACCACAGAGTTGGCTGGTAAACCACCTGTTTCCCAGCTTCAAAATGGGACGTGTTCTGTTTGACCTCTCAGTCTTTAGTGATCTTCATAAATTATACAGTATTGTACACTGTAGTTTTTTAGAGCCTGAGGTTCATATACGGTACAATGTAGTCTGAAGTCCTTAAGGAAGGTGTTGAAGGAGAAGGTGTTTATTTGGAGAAGTGTGTAGCGTGGTTGTGAAAGGGTTAAATGGAAGGATGAATTAGTTGAGGGGAATTTCTAAGAGTAAGTTGAAAGAGCAGGTGTTTTCTACAGAGAGGCTGTGAACTGCATTGGTGTAAGACAATTATCCACCTTGACTTTGAAAAGAGATTAACGTCTTCCAATAGGGGCCTTCCATGGAATATTAGTGTAGTTATCTTTCTTCCAACATGGCTGCCACTTGGTAACCACTTTTGAAAGGAAACGCTTTCAAATGACTGTGCAGTGGTAGAGGAGGTAAAACACTGGCAAAGCATGATATTATTGTTCCACTGTGACTTGTTTAGTATCCAGTAATAAGACACCAAGTTATTGCATTTTATTGATATATTATATATGATATATGATATATAAACTAATTGTTCAGTAGTTTAATGAACAATTTGGTGGAAATTATACAAATTGTTATATAAATACACAACATTTTTAAGGTTTTAAAATAATATAATTAGGAGGGGATCTTTCCCTAACAAAAATATATCTTAGCAGCATATATTTAGCACTTTCTTTTAATATTATTTTTTTTTACTTCATCTTTTTTCCCCTTTTTCTTTTTCCATCTTTCTCCCATCCCAATGTTAGTCGTTATGCCAATTCCCAATCCCCTACCTGGTCGTTGCGTGCTCTGCCCCCTACCGTCGGTCTGGGAGGGCGGAGACTATCACATGCTTCCTCCGACACATGTGTAGCCAATCCCGACTTCTTTTCACCTGGCAGCGCAGACTCTCACTGGGGGAGTGTAACGTGTGGAAGGATCACACTACCTCTCCCAGGACCCGACCTTGCTGTGCAGGCGCCCTGACCGATCTGTAGGAGTCGCTGTTTTTACAACGACCAGGACCCACCCTCGCCGGCTTCCCACCCGCTAACACTGCCAATTGTGTTAGTATGGACGGTCGGCCAAGCCGGAGCTACCACAGCTGGATTCGATCCCACTGTCTCTGTGGTGGTAGACAGACGCTTAGTCCGCTGCGCTACCCGGCCGCCCATATATTTAGCACTTTACCATAAGTTGCTCTAAGTATGTAGCCTAAATATATTTTAAGTTATATATAAAGTTACATATAGATTAGTCACATATAATCTCTTTCAGTTTATTACATTACATTCCCCTGTCCAGTTGTTCAATACTGTTCGATGCATTTTTTATTATGCTATATGTAATCAAACTGCAATTGCTAAATTATTTCTTTAGTAGTACAGCTGACAAAATACTCATGAGCAACTTAATGTAATGTGCATCTACAACATGCCTTTCACCTGCTTTAACTTACAGAAAATGTGTGGTGCATCAAATGGACTGATTGAGTATTTACACTTCTGTAGGCCTTTTTGCGATGGCAAGAGCATGTAATGTGTGTAATATTTTCTTATGGCATACTACCTGATGATACTATATTCCATTTATAAGTCTGTAATGTTTTATTATGGCATACTACTTGATCATGTATTCCATTTATAAGTCTGTAATGTTTTCCTATGGCATACTACTTGATAATGTATTCCATTTATAAGTCTGTAATGTTTTCCTATGGCATACTACTTGATAATGTATTCCATTTATAAGTCTGTAATGTTTTCTTATGTCATACTTGAGAATGTATTCCATTGATAAGGTGTCATTGTTGCCATAGAGCTGCCTGTCAAGTTTGTGAAGAAACTCAGGGATAAGATAGCGATGTATAAGCATCGTGGTCACCTTGAATGCCAAGTGTCACGTGCCAGTGCCAAGGTCAAGTGGTACAAGGACACGACAGAGATCAAATCCAGCAAGAAGTATGAAGTCAAAAGTGAGGATGTGTACCGCAAACTCACCATCAACGATGTGTGCACAGGCGACGAGGACACGTACACCTGTGATGCCATTGATGACAAGACATCCTGTACACTGCTTGTGGAAGGTAACCAGGTGGAAGATGTCAAATATCTAGTGTAAACATGGTTTTAGGTTTATCGTAAATGTATTTATATGGTCACTTATATTGCATTTATGTGACTATGTAAAGTACATTTACAACCTTGTAAAGCGTAATGCCATCAGACTGCTGGTCAATGAGGTATCAGCCTATCAATCAATCAATCAATCAATCAATCAATTTATCTATCCATCCATCTATCTATCTTTGGAGATAGATAGATAATTCAAGATTAAATAAAGATTGAATTGAATTGAATCTAACAGCGGCAAGGAAAGTATGTGGATCTGATGATAATCTTTTGTTTTTGTTCCATTTTGTATTAAAATAAGCCATATTTGTCATGATAAATAACTCCTGATTTGCTTTTCATTATTTAAGCAACAAGGACATAATCAAATATGTAGTAGTCCCGCAGTACCATATAAACAAACCTGTATTGTTTAATTTTTATATTAGTTGTAATATTATAGTCCTTTAGCTATAACCTGTATTGTTTTATTTTAGTATTAGTTGTAATATTACACAGTCCTTTAGCTATATTAGAACTCATTTGATGATCAAATATATATTTGTACACAATGGGACAAATAAAAAAACAAAAAAACAAAACAAATCAGCTGCAGTGTCACATAGTTTGCCACTCTATTGTATGCACTTGTCATCTGTCTCTTTGCTTTCTAATAGCACATTAAACGCCATTGATAGCACCCTCAAACGTAACCCCTCTGTACCCGTTGTCCCTCCAGAAACATCCATCAGTCTTGTGCGGGAGCTGAGTGCGGTGGAGGTGACGGAGCCCTTCGCAGCTGTGTTTGAAGTGGAAATCAGTATGGAGCTGATGAAGCAACCAATATGGTTACTGAACGGAGTGGCTGTGCAGGAGAGCACTGATGTGGAGATGGAGAAGGAAGGCACTCTGCACCGCCTCACCTTTAAAAAGACCAGTGCAGCCATGACGGGACCCGTGCAGTTTGCTGCCGGCAAGAGCAAATCTGTGGCACAACTTACTGTCAAAGGTAAGAGAAGGAACTTTAACTCAAAAGCTTTTTATATTATTCTTAAAAGCACCCTGTAATATGAAAAATGACCTTTAAATTTTTTTTTTGTAATGTTATTACCTCCTTAACTCTTTCTCTGCCACGCTGGGAACGGGATATGGCTATGTGCTGCCATGCATTAAACCAATGGGGTCGGTCACCTTGTTTGCAGGGCTATAACTATATTATATATTATAGCTATGGATGCAATACTATGGCCCATTTTACATTGGGTATCTATCGTTCAAGATGTGAAAAAGAAATAATTTTTCCATCCATACATTCCCGTTTTATACCGTGGTGAATATAAGTATGGTTTTAGAGCGGTTTAGGGTAATTCCTGGGAGGCTAGTAATAGCCCGATATGTGTATTATATTAAATCCATTGGCATTTTGTCCCTACACACGCTACACTCAATTCAAAATGCATATGATCGGTATTATGTTCCATCATGAATGCATGAAAGGGGGTGGGGGTCGTTTCTGATGAATTTATTGTCAATAACGGCATTCGTTAGAACAACCCCATAAGCTGATCAGGGTGATGGCTATGAAAACAAGGCACAATCAAGCAGAAATGTACGTTAAATTTACGTGGCCGGTGGGATTCCAAAAAGAATATTCCAATTATTTGATTGCCATCTGGTAGATCGTATGTCCATTTGGCCCACGACAGGATAATGAATCGGGTGTCCCGAAAACAATTCAATTGGATCGGGTGAAGCCCCTGGTTCAGGCTACTAGAAAAGTCCGCCCGGAGGCATTTCATCGACGCACAGCCCCATACACAGAGTCTCAAAGGAAGTGCAACATCGGCCGCATACCACCAGGCGGCGGTATTGGACTTTTGCGATCTCAGACTCATTCCCTATGGTAACACAGGCTGCCTGGATGGATAATGAATGGAATTAGCGAATAAAAGAAATAACGGTCAAATAACGTATATACATGTGGTTGGCGTTCAACGATTGGCGGACAAACATGTATAAAATCGTTGTTGGCAGGGAATGAGTTAAGTGTTGCTGTTGGCCTTTCCTGCATTCAGGGTTGTAAATAAACCCAATAAAATAGTATACAACCTTAAATTAAATAATCCCCCCACCCATCCAATACAATTTTAAATAATCCCCCCACCCATCGTATACAACTTTAAATAATCCCTCCACCAATCGTATACAACTTTAAATAATCCCCCCACCCATGGTATAAAACCTAAAATAATCCCCCCACCCATGGTATACAATTTAAAAGAATCCCCCCACCCATAGTATAAAACATTTTGTAATCCCCCACCCATGGTATACAATTTAAAGTAATCCCCCCACCCATTGTATACAATTTAAAATAATCCCCCCACCCATGCTATACAATTTAAAACAATCCCCCCACCCATCGTATACAACTTTAAATAATCCCTCCACCAATCGTATACAATTTTAAATAATCCCCCCACCCATCATATAAAACTTTAAATAATCCCCCCACCCATGGTATAAAACCTAAAATAATCCCCCCACCCATGGTATACAATTTAAAATAATCCCCCCACCCATGGTATAAAACATTTTGTAATCCCCCACCCCTGGTATACAATTTAAAATAATCCCCCCACCCATTGTATACAATTTAAAATAATCCCCCCACCCATGCTATACAATTTAAAATACCCCCCCCACCCATTTTATAAAACGCTATTCCCACTGGTTCTCAACAATCCAGTGAATCTTAATATTCCTGTTAACTCATTCAGCGCTGGAGGCCTAGAGCATCTTAGTTCCTACTGCGTCACCACTCTAAGAGATAGGGCTGCGTGGCAGTGTTTGCAGGGCTATATCTATATTCTATATTATAGCTATGGATACAATACTATGGCTCATTTGACATCAACTATCCATTGTTCAATATGTGAAAAAGAAAAAAAATTGTCATGTATATGTTTGCATGATATACCGTGGTGAATATAAGTATAGTTTCAGAGTGATCCTGGTTAATTCCATAAAACGGCACTATGGAGGAATACGTGAATTTGACTAAAAGCGTTGGCGTTGCTCGCCTGGACACTCTACTATTTCCAAATCAAATATATATAATAGGTATTATGTTTCATCATGAATGCATGAAAGGGGGGGGGGGGTCGTTTTTTGATGCAACGGCATATGTTCTGGAGTACGTTACACATGGTCGCAACGATCAATGTGAAATCATGGTTGGCTCAAAGCAGGATTGATGTCATATAGTCCTTACCTTCACTAGGAGGTACCCCAAAAAGAATATTCCAATTGTCTGATCGCGATTTCCAGTATTGGTGTCCATCGTGTCGCCAACATAATCCCCCACAATACATGCATCGGGGGCATTGGACGTGTTCCAATGCCATCGAGTGAACCGCTAGACTCGCCTGACCAAGAAAACTGCGCCCGGAGACATTTGAATGTAACACAAGTGTGACGACATCAATCTGATTACCAGCAAAAATGGACTTCACATATTCCATCTTAATACAAATAGCCTGAGACCTAAACTGGCTGAAATCAAACAGTTGTTTTTAAACGGTAAGGCTAACATATTGTGTTTCACAGAAACAAAATTAGACTCATCTGTACAGGATCCAGAGATTGAAATTGAAAACTACTCAATAGTCAGGAGGGATAGAAATCAGTATGGAGGTGGCGTCTGTGTGTATATACACAAGGATACCAAATACATCAACCGTACTGACCTTAACCATGATGAAATTGAAACTGTTTGGATTGAAATCTTATTAGACAGGGCGAAACCAGTACTAGTAGGCACAATCTATAGACCACCAGAACAGAGTGGCTTTTATGACACACTTGATGGGTGTTTAGCTGGGGTGGAGGGGGTAGAAAAAATTCTTATTGGGGACTGGAACACGGATATGCTGCGTAAAGCAGCACCCGTCTTCAAGGCCTTCAGTAGATTTTCTGATCTGCACGGTTTCAGCCAGCTAATCACCCAACCCACAAGGGTATGTGATTCGACACAAACCACCATTGACCTCATTTTGACCTCTGACAAGTCAATGATCTCCAATAAAGGGGTGATAGCATGCAGGTTAAGTGATCATTATATGATTTTCTGTACCCGCAAAAAGCTAAAACAGAAGGCCGGCTGTCACAAAACAGTCACATCTAGAGACCTCAAAACTTACTCTAGAGAGGCCTTTAACCTAGAACTGGGGAGCTTGGACTGGTCAGATGAACTCAGTGGTACACAGGTTGAAGAAACATGGCTTGGATTCAAAACCAAATTCACAGCAATACTCAACAACATGGCACCCATAAGAACCACCAGGGTTAAAAATCGCGCTGAGCCATGGATGCACACTGAAATACTGGCCGCTATGAAAACCAGAGACAAAAAATGCTCTGAACTTCATAAAAGTCAGACAAAGCTTTCCAAAAGCTCAAACAGTGAACTCCAAGCCCACGTGGTTGAACTAAAAATTCAAAGAAACAGACTAAGAAATGACGTAAACACCATGATCAGAACCGCAAAAAGAAATTTCATCAACGACAAAACTGAGGAAAACAAAAACAAACCCTGCGAACTTTGGAAATTACTCAATAATCAACTAGGCTGCAGTAAAAAACTTAAAACCAGATTCTCAAACATAAACATAAAGACGGACAACACGCTCATCACAGACAAGCTGGATGTAGCCAACTACTTAAACATCTTCTTCACAAACATAGCCACAACACTGGTAAACAAACTACCCTCCCACTCAGGGCATTATGGGGTAGAACACATAGTAGCATACTACAAAAACCTAGGGGTCCACAAAGACGACTTCAAACTTGAAATGGTAACAACCGATGAGGTACTCAAAAAATTGAGCGCCCTCCAACCTAACAAGGCCACTGGCCATGACAACATCCCCTCCAAATTCCTCAGAGACGCAGCAGCCGCCATCACCCCAGTCATCACACACATAATAAACCTCTCTATAAAACAGGGGCACGTCCCCAAGGACTTCAAAATTGCGAGAGTGACCCCTCTGCACAAAAAGGGCAGCAAATTAGACCCAGGCAACTACCGCCCTGTTTCTATTCTTACCTCCATCTCGAAAGTCATGGAGAAAATAGTCTACGAACAGGTCGAAAAGTACCTGGCGGAAAAAAATCAAATCTACGAATTCCAATCTGGCTTCAGAACGTCCCACTCCACTGACACATGCCTCCTCTATTTGAACGACCACATCAAACAAGAGGTGGACGCGGGCAAATACTGCGGCATGGTCATGCTGGACCTACAAAAGGCCTTCGACACTGTCAATCACTCCATTCTAATGGACAAGCTAAAAGCAATTGGTTTTGATAGCTTATCAGTGAGCTGGATGCAATCCTACCTGGAGGGGAGAGAACAGATGGTAGAGGTAAACGGTACTCTATCCCCCCCCTCACAGTGAGCTGTGGTGTTCCACAAGGAAGCATACTAGGACCGCTACTCTTCCTAATTTATGCAAATGACATGTCGTCAGCCTGTGACTGCAACTTGTTCCTGTTTGCGGACGACTCAGCCCTGCTGGTCTCTGACAAGAACAAGTTGCAGGTTGAAAAAACCCTCAGCTCGGAACTAGGCAAAATCTGCATATGGCTCGCTGATAACAAACTATCATTACACATGGGCAAAACAGAGTCCATTCTCTTCGGTTCAAAGACCGACGGCTTCTCAGTTACAGTGGGTGACAATATTGTCACAAGGAAAGACGAAATTACCTACCTGGGTTCCATCCTAGAGGCAAATCTTTCCTGTGACAAAATGGCATCCAATGTAATAAAAAAAGTCAACCAACGAACTAGATTCTTGTACCGGATCTCCTCTCTGGTAAACAAGAATACCCTGAAGACTCTGGCAGGAGCACTCATTCAAGGGTACTATGACTATGCATGCATCTCATGGTACCAAAGCACCTCAAAGGCGCGTAAAACAAAATTACAAACATCACAAAACAAACTGGTCAGACTACTACTTGACCTGAACCCCAGAACACACCTCACCCCTGCCCACTTTGACAACCTAGGATGGCTTAGAGTAGACGACAGAGTACAGCAACTTGCAATGGGCCTGGTCTACAAGATACACTATACGACCGGGGTGCCCATGTACATGTCAAAATACTTCCCAAAGGTCAGTGAATACCACAACCACTACACCAGAGGAAGCTCAACAAATCATGTTAAACCCAGATTCGGCTCAAACAAGGGACTAAACACGTTTCGCAATTATGCCACAACAATGTGGAACGCCCTACCCAAAGCTGTAAAGGAATGTGAATCCCTGCCCACATTCAAAACCGCTCTTAAAGAGCACCTACAGGAGGCTGCAATTCGAAACTGGCCACCGTAAATGCCCAAAACCCCCACCACCTCCTAATAGACAGTCTCCTCCCCACCGCATGTATATATTCCCTCCCCGCCGTATGTATATTTCTCTCCCACCCACCCACCCCCTCCTAATGTACAGTCCCCTCCCCATCATATGTATATACTCTGTCAGGATCTAGGGGTAACAGTACTGTATATTTGAATACCGTTTATGTCACAAATGTATCAGTACTAAATACCTATATGTCCCTATGCCATAAATGTCATGTATGTTGTGTATGTCATAAATGTCTATATGAATTGAAAATGGGGGACCCTGATGGAAACAAGACAAACGTCTTTCTCAGGTCTGCATCCCCTTAACAATTGTATGTATTGAGCCGTACTGTATTGTACCCATTCTGCAATCTGTTAAATAAAGTTTTCATTCATTCATTCATTCACACCGTGTGTGGAAAAAAGGTTTCGAAGGGTGGGCGATACTGCCACCTACCTGGATGCGGCCGGTATTGCACTCTAGCGATCTCAGAGTGATTCCCTATGGTAACCCAGAGGTCCGTGTGAGAGAAATTAATAAAAATATTGAATAAAATAAATAAAGATGAAAACCCGACTATACTTGGGTCTGGCGCTGAACGGTTGGCGAGTTAACCCGACTTTCCTCGGGTCTGGCGCTGATTGAGTTAACCCTCTGAGACATCCAACATTACTATCTTTCAGATGCTGTAGCAGACTCAATATAATGACAGTGGTACCAGGGGCGGATTTAGGATTGTAGGAGATCCGGGGCTTAGCCCAGATGAAGCAAACTATAATAATTAATAATAATAATAATAATAATAATAATAATAATAATAATAATAATAATAATAATAATAATAATAATAATAATAATAATAATAATAATAATAATACACTGTTTGTATAGCACCTTTCATACAAGAATTGCAGCTCAAAGTGCTTCACAGCAGTACAAAAAGACAGGCATAAAATGAGCACAACATTGGCAGATCAAGAGCAATGCATAAAGTGCAGATATAAAGCATAAAATAGATAGCAGTAAAATAGACAAAGTCAAGGTAAGACATAGAACATTAAATCACATCGTTTTTCATATTAGGATCTAAGATCTAGGGTTAACTCGCCGAACGTTGAGCGCCAGGACCCCCGAAAACCAGAGTATAGGTTTTCATCGTTGTTTCTTTTATTCGATATTTCCATTCATAAAGACATGCCGGCAGCCTGTGTTATCACTGGGGATGGGTCTGAGATCTCAAAAGTCCAATACCGCCGCCTAACACCCTGCGGCCGCTATTGCACTCCATTTGAAATGATGTGGCTTGGTGTCTGTCATTTTGGAAATGACACCAGACCACGCTGAAACTACACTCATATTCATGACGGTATAAAACGGAAATGTATGGATGGAAAAATTATCTGTTTTTTGCATCTTGACCGGAAGAAACTCAATGACAATCGACTATATTATTATATCCATAGCTATAATATATAATATAGCTTTAGGCCTGCAAACACAGCCACGTATCCCCATGTTAAAAGGCGCTGGCCTTTCAACAGTAACAGTAAACAGCGCCATCTGGTGCTGAAAGTGTTAATATGCGTCTTTGTTTACGGTTTGATTATCACTGATACAAAGTAAAATAGTGCAGTGCAATAAAATAGTTAGTAAAATAGAATAAAATAATGCAATAGTGCATTGCAATAAAATAGTTATCATCGTATTTTTTCGGGAGGCCGGTAAGGAGTGCATTACAGTAGTCAAGTCGGCTTGAGATAAAGGCATGGATCTGGTTTTCAGCGTCCTTTTGATTTATAAATGGCCGTACTTTAGCTATGTTTCTAAGGTGGAAGAATTATGTTTTTGTCAACTTGTTGATTGTGATTTAAAGCTTAGGTCTGAGTCTATACCATAACACCAAGACTTAACTCACTCAAATACAGTTAGCAGCTGGATAGACTACAGATGGAAATTAGCTTCTGCTAAATCTGGTGCAAACATATTTTCATGTAACAATGATTAATTGTCAAAAAATATATATATATATATATATTTTTTTTTTTTGTTTTAAAAAAGAAATAGATTCGGGGCTTTTCAGAAAACATTCGGGGCTTGAGCCCAAGTAGCCACCCCCTAGCCCCGCCCCTGAGTGGTACCAACATTTAACTAGAGACCTTGAGGAATTAGCTTAACGGTAAAGGGGATAAATATTGCTCCAAGGTTAATTAAACATTTGACATTTTGTTGAAAATTAGTATTGCCATTTTCAAAGGGGTCCCGTGACCTCAAGGTATCTGAATGACAATGGGCTCTACAGCCATGCCCAGTTTATGGAAATGTTTTATATATATATTTGTGCATACTGTGGTAACATAAATTGGATATTGCTGTAAAGCTAAGAATATTGTGGATCCAAAGAGGCCAACTGCATTCATGTGTGATGATCCTCACAGTAGCTCTTCCAATGTGAGTGACACCACTTACTATGTAAAATGAGTCTCTAGGTTAATCATAGCCACATGAAACGTTGCACCCATAACATAGAGACCTGGGCCCTGTTTCATGTACGTGGTTCAACTAAGTCGATCAACATGTCCATTATCCAGCTTCAGTTAACCCGATGTTCAAAGCCGGGATTTTCCTGTTTCACAAAGGAGGATTCAGTCTCGTTAACTCAAGCCAGACTTGAGAGTCAGGCTCAAGTCAGGCTAGATGCGCGCTCCCGTTTTAGGTGGAAAGCCAGCACGTATCGATGGCAGAGACCCTGATTCTCAACGGCATTGATTGATTAATTGATTTAAGACTTTATTGACAGATTGCAATAGGCTCAATCGCCTCGCCGACAAGTTAAATGCGTTATCTATAGGCTAATTCTAAGTCCCTCATTACCTCAATCAATCAGATTATATTTCTTTAAACTTGCCTGCTGGATTGAATAATCAAATGAGATCTTGCTAGCGAAAATTATTAGTTAACTGTTATACAGAATTACGATACGGCTCTCTTACCCATTGATTGATGTATAGTCAATCTTTTACTTATCTTCTCTGTGGTGTAACGGGTTCTTCTTTTGACTTTCACACGGACGACCGGGGTTCAAGGCCCTAGTCTTTTCCTTCTTTTTGCAATATAGGAATAATTCAATTTGGTGCACGTTGAGAGCTATATAAAGAATGACATCCTCAATGCATGTAGATTTATAATATTTTAACTTAAAACCAGGCTACTTTGGCGTATAATCATTAATATTATATTCAAAAAAATCATATTGGAAACACGGGGATTTGAACCCCGGTCGCTGAATTGGCAGGCATGAGCACTACCGCTGGGCCACTGGGCCAGATGGGATAAATTCATTGTTTATACATTAATGAACGAGAGACCCGTGTTTAGAATATCCGTTGTTTTGAATGAAGTTTATCTCTTTATCCTCATTCATTAATGTGACGTCAACGGCTCATTCAATTTCTCAAATCCGTCAAACAGCGCATCTCATCAGACATCTTAATCCCAGTTACAATTAAAATAACCACATCATGTGTACATCGCACGAGCGAGCGCCACCGTCGCCACGGTATATATAACGTGCATTATTTAGGACAAAGTGAATTTAATATCAGCATTTTGGGTCTATTTTACATTTCAAAAGCCCCCTCTGGAAGAATGGAGCACAAAAACGTAATTCAGAATGGTATAATGCAGATCGTAGACTGTGGGAATAGTTTCAGGAAACGGGCTGTCACTTCTTTGCGGGGGCGTGGCGATAGTTCAGGCTAACTTGAACTTGAACTCTGCTTTCGACCAGGCTCAAACTTTTGGATATGTTGTCATGGTGATTTGGAAAATCCAGGTACATGAAATCGGAAAGTCAGGCTAACCCAGTTATCCAGCTAAAGTTATCCGGCTAACTCGGTTATCCCGGTACATGGAACGGGGCCCAGGGCCAAGAGTGTATCATTTGTCTGGAGATGCATTTTCAATAATGGGGGTTTTCTGAGCCATCTTGCCAGATGTCAAAGGTTATTGACACCAAATCTTGCTGCAGGAATCTAGTACACATAATTGAGCTTGGGAATGGTCATCATACATGTCATAATGTAATAATGTTCCAAGCCCTTATGCACTGTAAACTAACACAATTTGAATAGGCACAATGTTTACTTGTAATACATATTTATGACTAGAATTACATACAGTGCTAAGCTGCATCTCAAATGAATCTTCAGGTGTACAGCTTTGAGATCAAGTCAAGTCAAGTCAAGAGTTTTAATTGTCACGGCATACAGGTATACAATGTCACGGCATACAGATGATGTACAACACTCTTTTGTGGCCGAATAGTTGACCTTGTATCCCCCCACCCACCCCCCACCCCCATGTAGGTGTCAAGAGAGTTAATGTTCAAATCAACACCCTCCTAACATTACGTCCTGCCCTGTCTCATTTGAGGAGCACGTCGAATCATGGAAGCAAAAAAACCCGAAAAACCCTAGAAGGGCACCCACAGAGATGCCTACACCCAGAGCTATTTATTACCAGAGTTTGGACAGCGAGGTTTTGAAAAGAGTTCTAGAGTGTCAGTGGCTCACTATAATAAGGTGGCCACAACATGGCGTCCTTACTATCCAACCTGGCCAAACTCTGGTAATACATGGCTCTGCCTACACCCACGGATGAGTGGGCCTGCTGTCCCCTGCACATGTCCTTCATCTGTGGAATCACTGTGTGCACCACTCACTCACTTAACCACTGGAACGTTTCCATTTATAAACCATAACGGCGCACCTCATAATTCACCACATACAATTCTACTTTTACAGCTGTGACTGGTCTCTTAACACAATGGAGGCCAAACCCGAGATAAGTCGGGTTAACTCGCCAGATTTCTCGGGTTTTGGTCGTTATCTATTTTATTCGACATTTCCCTTCATTATCCATCCATGGAGCCTGTGTTATCATTGGGAATGGGTCTGAGATCGCAAAAGTCCAATACCGCCACCTGGTGGGTTGCGGCCTGTAGTGCACATCCTTTGACACTCTTATAACGCATGGATTTATAAGAATCAAACACTCCCGATTCATGTTCTTTGGTGGATTATGTTATGGACACGATCGACATCAATACTTGGAATGGCGATCAGATAATTGGAATATTCTTTTTGGGTTACATCCTAGTCAAGGTAAGGGCTATATGCTATCAATCTTGCGTTGTTACAATAATTGCTTCATTGCGATCGGAGGGTATGTGTGTAATATACTGTGTAACGTATTCCGTTGGTGACGATCAAAGCATAAAAAACGCCCCCTCCCCCCCCCCCCCCCTTCATGCATTCATGATGAAACATAATACCGATAATATAGAGTTGATTTAGAAATAGTAGCGTATACAGGCAAGAAACGGAACGTTTTTAGTGAAATGCACGTATTGCTGCATAGCGTCGTTTTCTGGGATTAGACAGGATTACTCTAAAACTATACTCATATTCGGCACACTGGAAGCGCTGTGAATGGCCCCGAAGCACTGGGGTTGCCAATTTGTTTTGGCACCCTTGTTAGCAGATTAGACTGTTCACACGAGCCACGGCCAGCTTGTGATCTGCAGTGACGGTTTCGGTGTCTGGTCTATTTTCAGCGTAAGCCACAAGCAAATCAGACATATACCAGATTAGAAAACCGCCAAAACTGGATAAACAAACACGTTATTAGAATTTGAATATGTTAATTTTATACAACAGGTAGGTCGGACCACGCATTGTGATTGGTCGAGAGCATTTTAAGCCGTGAGTATATTCATGATAAACTCACGGTTAAATCACCATGAATATACCACTGCGCTGGCTTTAGAATGTTGTAGAAAGTTTCAACTGCCATTCATCAAACGGAAACTGTCGACATGACCTACTCCGTGGACAACGTTACGTTTGATTTAACGTACCTGTAGGAGCTATTTGATTGTTTTGTCTGTAGTAGTTCATCACTGGGTGGCAGCGCGGAGCGCATGGGTTTTTGGATATAGGCACAGGTGTAGGCTATTGCGCAATCAATGGATGGGTGACGGAGAGGTCTCACGGTTTTTACTGCATACACCACACTCGTTTCACTATCATAGTCTAGGTCTGGTGTGAATGCGACCGACTTAACTTATAGTTAACGGGTACTGTAGCGACTATCCTGATGTCCTGGTAGGCGCTCGACTGGGTGCGGGAAATCCTCGCCTTTGACGCGCAATTAAAGATAAAAGTAATGTCCAGTCGTTGTCACTTGCCGTTGGGTGAAGTTCCCATTTAATTCAAGTAATTAACATAAATACATGGTTGCTGAGCAAAACAATAGATTATAGACGTGGCAGAGACGGCGCACAGCTGTTCTGCAGGTGGAGGAGAATAGACCCCCCTATATGCCGCATGCCCATCCCTCCCTCCCTCCCTCCCTCCCTCCACTCCCTTATTGTTTAATAATGCTGTTTTTATGAATACCGTTAGATGTAGGCCCGTCCTCTATATCTATACACTCTTTATAGTTAACGGGTACGTTAAATTAGAATAATACCACTAACGCAGGAGACGCTGGGTTTGAGCCCAGCTCTCGGCGTTGCTACCAGCTTGGCTGGTCGTTCATACTAACACAATTGGCAGTATTAGGGGTAGAAAGCTGGTGGGTGGGGATCGGACGTTGTGGACAGTGACTCCTACAGGTCGGTTGGTGCGTCTGTACAGCAGGAAGTAAGTATCGGGGGCAGCGTGAGCCTCCCACGTGCTACTCCTCGCCACTGAGAGATCGCGCTGTGCAGGTGAAAAGATGCGACGGCTGCCTCCTCGTGTACCGGAGGGGACACGTGATGCAAGGCTTCGTCCACATGGCAGCCGACCAGTGGGAGGCATGGTCTAACAACGTTCGAGACAGGGGAGGGGAGAATTGAAGGGAGAATTGGCAAGGCGAAATTGGGATGGGAGAAAAAATTGAAAAATAAGGAGAAAAAGTGGATAAAATTTTCTTTTGAATAATACGTCATTCGTTTGCGTTGCCAAGCTGGTTGATAGCCTACACCATTTGAAATTCGATAGCAACGATACATCTTTAGGAAAAAAATTCTACGCCAAGTTCACTGAAATCGATATAAAAGACCCTAGAATTGTCTGTATTCATCCTTTTTTTTTTATATATTTTATTTTTTTATTATTTTTTAAACAAACACATAAACATAAACATAACAACATAAAATTAGATATACAAGCATTAATTAACAGTGCACATCCAATGAAATTACCATTTAAATAAATGTATTATACAAGGTATACACCTAATACTTGCTATCTAATACCCTACACACATATGCTCTCGCTCGCTCCCCCCCCCGGCCCCCCCCCCCTTGGATAATCCATCCATTATCATTCGCTCCTAACCAGGCACTACCATTCAAATGCTAGTTTTTATTCTCTCCACCACTTCTAACCACATTGTCATTTTGGATTCACTGAGACCCAAAATTCTTGCTGTAGATATTTCTAGATAAATCACTTCGAGATATGTAAGAATCCAGACCTTCCGGCACATTTTTTCCGGTTGAAACCATCGTGATGCTATCAGCTTTTTAGCCGCTGTGATACCAGATAAAACCAATCTCTTTAGCTGTATAGGGACTGCAAACTCAAAAACATCATTCAACAGTAATACAGAGGGGTGTACAGGTATATTCAGAGTTAAGAGATTTGATAATTGCTGGGTCACTTCTTTCCAGAATATCTTAACTGGTGGGCAATCCCAGTACATGTGCATAAATGTACCCTCATCCCCATTTGTACATAAGGAGCATCTGGAGTCTTGTTTAAGACCCATTCTGTTCAGTCTTATAGGAGTCAGGTATGCCCTATGAATATAGTTAAGATTGATTTGTTGATGGTCCGGGTTACGTGACGCAAGTCAAACATTTGCCCAGGCTTCTTGCCAATCAAAATTTATTTCCAGGTCTGGTATATCCCTCCTCCAGACTGAGTCTAGGTGGAGGATTTCATACGAGGACGTTAGTTATTGATGATACAAATCTGATACAAAACCTCTCAATGTCTCTCTTTCATAGAAGAATTTGTGGTATCTGTGGTATTCAATTGGTATCCTTAATGGGACACCATGAGCCTTCAAACATAACAATAACTGTGCGTAAAAATAATATGTGGAACTGGTGAGATAAATTTTTTTGTGTATTTCCTCATAACTACAAAAACCCTGTTTGTTGAAAACATCTCCTAATGTGTGTATGCCCTGCTTTTCCCATCTAGGGAATCTTATAGGTTGTTTTCCAATCAGGAGTGCATTGTTATTGAATAAGGGAGTATGATTATGCCATTTATGTGGGTTTTTTGTGTTTCACGCCATATCCGGATCGCATGAGTAATAATGGGGCCAAATTCCAGTTCGCATTGCTTAATTGATAATTTGGTGTATACTATGTCCTGCAGTCTATGTGGTGCTACTATATTTACTTCTAAATGTCTCCAGGATACTGATGCTTGGGGATCAAACCAGGTTGTCAGTGGTCTTAAAGTGTACGCCTTAAAATAGTGGAAAAAATCTGGAAATGCCATACCTCCGTCGGCTTTGTTTCTCTGTGCGGTGGATCTTTTTATACGTGGTGGTTTGTTATTCCAAATAAATTTGTATGCGGAAGAGTGTAATTTCTTCCAGTAACCATCTGGAGGGGGTAACGGTAGCATTGAGCTGATGAAGTTGATTCTAGGTAAGACATCCATCTTAACTATTGAAACCCGTGCCTGTACTGAGTTTTTAAGTTTTGACCACTTGTCAAAGTCGTATTTTATTTTATTTTGGATTTCTATGTAATTGTGCTTCACCGTTTGGCTTATGGTAGGGAATACTTCAACTCCCAAACATCTAAAGTGTTTAACCATTGGTATTTCTTCTGGAAGGAGTATATTTTTTGCAGGGGCGTTAAGTGGAAAGAAAGCCAACTTTGGCCAATTTATCTTAAATCCCGATAGATTGCCAAAGTCATCAATCAACTTGAGAAGATGAGGCATTGCGGTGTTAGGGTTTTGCATGAACAGTATTACGTCGTCCGCATATAAACTAATTTTGGGTTGTGTGCCCTTGATTACGATTGGTTCTATGAATTGGGATTGTCTTATATATTGTGCTAAAGGCTCTAATGATAAATCGAATAGTCCGGGACAACCCTGTCTAGAAGAGCGTGATACCGGAAAGATTTCGGCGGTGATTATACCTGTTGTAATCATGGCCGATGGGTCTTTGTATAATACTTTAATCATATCAATGAATCCTTTTCCTAACCCCATCCTTTCTAATATTGCCCATAGTTACGACCATTCCAACCTATCAAAAGCTTTCATCGCATCCAGGGACAGCATCGCCTTAGGTGTGGTGTCGTCCTTGCTGGCATCTAGTACATGTAGTAATCGTCTTATGTTATCCGTGATCAAGCGGCCTCTTATTCATCCTATATTTTTCCCGATGGTGCAACTTGCTGTATAAAAGCAATAATACACTCGAACCAGTGGAATATCAGCAATATTGCGGGCGCATCATAGCCGTGTCAATATTCCTGATATTCCACTGGTTATCGTTTATTATTGCTTAAGTATATCGGTGAATGTACAGATGAAGGGTAGGATGTGCTTTGTCAATTATATATATATATTCTCACTCGCTGTCCGACAACCCCTCCCCTCTGTGTGTGTGTGTGTGTGTGTGTGTGTGTGTGTGTGTGCTTGTGTGTGTGTGTATCTTTCTCTGCTTTCCCATCTTCTCTCACACAAATGGACTGCATTTATATATATATACAAAATGCTATATATATATATATATATATATATATATATATATATATAAATGCAGTCCATTTGTGTGAGAGGAGATGGGAAAGCAGAGAAAGATACACACACACACAAGCACACACACACACACACACACACACACACAGAGGGGAGGGGTTGTCGGACAGCGAGTGAGAATATGGAGAGAATGTGTGGAGACTAGAGTGCAAGGTGATAGAGAGATACATCGGAGACGCACAATTGGAGGGGGGCTTCCCACTCTCCAGGGCATTTACAACAAGCGTGCATGGGCAAGGCTAAGAGAATTATCCAAGACTCGAGCCACCCAAACAACTGCCTCTTTGAACTGCTGCGGTCAGGCAAGCGATACCGGAGTCTCATGGCAAGCACAGAGAGACTCAGAAGAAGCTTCTAACCCCAGGCCATCAGGATGCTCAACCAACAATAACACTATGTAACAACCATCAAATGCACTCACAGCACACACATCCACACGCACACACTCACTTTAAACATACAACTCACTGCAGCACCCACTTTAACCACTTTAGTACACCTAAGCACACTTTATATTTATCGGTAAAGAATTTGCACTACAACCCATACCTCATTACACCTTACTGTAAATTATATTGTACCTAAATTGTACCTCATCCCACTTCTGCTTTGCACTGTATAGTATATTGTATGGTAACTCAGTTACTTCTACTCTACATAGACCATTGTATGTATATATGTATATACTGAACATTTTGTCTACGTACTTGACTTCTATTTTATACTTGCTATACTTATTTATTATCTATCTTTGCCTAGCACAGTCTCTGGAGCGAAACAGAAAGAAGTATTTTGTATAAAAGTATTCTGTACTTCTGTATGACAACTAATAAAGAAACTTGAAACTTGAAACTTGACAGGCACGTGCACACATAGAGCCCAAGGGGTGCTTGAGCACCTGCCCTTTTGAGCCCCATAAAAAAGTGCAAAAAACATTTATAATTTTTTTTAGCGTTACGCATATAGACTGCCCTTCCAACTGAAAAATGACAGGATAGAATAAAAATATTAGGTAAAGAGAGAGAGATGCCCCATATTCCATTGCAGTTTGCACGGCCTCCTCAGCGTGCCTCTCCGCGGACCTATATATTTTATGCATAGCGTGGGTGGTGATGATGATGATGATCGAAACCGCTGTGGCGCATACAGTTGAATGCTGGTATTACACTAATTGAGGTAAACGAAGAAGTCAAGTCCGATGGGATTTGGGAATCTCAAATCTCAAAAATGCATTTATATTAAACAATACAGAATATACAGCACTTCTTGGGGTCTGTAGGGTAAGCACTTATTCCCTCCCCCCTGAACATTTATGGAGATGTATGGGCCTTTTAAGTCAGTGATAAAAGTGTCTTTCAAGGATAAGTGAGCTCCTGCACTGATTATTATAGTTCAATATTCAATATTTGATCACCAAAACCCCCCAAAAAAGCATAAAAAGGGGGCCCCCTGCCCGAAAAGGGCCCTTAAAAATCCGGCTTAAAAAAGTGCGGTTAAAATAGACACAGGAATAGTGCCCTTTTCAGCCTTTGAGCACCTGCCCCTCTAAAGTCCTGTGCACGTCCCTGATCGGAGAGACCCTTTCTCTCACGGGTCCGAGACAGAATGGTTTAAAATCATGGATTCAAAATGTCCAAGAGTTACCAAGCTCTTGATTTTTTATTTAACCCATGATAAATATCAGCTCTACCTGTGATTATAAAAGAGCAGCGGAGCAGACTGGCACGTGGGGGAATTTTTATAAGCGCACTCTGTAATCATTCTGTTATTCCTTCTATTCAGAGCGTCCTCTTGAGCTTGCGGAGCCCATCAAAGATGTGAAGGCAAAGGAGCGGGGCTCCGCTACACTGAGCTGCAAGTTTTCTGTCTCACCCAAAGAGGTTAGCTGGTTCAGAGGTGAAACACTACTAACGGCATCAGATAAATACAGCATGAAGCAAGACGCTACACAGGCTCAGCTAACCGTCCAGAAGCTGACCGGGGAAGACAGCGGAGAGTACCGCTGTCAGTGCGGACCTGTCGAGACCAAAGGAGCTCTTACTGTTGAAGGTACAGCATGCTGATAGAACCCTTGTGGTGTCAGCAGAACATTCTGGAATGGACATTTGTCGACAGCATCCATTAGGATTCAGAGTTAATGGTTTTAGTCCATGTTTAAAGTTAATGTTTGGTTTCCCCTGTCCAGTGCGAGAGATAAAGATCACCAAGCACCTGGCAGACACAGAGGTGGATGAAGACAGCGATGCAGTGTTCACTTGTGAGATCAACTATGCAGATGAAGAGGTACAGTGGCTGCTGAAGGACAAGGCCCTCTTTACCAATGATGTCAACACCATCACTGGTGAAGGGAAAGTGCACAAGCTCACACTTAAGAACTTGGCACCAGAAGATGGCGGCACCATTACCTTCAGAGTGCACAAGGTCGAAGAGTCTGTCACACTTAAGGTCAAAGGTAAGAACATGGATTATGGCTTTACCTAGTTAAAAGTACAATCTGGAATTTATTTGATAAATATAAAGTTATAAAAAGGATATTTTCCATTGTTAAGTTTGACTTAACGATGGAAAATGTGCTTTGTAGAACTATCTTAGCTTTAGAACTATCTTAGCTCATCATAACTAAACATCATAACAAAAAATACAGGTCTATTTCACTGTTCACAAGCATTACATGTGTAAACAAACCTTTTACAGTCTCAAATAATAGTATAAACTTTGTGTTTAGCTGTCTGACTGAGACAATACAATTCTTCAAAGAAATATCTTCAATACAATAACTTGCTTTGTAAGCAAAGCCAGTGGTGAATAAAGTGTTTCAACAGAGGGTGCCATACTGCAAGGATTGTGCTTTTAAGTAAGGAGGTGGGAATGCAAAATATCCTTCAATCATGCTTAAATCTCTGAATCTCCAGAGAAACGTGCAGTATTCCTCAAATCTCTGGACGATGTCATCGGAGAGGAAAAAGGCATGATTACTCTGGCATGTGAAGCCTCCAAGCCCAGGGTGTCCCCCATATGGAAAAAAGATGGCACTGTCCTGAAGGCTGGGCCCAAATACGAGCTCCTGCACACAGGAAAGTCCTTGGGATTGATCATCAAGGATGTGACCAAGGAAGATGCAGGGGAGTACTGTTGTGACCTTGGAACTGAGATTTCCAAGTCAAAGGTCACTGTGAGAGGTGGGTATTATAATAATAATATAATATAGTAATCTGTTGCTCATTAATATACAATCTGCCGTTCTTGAAATCTCCTGGTTATGGTGGGATGCATTCTTTTTTTCTTGTCCTTAATCTAGAAATTGGCCTCGGCATCACCAAGTGGCTGAAGTCGGCGGAGGTGACAGAGGGCGAGACGTGTAGCTTTGAATGCATCCTGTCTCGGGAGAGCACGGACGAGTGTTCCTGGACCGTGAGCGGCCAAACCGTTAAGGACGGAGGACGCTTCAAAGTCTCCAGTAAAGGACGCAAGTACATGTTGTCCATCAAGGACGTCACCCCTGCCGACACTGGAGAGGTGGTCTTGAAAATTGCAGACCTGAGTTCCAAGACCACATTAGCAGTTGAAGGTGAGCTATCTGTTCATTTAACCCTTTCACTGCCACACAACAGAAGGTTAACCCTTTACTATCACACAACCGACGGTCGCCGTTAACAAAGGTCAAACAATTACTCTTAACTGGCACCCATAAAAGTGGCCATTTTTAAACTTGAACTTGAGGACTGCATACTTTTCTTGAAAAGCGTATCTTTATAGGCCTACTTTATACTTATAGCACATGCATAAGCCTGGTCTCTTTTGAAAGATAACATTCTGAAGTTTCTGATACAATAAAGAAAGATCACTTTTAGTGCTAATGAAATAGAGTAACATAGGTCTGAACTTGAGTTGTAGAAAAACGTGTTACTCACGTTTTTCTGTAGTAGTTGGAGTCTTATGTAGTACATGTCCGAATTTCATAAAAATCCGTTCAGAAATGAGTGATTAGGAGTGATTTTGGTAAACTGTGAAAAAGAATTAAAGCTCTCCAGTAAACCATTTCCTCATTGACTTCAATTAATTTGGCGTTTTTTTCTCTTCCTGTTTTCGCTTGTGACTTTTCACCTAGATCCCTGTGCAATAATTTTCTAGATCGCCAAATGATTGACGGAGCTAGAGCCCCGGGAGTCGGGGTGGTAATAAAAAAGAAAAAAGCTCTGCCATGTACTTTCGCGCACGCCTCACATATCGGCATGTAATTTTAATTGTATATATATATTGTATTAAAACCCGAGCCGCTAGAGGTCGGCAAAGTGGCGCGTCGCGCCGGTGGGCAAATTGTCCTAAAGAGGTCCCGAGGCCGGGTCGGTGCCAGTTAAGAGGTTAACATGTCGTCAACCCTTGTTCCAGGCAAAGCTTCATCTGTGGCGAAGGAGCTGGAGAACCTCAGTGCTGGCCCAGGCGAGGACGTGGTGTTCAGCTGCGAGGTAACACAGGTTAGCTTCACCGTAAGATGGGCCAAGGATGGGAGAGCCATCAAGAAAAGCCAGAAGTACGGGATCAGCCAAGAAGAGATGGTCATGAAGCTGACCATCCATGGTGTCACTGCTCAGGACTCTGGGGAGTACAGCTGTGAGGTTGTTGGAGGAGCCACCACCAAGGCCAAGCTGGTGGTCAAGGGTGAGTACCAAATGACGTCTCTTAGTAATCTGCTTTCCTCGTAGGTTAGTGTTACTCTTTGACTGTATAACACTGTTCAAAGTGATATTATGGCAAACAGTGTATACTGTGATGAGATCTTGGTACACAACCTTTTCCCTATCTGTAACTGTAACCAATTGTTAGCAGTCCAGTTGTTCTACTGTACATGATGTGACATCTAACAAACATGTACCATTTTTCACAGAGCCAGTCCATACGTTCACTGCAGAGCTAAAGGACAGCCAGGTGGAGGAGAAGGGCTCTGTGACTTTACAATGTGAGACTGCACAAGCCCCAACCAAGGTCACCTGGTACAAAGGTAGCACGGAGCTCAAGGCTGGAGGACGCAATGAGATGTCCCAGAAACAGAACATCTTCAGCCTCACCATTAAGCAGCTGGTGGAGAACGACAGCGACACCTACACCTGTGACGTGGGTACTGCCAAGAGCAAGGCAACAGTGACAGTCCAAGGTAAGAACTTGAGTTTGTCCATCTTTTTTTTAATAGTTTCTACAACTATGATATTAACCCACTCAAATGATAGCCTTGGTATATTTATTTGGATTACAACATAATCTAACATACCACAATTGAATGAGCTAAATAATCTAAAAGGCTATCATGCATGCAGTAGGCCTACAGCTGGGAAGAGATTTGCGGAGCATTTCCATCAGTACTGTTTTTGAGTAAATTGATGAATGAATGTCTGGACTGCCTTCTCATGTTCCTCCAAGTCGGTTATTTTTACAGAATAAGTAGGGGCCGTCCATTTCTGCCATCTGAAAGGAAATGCTTGAAAGATGAATAATTAATTGCACTGCTACAGATGATTAATTGTTGTATAGGTATATCAGGCAACGTCTTGTGGAAGATTTACTCTGCTAGACATTAAGTGCTGTTTGACATGCTGTTTGACAAGATTTACAAGTTGTTAGTAGGTCATATTTTGCATGAAAATCATGTACTGGTGAAACCATGTACCTCAGCGTTTGCCCCCACCTGTTTTATTCTATTACATTACACAATAAGGGATGGATAGTATTTTCCTTCAGTGTGTTTTGAGGCCCCTTTTGAGGCCCCTTTGTACTTTTCACTCACAGTCTTTGAGTTTGTGCCACCAAGGTCAATCAGTGCTTATAGTGGAGACACCTCAGGATTTTAATTGTTTTGAGGGGGACCCTGCCCTGTTTGTGTGGCAGGTCAGTCCTACTGATGTGTCTCATGTTCAGTGGTCCCTAGTAGGGATGCACTGATCTGACTTTTTCAGTCCCGATACCGATGAAAAATGAAAATCCGATATATATATATATAATTATGTTTACCGATACCCGATCCAGCTATTCTAGTCATATCGGGGCCGATATCCAATATCAATATCGGATCTGTGCATCCCTAGTACCTAGACCAAAAGTCCCAGGTCTCTCATTCAGGTTGAGTGTTAGGGTTAGGGAACCAACAGTTCGAGGGATGACACTTATGGCACTTCTCCACTACCTTGCTGTGCTGTGCCCGGAATTCGTACTCCCGCTTTGTTTTGCTTTCTCCACTGCCAACTGACCTGTGCCAGGCCACAGTACCTGTGCTGATTTTCGCTACTGCTTGATCTGTGACGCCTAGTTTGACTCCTCCTACCTCTCCGACTCGCTTCTCACAGGTCTGTTGTGTAATGGAGAAGCGTAACAGGCAGCACGGGTAGGATACAAATGCTTGCTGTCCTGTACTGTGCCATTAGAGTGTCATTAGAGACTCAGGAACCATCTCTGTGGTCACTGGGGACCAGAGAGTATACCCCTCTTTCTACTCAAGACTAGAGCTTCTGCTAGAACTCTAGACTTTTAGAAGGGAATTATTGTGGTCATCATGAATCATCTGTGTTTTTTTGTAACAGTAAACTAGTTTTGTTACTATACTTTGCATTGTGATTATGTTATACATATTGAGTTCAGCATCTCTCAAGGGCCTCTGCAATGCTTCTCTTCCATTTTATTTGGATTTGCATGTCAAATGGATACAGAATGTATTGGATGTTCACAATTAGTCTACATTAGAACTAATGTAAATGTGTGAAAACACATTCCTCAATGGAGCATTTCCTTGTGAAAGCACTAAACTGCTTGAAAATATTTTATTGTAATGTGTTTCTGATTGTTTGTGCATTCCATTCTGTGGTATGATGCTGAAATGTTTTGTTTGTTATTCCATGCACTTGTGTAACAAAAATGTCACCAAAAGAACCGTCTTGTTGTTCATCGATCAACCCGACTGCTGGAATCATGTTCAAGATCCAGAAGCTACAATAGAATGAGAAAACTAGATGACATCAAATCTTTACCATCATCCAATTTGTTCACAATTTCTCCATTGTCTCCTCCATCACAACTGAAGATTTAAAGCTTGTTTAATTGAATGGAGTCATGCTTGTTCATTTCCCTCTAGCCCTGCCTGCCACTTTTAAAGAGAAGCTAAAGCACCAGGATAAGAAGGAAGGCGAGAGCCTCACTCTTTGCTGTGAGTTATCAAAATCTGGGACCAAGGTTCAATGGAAGAAGAGCTCTGAAATCCTTAAAGCCGGAGACAAGTATGAGATGAAACACAAAGAGACGTCTTTTGAACTCAGAGTTAAGGATTTGAAGGTTGAAGACAGTGGAGAGTATTCCTGCGAGTGTGGGGACCAGAGGACATCTGCAATTGTCAAAGTCACCGGTATGGATTAATGATCTTATCAGCCAGAGTTAGTCAGCTAGAGTTTTATTGGCAGTAAACAGTAATTGTACGATTACATGGTATTTTATGTTTCTGTTGACACACAACAAATGTTAAACTTTTTTTTTTTTTTTTTTACTGAAGAAATGTTCTTTGCTGGGAATAATTGTATCACCTTAAATTGAGATGTAACGTTACATTGGTTGTACAGCATTACCGGCCACCTTCAAACAAAAGCTGGAGAGCCAGGAGGCTGAGGAGGGAGGCAGTGTTACTCTGCACTGTGAACTCTCTAAACCTGGAGTCCCTGTGGAATGGAAGAAGGGAACAGAGGTGCTGAAGTCTGGAGAAAAGTACCAGATGAAGGAGAACGCTTCTGTGAACGAACTCCTGATCAGCAAAGTGGTGCCAGAAGACAGTGGAGACTACAGCTGTGTGTGTGGAGACCAGAAGACCACAGCAAGCCTCAAGATCAAGGGTAGGAGGAAGACCAAAGGTTATGGGTCAACCATTATGGGTCTAGTTAGTATTTTATAAATGTCACTTTCTGTTGACACACAACAAATGTTAAACTTTTTTTTTGTTTACTGAAGAAATGTTCTTTGCTGTCCTTTTTAATAGTGAATAATTTATATCACCTTAAATTAAGATGTAATGTTACATTGGTTGTACAGCATTACCAGCCACCTTCAAACAAAAGCTGGAGAGCCAGGCGGCTGAGGAGGGAGGCAGTGTTACTCTGCACTGTGAACTCTCTAAACCTGGAGTCCCTGTGGAATGGAAGAAGGGAACAGAGGTGCTGAAGTCTGGAGAAAAGTACCAGATGAAGCAGAACGCTTCTGTGAACGAACTCCTGATCAGCAAAGTGGTGCCAGAAGACGGTGGAGACTACAGCTGTGTGTGTGGAGACCAGAAGACCACAGCAAGCCTCAAGATTAAGGGTAGGAGGAAGATTTATAGTACAAGACAACTGGAAATGTAGCTGGTTCTGCACAAAGTATGTTAGCTTATCTGATGTTTCCTGAAACGTTACTCATCAGGACCTAAATGGGTTGTTTCCATGACATTGCTGTATTTAAAGGAGCTATATTGGTGATTCAGCCACTACAGCACCAGCATCTCAGACCAAAACAAAGGGGCGCATGCAATCTATGCTTTGGCCACACCTCCCTTTTTCATTCTCAGCAAAGTAATTATTTCTAGAATATTTCAAGGAAGTATTTTAAAGAAAGTATGTCTTGCCTAAATAGTTGTCAGAAACATAATTTAGTGAACCATTTAGAGAGTTTAGTTATGAGTGAGGTGTCATGTTTTCCTGCTTCCCACGACCGAGCATTTGCATGCGTGGAGGCATCTGGCTCACGAGATTCAGATCAAACTGTCAAACTAGGTGTTGCAGATCAAATATGGATCATGATCCAGCAAGTGCGTGTCCTATTTCCTGCATAACATTTTGTTAGATTTTACCATAATCATCCAGTATCACCTCTTCATCTGCTGGCTCGTGTAGTTTCTGCGTTGTGTTTATCTCTTGATCTTCTCATACCGGCTGTACATCGTGGCCATTCCCCTTTAATGCAATCCATAATCATAATAATTCACCACCGTCAGATGTGTTACCTTTCTTGGAAAACGTTGTTTATTACATAAACAAAGCCTCTGTAATCAGATGGAAACCAATTCTGTAATTGTCCTTGACTAAAGTCATCTCTTCTGCTTTTAGTCCAATGGTGGTTGAGGCCTCGTCGTTAGCCAAAACCCTTCTTTGTTAGCCGAAGCTAGCCTCCTCGAGGCATAGGGCGGGGGGGGAGGCCCCTCCCACCACCCTCTAGTTAGTGCTCTGTCTCTCTCTCCACGTCTGCTCGTATCAGCCTTGCGTCCTGTTCTAACTTAAACCCGGAAGGAAACTCACATTATAATATTCTCGGCATAGCAACGACAGGCCCGCCCCCTCTTCTCGTCGCTATGTGACGCGCTGTCATGGCAACTGCTCTTCACCTTTAACCCACATTAAACGTCTGTTCTATTGATGTCAAACTCTCTCTCTGACCATTCTGCATGCACACACCCTGCTCGCTGCTACCACACTGACTCTCTCTGACCGCCTCCACCACCACATCTACCTCTCTGACCTGGCTATAAGTAGATGCTATCATCCACCAATAGTTAACACTATATACACCTTGAAAAACCTCGACATCCTTCATTCCTCCCTTTTGATTATTCAATCAACCGTCAGAATCAACAAACTATTTGGTTTTTCAATCATACTCGGCTGTTGTTTTAACGTACACAGCCCCCCTCCCTCGTGCCAGAGGAAGGGAGACAGCATCCCGTCAAAACTGTGATCTCGTTAGTCGATGCCCACTATGCATTTCCCGTGGCACCAGGGAACACACCGTAGTCCATCCACCCAACGACACCCAGAGGCAACCTCACAGCCACTTCGCACTCCCTGGGAGAGCTAATTTTTTTATTTACATTTTTTCCCTCTACCATGGTTTTTACTTACTTTCTTACTCTGACACTCTTACTCTCTTACACGACACCTCCCTGTCGTCATTGATCTTGCTGTTTGAGGTCTGTCGCATTTCCCCTTGTGCACAAGAAAAATCGAAACAGACCACCCAAACCAACAACATCAATATATCTCATACTCCTGTAAATTATTATCAATGAACACACAGGACTTCACGCTGTCGACTTCACGCTGTCGTCTTCACGCTGTGTCTTGTCTCGATCTTGATTGATTCTGGAAGGAAGTCCCTGTTCATGATTCAACAATAAACCTGCCCATGATCTCTGTTTCAAATGCCTCGTAACAGCGTCTCCGCAGGAAGGCCCCGTGTCTGCCTCGTCCTCCCCTGGGCAACACCGCCTGCGACCGCCGGACTCCACCCGTTGGCCGTCTTCCCCGCTCGCTGTCGATGGTCCTCCCTTTCGGTATCGGTCGTCTCCGGACTCTGAAAGCAGAAAAACAACCCAGGAGTCCCCTGTACACTCAACGGTACCCCTTGTGTTTTCCTGGCCACTCATATATCATGGCATGGGACTTGCAGCTCATCCCCATATTGTCATCTCCAGTTCTCTGTATAATTTTTTCCCTGCAAGCCCCTGCCATGACCACGCCCTTTCAGGCTGTTGGACGTTGTGAGTGTCATACAGCCCATGGCGCTATCGTTATCTATTAGTCTACCCCCTTCTCAACACACATATCTGTCCTACAGGGCGGTTCCCTGTTGTCGTCTTCCGTCGCGACACCAGCAGCTACCGATACCCACTTCCGCACCCTTATCTTCGTCCCAGCTTGGCCCCCAGCGCGATAGTGCACGCTAGTTCTTTCTGGTGACTGTGTACTCTGAAGACTCTTGCCCTACCTGGTGTGAGAAGGAGCAGCTGGACATTTTAATCCCTCTTTATTCCAAATTAAACTCTTTAATTAAACTGCTGGAAATTTAAATCCCTCTTTATTCCAAATTAAACTCTTTAATTAAACTGCGCCCCATCTATAATTCAACTCTATTTAATTAACCTGTCTATCGATATTATTATTATAATAATAATATTCCCCCTCTACCTGTTCCAGTATCCTAACTAGAATCACTCCCTGCACTACCCCACTCCGCCACTAGATGGTAGCAGAGACCTATATTTAAATACTTCCTCTCTACCTCTCTGCCACTAGATGGTAGCAGATATCTTTAAATATTTTCCCTGCATTACCCCACTCCCACCCCTAGATGGCGGCGGACTCATTCTCTAAGGCTAGAGTCATCTAGCTGACGTGTCTCCCATATCTCTAGTTCTTTCTTATCTCTGTTAGCCTCCTCGTGGAATATCCCTTCTTGCGGCCATTTTGTCTCTCTGGTTTTTGTTGACATTCTTTCTCTAAAACTCCACTCCGTAGCCCCAAAAATCACAGCTGTTTTTCTCTCATCTTATCTCGCTCATACGATTCTGCCCCCCTGTCTCTGGGCCTCTCCCTCGCAGCCACTGCTCTCTCTTCTGTCTGTGACTCTTGTTAACATTCCCCGGTAGATAAGACACACAGCTCTGTTCCGAAGCTCTCTCAGCTCCGTTGTCCTATCTACCTACAAAAGGACGCTATTTCGGACTAAATATTCCCCTCCTGTCTGATAACATACTGCACATTTTAAGGCAGACCCCATCATTCAGCCCTCTCCTCTCCTGTTATGACCGTCTGTATACCATATTGCCAGTTTAAGGCAAACTGTACCGTCTAGTTGTCATAACAGTATTTTTCCCGTCTCGCTTCAGCCGTCCCTTCTCTCTCCTCATCTCGCATTTACTCTCATTCTGCTCTATTTTGCTTTCCTTAGTCATCTGTGGCTGTTTTGGTTCCCTTTCATTCGTTTACATTCCTTTGTGATAAAAATGGCTTCTCTCTTCAAAACAAAAACCCAGACAGCTGCTCTGCCGTTCTCTGAAATACACACAGCTTGACCCCCCCCCCGTATTTCAAACTCCATATTCAAAAACACTCCTCTGGCTTTCTCTGTGTCGTTTATTATGTTTACGGATGCATATCTGTTAGTTTTTATTGGCTTGCGAGGTTAGATAAGGCTCAACCTAATCTAATCTCGATCTGCAATCCGGCTGTCAACGGCATCAACTGTTAGATTTTACCATAATTAGCCAGTATCACCTCTTCATCTGTTGGCTCGTGTAGTTTCTGCGTTGTCTTCATCTCTTGATCTTCTCATACCGGCTGTACATCGTGGTCATTCCCCTTTAATGCAATCCGTAATCATAATAATTCACCACCGTCAGACGTGTTACCTTTCTTGGAAAACGTTGTTTATTACATAAACAAAGCCTCTGTAATCAGATGGAAACCAATTCTGTAATTGTCCTTGACTAAAGTCATTATTCAATCGTCTCTTCTGCTTTTAGTCCAATGGTGGTTGAGGCCTCGTCGTTAGCAAAAACCCTTCTTTGTTAGCCGAAGCTAGCCTCCTCGAGGCATAGGGGGGGGGGAGGCCCCTCCCACCACACTCTAGTTAGTGCTCTGTCTCTCTCTCCACGTCTGCTCGTATCAGCCTTGCGTCCTGTTCTAACTTACACCCGGAAGGAAACTTACATTATAATATTCTCGGCATAGCAACGGCAGGCCCGCCCCCTCTTCTCGTCGCTATGTGACGCGCTGTCATGGCAACTGCTCTTCACCTTCAACCCACATTAAACGTCCGTTCTATTGATGTCAAACTCTCTCTCTGACCATTCTGCCTGCTCTCAATCCTTATCAGTTGTTATGTGCTGAACAACTTTTTTTTTTATATGTATAATACACCCACAGAGCTTTAAGAAAGGTGTGGGATAAAAGTATTGCTCCCCCCCAAAAAAAATGTGTTAATGAATTTATAATTTTTAAAAGATGTTGCGGGTCCAAAATTTATGTTATTGTATGTTGCAGCCATTTATCTCTTACCTACTTGGAATGCTGAAATGACATGCTGGTGCTCTAGTGTGCCATCTAGTGTCTGAATGTTATCTACAGTATAGCACCTTTAATGTTATCGTTAGTTTGTCAGTATGCCTGTATTCTCCATGTTTTTGGGTACACACTACACACAATTGTTCATTGTCCATGTTTCTATGTGATTTGTGTCTATGTTTTGTTTGAAAGTGTCATATAGTTTGTTGTTTGATGTAATATTTCCATTGTTCTATTTATTATTTTGAAGATATTTCATTGTGATATTTAAATTTTAGTTATTGACTTTCAGTCGTTGAGTGCTAACCGACTAACGGTTCTTCAGCCCAACCAGTGACCTTCAAACAGAGGCTGGAGAGCCAGGCGGCTGAGGAGGGAAGCAGTGTTACTCTGCACTGTGAACTCTCTAAACCTGGAGTCCCTGTGGAATGGAAGAAGGGAACAGAGGTGCTGAAGTCTGGAGAAAAGTACCAGATGAAGCAGAACGCTTCTGTGAACGAACTCCTGATCAGCAAAGTGGTGCCAGAAGACAGTGGAGACTACAGCTGTGTGTGTGGAGACCAGAAGACCACAGCAAGCCTCAAGATCAAGGGTAGGAGGAAGACCAAAGGTTATGGGTCAACCATTATGGGTCTAGTTAGTATTTTAGAAATGTCAGTTTCTGTTGACACAACTAATGTTAAACTATTTTTTTTGGTTTACTGAAGAAATGTTCTTTGCTGTCCTTTTTAATTGTGAATAATTTGTATCACCTTGGAGATGTAATGTTACATTGGTTGTACAGCATTACCGGCCACCTTCAAACAAAAGCTGCAGAGCCAGGAGGCTGAGGAGGGAGGCAGTGTTACTCTGCACTGTGAACTCTCTAAACCTGGAGTCCCTGTGGAATGGAAGAAGGGAACAGAGGTGCTGAAGTCTGGAGAAAAGTACCAGATGAAGCAGAACGCTTCTGTGAACGAACTCCTGATCAGCAAAGTGGTACCAGAAGACAGTGGTGACTACAGCTGTGTGTGTGGAGACCAGAAGACCACAGCAAGCCTCAAGATCAAGGGTAGGAGATATATTTGGGATTTTAACACCTGTAAATTAGAATATGTTTTTGTAACTGTTTTCACTCTATATCGTTGACTACAAATTGTATGTATCTCATTCACATGAAATGACAAATGACAATTATGGGTTTCTCTATGATGTTAAATGTTGAACGTGTTTGTTATTGTGTGCCATTTTCTGTGAGTTGTCTTCACTCTCATGTGGTGTTTTCAGTGTGTCTGAAGTACCGTGTGATCATGTCCCGTAACGTCTCTGTTGCCGTCTCATTGTCTTCATGTTGGTGATATTGTGTGTTTTCTGTTGTTCATTCTGGAGTCAATTGTCTTCATGTTGTCTTGTTTTTCCGTCTGTCTGTCACTCAGACTCAGTACTGTTAAAAACTAAAATCCAGAGCACTCAATGGCAATTCCACCTTCTTCATGGACGCATTATATCAGATTGCTGCTGTACTGTGTTCTGAAATGGATCAGTGGGGTTGGATCACCTTCCACTCAGTTCTTTGTTCTTTGCTGCTGTGAAATGGATCACTGGGGTGGATCACTTTCCTCCTTAGTGCTTTGCTCTTTGCTGCTGTGAAATGGAATTGAAAACAATATCTCTATGCTGGTCCATGATTTACTCTTTGTCTGCGGTTTGGTCTATTTTATCAGCAATTAAGGAGATTAGGCTCAATCTTCCAATGTGTCTGTTGGTTTACTGCATTGTTGGTAACAGACCAAATGCCCAGTATCTTTATTCCTGTCGACTGTTTTGTTTTCCCTCCTGCATGCCAATTCTAAGATTTTCTTTGATTTGAAACTTTGTTTAGGAGCATACTGTACCGTTGTTGTACTAATTATCAGTAGCTGCTCAAGAAAAGTACAAAATGCAAGAGGTTAAAGAGACAATAGAAGGTAAAGGGCAGTGAGGATTTTCAGCTTGGCTTCCTGCTTTGGATGCTTAGTAACCAATTCATAATTTAAGAGAAATCATATTTCTGGTTAGCTAGCCAATGTAATCTAAACAACAATGGATATTTTATCTGATACCTCTCGCTTTCTTAAACAAGGATGATTATTCAGACTTGTACTAATTATAAAACACTGTTTGATGGTGTACGTTCTGACGTTCTGAATTGAAAATGTTTCATCCCAGCTGCTAAGCCTTCAGCTCCTACATCAGCTGCTCCGACTGCTAAACAGGACCCCATGCAGCAGGAGACCAGAGACTCAGAGGAAGGTACGGAGAGGAAGAGGGGTTGTTACAGTTTCCCTTCTTTATAAATTGCCTTTACATCTATTCCCGTGCCACTGGACAGGCTCTGAGGATGTTATTGGTTGTGTTTCGGTAGCAGTGTTCATGGCGGCTGTGTGCCTCAATGTGGCATGTTGTTTCATTTGTGGCACATATTGGCTTATTTGAATATTTTCAAGTAGGCTAGATTGAATATTTCCATGTTTATGTTTTGTTGCCGGCTTTTTGCTGTTTTTGCTTTTGTGGTAAATTGGCTCTTCTGTCTGAGGATGTTACTGGTCATCTCTAGCAGTGTTCATGGCAGCTGTTTGCCTCAATGTGGCATGTTTAATTTGTGACACCTTTTTTGATTATTTTAATGTTTTTAAGTAGATTGGAGATTTCCATGGTTATGTTACACAAATGTTATAATTTATTTTGTTCATCCAGTGGTTTGGGGTTGTGGGAGTGTGTGTGCGCACAAGCATGGTTTTGTGCGAGTGTGTGTGTGTGTATAGTATTGTTCAATGGCTTAAAAACCATATGATATTTTGTATCACATCTGGTAAGCCTCTAGCTCCAAACAGGAGCAACAAACAGGAGCTTCAGAAATAGGAGCCCACAGTGGCAATTGATTACTTATTGTCCTTCCACTTTGTCTTGTGGCTACATTACTTAGGGTTTTCCCTGATAACTTTCTGTCATTTTTGTGTCCACTTGCTTATTCCATGTTGTCATGTGCTTTGTTGCACTTTGTGCCAATATTATGGAAAAGATGCTACAAGCTTAGTGGATTTCTGCTGGATGTTTTTTGTAAGACTTGCTTGGCTTTGCTGGTTTATCAATTGTGAGCCGTTTAAGATTGTTGGACTGATGTTATGTTTGATTTTAAATATGTGACACTTCAAACTACTGAAAAAACTCACAAACTGCAGCTGCACAATCAAGAACTTCACAAACAGGAGCTCAGAGTGGGAGTTGAAGGTAGAAACTATATGAGAGATGTGTTTGCATGGTTCTTACCAATGCTGATATCTCCACCATGTTGACCTATCAACTGTGAGGCTTTCCACAACATTTCTTTCATCTCATGTATTCATTGCAGCTGTGAAGGCAGCAGCTCCATCAGTAGCTGTGAGAGATGAGCACAAAATGCAGGAGGTCAAAGAGACAATAAAAGGTAATGAATGGGCAGTGAGGATTTTCAGCTTGGCTTCCTGCTTTATTTTCAGTGCTGTTTTTACATGCTAGAATGTGTGTGTGGGGGGGGGGGGGGGGGCACTTGCTTATTATTACCTCACTCACTGTTAATCAGCTTTAATTGTGAATTGTGGCCAGAAGTATTGCCTTAATATTGATTATTGTGGCCAAACGTATTGCTTTAAGAGTGATTACTTCTTGTCCACCTGCTTCGTCTTGTGGCTAAACTACTTAGGGTTTTCCCTGATAACTTTCTGTCCTTTTTGTCCACTTGCACATGTCATGTGCTTTGTTACACCTTGTGCCAATATTATGGAAAGGACGCTACAAGCTTAGTGGATTTCTGCTGGGTGCTTTTTGTAGCATGAATGTTGGCTCATCTGTTTATGATGTTGGGAGCACATTTTGTGCCTAGTCTACCACCAGTTGCTTTATTCATAAAATGATTGGCAGATAATGTGTTGCTTACATACTTGTTGCCTCTCAAGATTTGTTTGTAAGACTTGCTTGGCTTTGTGAGCTGTTTAAGATTGTTGGACTGATGTTACGTTTGATTTTAAAGCTGTGACACTTCAAACTACTGAAGAGACTCACAGACTGCAGCTGCACAAACAGGAACTTCACAAACAGGAGCTCAGAGTGGGAGTTGAAGGTAGGGGAGAGACTATATGAGATACATGTTTGCATGGCTCTTACCAATGCTGATATATCCACCATGTTGACGTAATGAATGTGCAGTGAGGATTTTCAGCTTGGCTTCCTGCTTTACACTAAAAATATATTTGTGGCCATTTAACAAAATATAAACAGAACTGGAGGCACTTATCAATGCTGGAGATAATGATTAACATTCTTTAAGCAGCTTTGTAAACAAATTAGTTTTGGTTAGCTATCCAATGTAATCTAAACAACAATGGATGTTTTCTCTGATACCTATCACTTTCATAAACAAGGATGATTATCCAGACTGTGGTTTTCATATTGAAACATGTTACGTTACCATCAAGGTCAGGTCTTTACATTATTTTTCCTAAATATGTGGGCCACAAATGCACTTTAATTGTGAATCGTGGCCAGAAGTATTGCTTTAATATTGATTATTGTGGCCAAGGGTATTGCGAGTGATTACTTCTTGTCCTTCCGCTTTGTCTTGTGGCTACACTACTTAGGGCGGGATCTACAAAGGGTTTGCACGGCTTTTTCCAACGCAAAGCCGGTGCATATCCTCTGAAACTCTATCTCTGTATCCACAGAGGACGCGCAACGGGTGAAATTAGGTGGCAACTGCGTTCTGCCAACATGTCCCCTTTCTATGCAAATGAGCCTTATCGAAAAATGCTCCGTATCCACAAAAGCCGGCGCCAATTTCACCGACCAGTTAATGCTACGCACCTACCGTCTTCACAGACATGGTGGTAAATAAGCGCAAATCCCTAAGCGATATAAAGAGGCATCATGCCAGCGTCACTGCCATCATCACAGGTGATCATGGCAGCAGTAATTGTTGCCAGACGCAGGCATCGTAATGCCAGGCGTGACCATGAGAGAATATTTCGAAGGAGAATATCACTCTGGATGAAAATCAAGGATGATATTGAGCCAGCCACCCAGAGATTCCATGCAATCGTATTTATTATTTAAATATTGTTATTTAACGTTGTCGTCGGCTTTCCCAATGTTGTCGGCGTTATTGATTGATTGATTTTGATTTTGCATCATGATGCAACTTTTATTTGCTACTTGTTTTATTAAGTATTCATTATATAAAGCACTTTGAACTGCAATCCGTGTATGAAAGGTGCTATATAAATATGTTTATTATTATTATCATTATTGACTGCACTCACGTTCCAATTGTACCACCGCACACACTTATGCTCAAGAATAAACGTTTCATTTATAACGTGTCGTCGGGTCCATGAGGATTAGATGCTGGAAGCAGGCCAATGAAACGTTTATTCTGGAGTATATGATAATGCAGGTTCTATTATCCTAACTAAACATTAAATATAACTTGCTCACTCAAAATATTTGTCAATTATGAAGTATTTTCACTGGCACAGTGCCTAAATTGTCAAGAGGGGTGTGTTGTCGCGGGAAAAGTTACAGTATAGTACAGTAGTATTAATGCAATAAGGACGCTCCCTTACATTTTGTCCTGTACAGCCAGAATCTATGGACGGATTTTGTTGATTGAGGTTTCGTTAAAACAACAGAAAATAGATCTTATAAAAGGTATATGATTTGTTCGAGAAATATGCAGCAGCAGGCCGAGATAGCCTTCGCTAAGTGGCATGATTTGGTCCAAGTCTGGCAGTGAACGATATTATAAATGAGGCTATAAGCGACTGACTATGCCACCTTACATTTCGTTAAGTTAAGCACAATAGAATAGAATATAATTATGAAATCAAATATAGGCCAGGGCTTTACAACTTAATAAAGAGATTGAATACAATTAAATGGGATATAAACTAAATTAAATATTACAATAGAATATAGTAAGTGTCAATGTAATTGGAATAGGACATTACAAACATATGCAATGACGACCGATAGTGACAAAAACACAGGACGCAATGTGTCATGAAAATACAAATTAAGCAAGCTCTATACATTACGAAGTAAACGAAATACAATACGAAATGAACGGAATACTAATGTACTATTCCGTTAATTTCGTATAGTATTTTGTTTACTTCGTAATGTATAGAGCTTGCTTAATTTGTATTTTGTGTCTATGCCTCATTTCGGGCTTATTTTTCCACTTCCTGATATATGTCAACACGGCTGTCAGGAGTGCAGACTGCTCCACGAGCCAAATGCACTGGAGCAGATCAGGGGAAAACTCCACACATAATGGGCGTGTCTGCGCTGGTATCTCATCTGCGCAATGTCCTTAGTGGATAGCTCGCAAAGACGGAGCAGAATCCGTGTGCAAACCCCGCGCAGTTAAGGGTGCAATTCCCACCGCGCAATCCATTCTTAGTGGATCCCACCCTTAGTGTTTTCCCTGATAACATTCTGTAATTTTTTTCCACTTTCTTATTCCCTGTTGTCATGTGCTTTGTTACACCTTGTGCCAATATTATGGAAAATATGCTACAAGCTTAGTGGATTTCTGCTGGGTGCTTTTTGTAGCATGAATGTTGGCTCATCTGTTTATGATGTTGGGAGCACATTATGTGCCTAGTCTACCACCAGTTGCTGTATTTATAACATTATTAGCTGATAATGTGTTGTTTACTTGCTTACTTTCTTGGCTTAGCTGGTTTAGCAATTGTGAGCTGTTTAAGATTGTTGGACTGATTTAATGTTTGATTTTAAAGTTGTGACACTTCATACTACTGAAGAAACTCACAAACTGCAGCTGCACAAGCAGGAACTTCACAAACAGGAGCTCAGAGTGGGAGTTGAAGGTAGGGGAGAGACTATGAGATGTTTTTGCATGGCTCTTACCAATGCTGATATATCCACCATGTTGACCTAATGAATGTGCAGTGAGGACTTTCAGCTTGGCTTCCTGCTTTACACTAAAAAGTGTTTGTGGTCACTTAGCAAAATATAAACAGAACTGGAGGCACTCACCAATGCTGGAGATATGATTAACAATCTTTAAGCAGCTTTGTAACCAACTTATGGAGAAATCATATTTTTGGTTAGCTATCCAATGTAATCTAAACAGCAATGGATATTTTATCTGATACCTCTCGCTTTCATAAACAAGGATGATTATCCAGACTATGTGGTTTTCATAATGAAACACCTTACGTTACCATCAAGGTCAGGTCTTTAAATTTCCCCCCCAAAATATGTGGGCCACAAATGCACTTTAATTGTGAATCGTGGCCAGAAGTATTGCTTTAATATTGATTATTGTGGCCAAAGGTACTGCTTTAAGATTTATTACTTCTTGTCCTTCCGCTTTGTCTTGTGGCTACGCTACTTAGGGTTTTCCCTGATAACTTTCTGTCCTTTTTGTCCACTTGCTTATTCCCTGTTGTCATGTGCTTTGTTGCACCTTGTGCCAATATTATGGAAAGGACGCTACAAGCTTAGTGGATTTAGGCTGTCTCGTGATTATCTTGTTATGTTTTTTCTAGCATGAATGCTGGCTCATCTGTTTATGATGTTGGGAGGGAGCATGTTTTGTGCCTAGTCTACCACAAGCTGCTATATTTTTTACGTTATTGGTAGATAATGCGTTGCTTACATACTTGTTGCCTCTCAAGATTTGTTTGTTAGAATATTGTAGCCAAAGCCTATGCTTTAAGAGTGATTACTTCTTGTCCATCCCCTTTGTCTTGTGGCTACGCTACTTAGGGTTTTCCCTGATAACTTTCTGTCCTTTTTGTCCACTTGCTTTTCCCCTGTTGTCATGTGCTTTGTTGCACCTTGTGCCAATATTATGGAAAATATGCTACAAGCTTAGTCGATTTCTGCTGGATGTTTTTTGTAGCATGTATATTGGCTCATCTGTTTATGATATTGAGAGCACATTTTGTGCCTTGTCTACCACCAGTTGCTGTTTTTATAACATTATTGGCAGATAATGCATTGCTCACATACTTGTTGCCTCTGAATATTTGTTTGTAAGACTTGCTTGGCTTTGCTGGTTCAGCAATTGTGAGCTGTTTAAGATTGTTGGACTGATGTTACATTTGATTTTAAAGCTGTGACACTTCAAACTACTGAAGAGACTCACAAACTGCAGCTGCACAAACAGGAACTTCACAAACAGGAGCTCAGAGTGGGAGTTGAAGGTAGGGGAGAGACTATATGAGAGACGTGTTTGCATGGTTCTTACCAATGCTGATATCTCCACCATGTTGACCTATCAACTGTGAGGTTTTCCACAGAATTTCTTTCATCTCATGTATTCATTGCAGCTGTGAAGGCAGCAGCTCCATCAGTAGCTGCTAAAGATGAGCACAAGATGCAGGAGGTCAAAGAGACAATAGAAGGTAATGAATGGGCAGTGAGGATTTTCAGCTTGGCTTCCTGCTTTACACTAAAAAAGTGTTTGTGGTCACTTAGCAAAATATAAACAGAACTGGAGGCACTCACCAATGCTGGAGATATGATTAACAATCTTTAAGCAGCTTTGTAACCAACTTATGGAGAAATCATATTTTTGGTTAGCTATCCAATGTAATCTAAACAGCAATGGATATTTTATCTGATACCTCTCGCTTTCATAAACAAGGATGATTATCCAGACTATGTGGTTTTCATAATGAAACACCTTACGTTACCATCAAGGTCAGGTCTTTACATTTTCCCCAAAAAATATGTGGGCCACAAATGCACTTTAATTGTGAATCGTGGCCAGACATTTTCTTTAATATTGATTATTGTGGCCAAAGGTACTGCTTTAAGAGTTATTACTTCTTGTCCTTCCGCTTTGTCTTGTGGCTACGCTACTTAGGGTTTTCCCTGATAACTTTCTGTCCTTTTTGTCCACTTGCTTATTCCCTGTTGTCATGTGCTTTGTTGCACCTTGTGCCAATATTATGCAAAGGACACTACAAGCTTAGTGGATTTCTGCTGTCTCGTGATTATCTTCTTTATGTTTTTTTGTAGCATGAATGCTGGCTCATCTGTTTATGATGTTGGGAGCACGTTTTGTGCCTAGTCTACCACCAGCTGCTATATTTTTTACGTTATTGGTAGATAATGCGTTGCTTACATACTTGTTGCCTCTCAAGATTTGTTTGTTTGAATATTGTAGCCAAAGGTATTGCTTTAAGAGTGATTACTTCTTGTCCATCCCCTTTGTCTTGTGGCTACGCTACTTAGGGTTTTCCCTGATAACTTTCTGTCCTTTTTGTCCACTTGCTTTTTCCCTGTTGGCGTGTGCTTTGTTGAACCTTGTGCCAATATTATGGAAAATATGCTACAAGCTTAGTCGATTTCTGCTGGATGTTTTTTTTAGCATGTATGTTGGCTCATCTGTTTATGATATCGAGAGCACATTTTGTGCCTTGTCTACCACCAGTTGCTGTTTTTATAACATTATTGGAAGATAATGCATTGCTCACATACTTGTTGCCTCTGAATATTTGTTTGTAAGACTTGCTTGGCTTTGCTGGTTCAGCAATTGTGAGCTGTTTAAGATTGTTGGACTGATGTTACGTTTGATTTTAAAGCTGTGACACTTCAAACTACTGAAGAGACTCACAAACTGCATCTGCACAAACAGGAGCTCAGAGTGGGAGTTGAAGGTAGGATGAGAGATGTGTTTGCATGGCTCTTCCCAATGCTGATATCTCCACCATGTTGACCTATCAACTGTGAGGCTTTCCACAGCATTTCTTTCATCTCATGTATTCATTGCAGCTCCATCAGTAGCTGCTAAAGATGAGCACAAGATGCAGGAGGTCAAAGAGACAATAGAAGGTAATGAATGTGCAGTGAGGATGTTCAGCTTGGCTTCCCGCTTTACACCAAAACAGTGTTTGTGGCCACTTAGCAAAATTATATTTTTGGTTAGCTATCCAATGTAATTTAAACAACAATGGATGTTTTCTCTGATACCACTCGCTTTCATAAACAAGGATGATTATCCAGACTATGTGGTTTTCATAATGAAACACCTTACGTTACCATCAGGTCAGGTATTTAAAACATTTCCCCAAAATATGTGGGCCACAAATGCACTTTAATTGTGAATCGTGGCTAGAAGTATTGCTTTAGGGGACTTTCCCACTAGGCATCCGGGGTCGAATCAGAGCACGATCGCATCAAAATAAGTGTGATGAGAACGCTCCCCCCCATCACCGGGGATGCTGATTCGCTCCAAGACGGAACACTTGAAAAGGTGGTTTCCGGTGCGAACCAGTGTCCCCGACAATGGAACGGATCGTGGTGTGCAACTGCAAGCAAATCTGTAATGCTTTCATGCTTGCTTGAATTTTGGGCAGATAAAAACATACAGCAACAACTGGACAATACCCACAAAAACTATGATTTTTATGGGCAATTTGGCGAGTTCAGACCTCAACCAAACAAGCATGTTGAGCCTCACGGCTCAGTGGATCGATGAAAACTTCGAGATGAAGAGAGCCACATTACATGCCCAAGACTTCCCTGGCTTGCATACAGTTAGGCCTGGCAATGTTTTAGCCATTTCTATGTTTATACATTGGTTTCTTGTTCGAATGCATTTATTTCTATAGACTGGTGTATTTTTCTTCCACGAAAAATGGAGCCTCTAATAACAATTATTGCCCAAAACGTAAAAGACGCTGTAAAAGATAAGCTAAAACACATACATCGCCACTTATTCTTATTCTGAGATGATAATTCACCAGTATCTGGATAACCAATGCACGGATTTTGTCGAGGCAGGTAGCGTTATTTCGGGGAAATTGATGTCCTTCCACTTTGTCTTGTGGCTATGCTACTTAGGGTTTTCCCTGATAACTTTCTGTCCTTTTTGTCCACTTGCTCATTCCCTGTTGTCATGTGCTTTGTTGCACCTTGTTGTATCAATATTATGGAAAGGACGCTACAAGCTTAGTGGATTTCTGCTGTCTCGTGATCATCTTCTTTGTTTTCTGCATGAATGCTGGCTCATCCGTTTATGATGTTGGGAGCACGTGTTGTGCCTTGTCTACCACCAGCTGCTATATTTTTAAGGTTATTAGCAGATAATGCATTGTTTACATACTTGTTGTTTCTCAAGATTTGTTTGTTTGAATATTGTAGTCAAACGTATTGCTTTAAGAGTGATTGCTTCTTGTCCTCCTGCTTTGTCTTGTGGCTACGGATACTTAGGGTTTTCCCTGATAACTTTCTGTCTTTTTTATCCACTTGCTTATTCAAGTTTGTTTATTATATGTCACAACAAAATACAGAATAGGCTACTTTATATGAAAAGCTTCCCTGTTGTCATGTGCTTTGTTGCACGTTGTGCAAATATTATGGAAAATACGCTACAAGCTTAGTGGATTTCTGCTGGATGCTTTTTGTAGCATGAATGTTGGCTCATCTGTTTATGATGTTGGGAACACATTTTGTGCCTAGTCTACCACCAGTTGCTGTCTTGGCTGATAATGTGTTGCTTACATACTTGTTGCTTCTCAAGATTTGTTTGTAAGACTTGCTTGGCTTTGCTGGTTCAGTAATTGTGAGCCGTTTAAGATTGTTGGATTGATATTATGTTTGATTTTAAAGCTGTAACACTTCAAACTACGGAAGAGACTCCCAAACTGCAGGTGTACAAACAGGAACCTCAGAAACAGGAGCCAACAGTGGGAGTTGAAGGTAGGGAGAGATGCCAGGAACACTACTGGTTTTTCATTTGCTTCTATATAGACCCTTTAACTCTTTGTGAACAATGATGACATTTTGAGTCCAGAAGTCTCCAATCTGAAACGATGTGATGTTTTTTGACCTGTCCATGCATTTGGTTACCTTTTCCTAGTCAAATGCTTTAAATTCAGAATGTCCCACAGAAAGACAGTAAACTGCAAACATAGTCAACTATGAAACACCAAAGATCCTGACCCAGCTCTAATGTTCACTGTATCAGACAATGGGAGCCATTGAGACCATACTAAATCATGTGCATATTTTACATTTTGAAAGCTAATTCAATGATTTGAACTCAAAAGGTGAAAATGCATTTTGGACACAGAAGCAGAGTTTTGCCTATGAGATGACTTTGACAAGACAATGGTCTATATCCATACTATAGGACTTGTTAATTGACCTATCTCAGACCACACCATCTTTCCTTAATCCTCCAATCACAACTGTTGCTTTCCTTGGGGGCTGTTGCTTTCCCAGGGTCGGCACCAATACCGACACTGGTATTGGATAATGGTCTGATACCAAGCTAAAATAAATAGCAGAATCAGATAATTTCCCCAACACTAAGCACTGATACCAAGAATCCAAAACCAAGAAACATGTGTAACATGCCAGACATCAAAGCAACATGACTTGGTTTGCTGCATTGACACAGACAGAAGCATGTTAGATCTCTAATGTAGAACCATGTATTAGTAATCATCCATTGACCCTAAACTGATGGTCTCAGTCTGCACAGTAGAATACCCTAAACTGATGGTCTCAGTCTGCACAGTAAAATACCCTAAACTGATGGTCTCAGTCTGCACAGTAAACACACTAAACAAAGTGTTTGTGGTCACTTAGCAAAATATAAACAGAACTGGAGGCTCTCACCAATGCTGGAGATATGATTAACAATCTTTAAGCAGCTTTGTAACCAACTTATGGAGAAATCATATTTTTGGTTAGCTATCCAATGTAATCTAAACAGCAATGGATATTTTATCTGATACCTCTCGCTTTCATAAACAAGGATGATTATCCAGACTATGTGGTTTTCATAATGAAACACCTTACGTTACCATCAAGGTCAGGTCTTTACATTTCCCCCCAAAATATGTGGGCCACAAATGCACTTTAATTGTGAATTGTGGCCAGAAGTATTGCTTTAATATTGATTATTGTGGCCAAAGGTACTGCTTTAAGAGTTATTACTTCTAGTCCTTCCGCTTTGTCTTGTGGCTACGCTACTTAGGGTTTTCCCTGATAACTTTCTGTCCTTTTTGTCCACTTGCTTATTCCCTGTTGTCCTGTGCTTTGTTGCACCTTGTGCCAATATTATGGAAAGGACGCTACAAGCTTAGTGGATTTCTGCTGTCTCGTGATTATCTTCTTTATGTTTTTTGTAGCATGAATGCTGGCTCATCTGTTTATGATGTTGGGAGCACGTTTTGTGCCTAGTCTACCACCAGCTGCTATATTTTTTACGTTATTGGTAGATAATGCGTTGCTTACATACTTGTTGCCTCTCAAGATTTGTTTGTTTGAATATTGTAGCCAAAGGTATTGCTTTAAGAGTGATTACTTCTTGTCCATCCCCTTTGTCTCGTGGCTACGCTAATTAGGGTTTTCCCTGATAACTTTCTGTCCTTTTTGTCCACTTGCGTTTTCCCTGTTGTCATGTGCTTTGTTGCACCTTGTGCCAATATTATGGAAAATATGCTACAAGCTTAGTCGATTTCCGCTGGATGTTTTTTGTAGCATGTATGTTGGCTCATCTGTTTATGATATTGAGAGCACATTTTGTGCCTTGTCTACCACCAGTTGCTGTTTTTATAACATTATTGTTATTATTTTATAACATTATTAACTTCACAAACAGGAGCTCAGAGTGGGAGTTGAAGGTAGGATGAGAGATGTGTTTGCATGGCTCTTACCAATGCTGATATCTCCACCATGTTGACCTATCAACTGTGAGGCTTTCCACAGCATTTCTTTCATCTCATGTATTCATTGCAGCTGTGAAGGCAGCAGCTCCATCAGTAGCTGCTAAAGATGAGCACAAGATGCAGGAGGTCAAAGAGACAATAGAAGGTAATGAATGTGCAGTGAGGATGTTCAGCTTGGCTTCCCGCTTTACACTAAAACAGTGTTTGTGGCCACTTAGCAAAATCATATTTTTGGTTAGCTATCCAATGTAATTTAAACAACAATGGATGTTTTCTCTGATACCACTCGCTTTCATAAACAAGGATGATTATCCAGACTATGTGGTTTTCATAATGAAACACCTTACGTTACCATCAGGTCAGGTATTTAAAACATTTTCCCAAAATATGTGGGCCACAAATGCACTTTAATTGTGAATCGTGGCCAGAAGTATTGCTTTAGGGGGCTTTCCCACTAGGCATCCGGGGTCGAATCAGAGCACGATCGCATCAAAATAAGTGTGATGAGAACGCCCCCCCCCCCCCCCCCCCCCATCACCGGGGACGCTGATTCTCTCCAAGACGGAACGCTTGAAAAGGTGGTTTCGGGTGCGAACCAGTGTCCCCGACAATGGAACGGAGCGTGGTGTGCAAGCAAATCTGTAATGCTTTTATGCTTGCTTGAATTTTGGGCAGATAAAAACATACAGCAACAACTGGACAATACCCACAAAAACTACGATTTTTATGGGCAATTTGGCGAGTTCAGACCTCAACCAAACAAGCATGTTGAGCCTCACGGCTCAGTGGATCGATGAAAACTTCTAGATGAAGAGAGCCACATTACATGCCCAAGACTTCCCTGGCTTGCATACAGTTAGGCCTTTGCATACAGTTAGGCCTGGCAATGTTTTAGCCATTGCTATGTCTATACATTGGTTTCTTGTTTGAATGCATTTATTTCTATAGACTGGTGTATATACGAAATATATATATATATTTCGTGTATTCCACGAAAAATGGAGCCTCTAATAACAATTATTGCCCAAAACGTAAAAGACGCTGTAAAAGATAAGCTAAAACACGTACAACGCCACTTATTCTTATTCTGGGATGATAATTCACCTGTATCTGGATAACCAATGCACAGATTTTGTCGAGGCAGGTAGTGTTGTTTCGGGGAAATTGATGTCCTTCCACTTTGTCTTGTGGCTATGCTACTTAGGGTTTTCCCTGATAACTTTCTGTCCTTTTTGTCCACTTGCTCATTCCCTGTTGTCCTGTGCTTTGTTGCACCTTGTTGTATCAATATTATGGAAAGGACGCTACAAGCTTAGTGGATTTCTGCTGTCTCGTGATCATCTTCTTTGTTTTCTGCATGAATGCTGGCTCATCCGTTTATGATGTTGGGAGCACGTGTTGTGCCTTGTCTACCACCAGCTGCTATATTTCTAAGGTTATTAGCAGATAATGCATTGCTTACATACTTGTTGTTTCTCAAGATTTGTTTGTTTGAATATTGTAGCCAAATGTATTGCTTTAAGAGTGATTGCTTCTTGTCCTCCTGCTTTGTCTTGTGGCTACGGATACTTAGGGTTTTCCCTGATAACTTTCTGTCTTTTTTATCCACTTGCTTATTCAAGTTTGTTTATTATATGTCACAACAAAATACAGAATAGGCTACTTTATATGAACAGCTTCCCTGTTGTCATGTGCTTTGTTGCACGTTGTGCAAATATTATGGAAAATACGCTACAAGCTTAGTGGATTTCTGCTGGATGCTTTTTGTAGCATGAATGTTGGCTCATCTGTTTACATCTGTTTACATTTTGTGCCTAGTCTACCACCAGTTGCTGTCTTGGCTGATAATGTGTTGCTTACATACTTGTTGTTTCTCAAGATTTGTTTGTAAGACTTGCTTGGCTTTGCTGGTTCAGTAATTGTGAGCCGTTTAAGATTGTTGGATTGATATTATGTTTGATTTTAAAGCTGTAACACTTCAAACTACGGAAGAGACTCCCAAACTGCAGGTGCACAAACAGGAACCTCAGAAACAGGAGCCAACAGTGGGAGTTGAAGGTAGGGAGAGATGCCAGGAACACTACTGGTTTTTCATTTGCTTCTATATAGACCCTTTAACTCTTTGTGAACAATGATGACATTTTGAGTCCAGAAGTCTCCAATCTGAAACGATGTGATGTTTTTTGACCTGTCCATGCATTTGGTTACCTTTTCCTAGTCAAATGCTTTAAATTCAGAATGTCCCACAGAAAGACAGTAAACTGCAAACATAGTCAACTATGAAACACCAAAGATCCTGACCCAGCTCTAATGTTCACTGTATCAGACAATGGGAGCCATTGAGACCATACTAAATCATGTGCATATTTTACATTTTGAAAGCTAATTCAATGATTTGAACTCAAACGGTGAAAATGCATTTTGGACACAGAATCAGAGTTTTGCCTATGAGATGACTTTGACAAGACAATGGTCTATATCCATACTATAGCACTTGTTAATTGACCTATCTCAGACCACACCATCTTTCCTTAATCCTCCAATCACAACTGTTGCTTTCCTTGGGGGCTGTTGCTTTCCCAGGGTCGGCACCAATACCGACACTGGTATTGGATAATGGTCTGATACCAAGCTAAAATAAATAGCAGAATCAGATCATTTCCCCAACACTAAGCACTGATACCAAGAATCCAAAACCAAGAAACATGTGTAACATGCCAGACATCAAAGCAACATGACTTGGTTTGCTGCATTGACACAGAAGCATGTTAGATCTCTAATGTAGAACCATGTATTAGTAATCATCCATTGACCCTAAACTGATGGTCTCAGTCTGCACAGTAAAATACCCTAAACTGATGGTCTCAGTCTGCACAGTAAAATAACCTGAACTGATGGTCTCAGTCTGCACAGTAAAATAACCTAAACTGATGGTCTCAGTCTGCACAGTAAAATACCCTAAACTGATGGTCTCAGTCTGCACAGTAAAATACCCTGAACTGATGGTCTCAGTCTGCACAGTAAAATACCCTAAACTGATGGTCTCAGTCTGCACAGTAAAATACCCTAAACTGATGGTCTCAGTCTGCACAGTAAAATAACCTGAACTGGTGGTCTCAGTCTGCACAGTAAAATAACCTGAACTGATGGTCTCAGTCTGCACAGTAAAATAACCTGAACTGGTGGTCTCAGTCTGCACAGTAAAAGCCACAGATCTGATTGGACCGATACCAAAGGTTTAGGATTTTGAATCGGCATCTTCAGTGAAAAAGTGGAATTGGTGCATCTCGAGTCAACACTGTCCACTGTGTCCCTTCCCCAGCTGTGAAGCCTACAGACGTGAAGAAGCAGGGGACTGAAGAAGTAGTGGAAGGTACACTATGGAGTGAAGAGGGTGTTTAGTTTGGCTGTAACATCTGTGCAGTTGTTTATGTCGCCTGATGAAATCCACAAGATGAAAAGGCTGCTTCTGTACTGGCTGCTTTATTGACTACTCTACTCTTCTGTTGTCAACAATGTTGGTCCATTTGTCCTAGAGCCTCATTTTGTGTTGCATAATGTCTGTGGCCTTGCTGCTGAGGAGTTCCACCATCTGGTGGGGTGGTGGTGATGTGGGACTTAACTTGGCTTCAGTGTCTTGTATTCAGTGTTCCCTGTGTTATAGTGTACAGCCTTTATTTGAATGATCTGTGCAGAGATGAGCTTTGATTATTGTTGTCTGTGGCTTTATTGACCTTGGTCGCAAATGTTTCCCGAGATGCCTTTTGCCGTTTGACAATTGTGACGTGGCACATAACATATTGCATGACTGACATTTCTCTATATTTAATATTGTATCATAGCTGTGACAACTCAAACTACTGCAGAAACTCCACCAAGAAGGCACAGCTGGGTAGTGTAGAGGACTAAGCACTCGCCTACCACCACAGAGACCCGGGGTTCAAATCCCGGTGCACCTCTGGTGTGGTCAGTCGTCTCTAACATTGGCAGTGTTTGTGTGGGGGAAGCTGGTGGGATATGGGTCCTGGTCGTTGTAGTGACTCCTACTGGTCGGTCGGGGCGCCTGTTCATCAGGGATATATCGCTGCCGTAACAATCTAATTGTTGGCCAATGTCATGTTGCTCAAGATTTTTGTGGCTTAACGCAAAGTCCTGTTTGTGTTTTAAAGTTTCAATGTTTATTGTTTTTGTTTATGTTTTCTAGTGTGGTACTGTATTATTGGGTTGATAAATTGGGAGTCTCATTTCATGTCAAAGTAGTCTATAGCTGGAACCTTCAAAACAGAAGAGCAAATAATAAATGATATTATATTGTAATTATATTGCTGTGATTATGCAGGGCTAAATGCATGGTCATTTGATAGCTTGAGTGTTAAGTGATGAGATGCATAGACCAGTTGGCTGGTGGCAGGTAGTACTGGTACACTATTTTTTAATTGAGCTTTCATATTAGCCTAACATGTTTGACCTGACAGTTCAACACAGAGATGAAAGAGACAGTGGAAGCTATATAATAATAATAATAATAATAATAATAATAATAATAATAATAATAATACTTCGTTTTATATAGCGCCTTTCAGAGGACCCAAGGTCGCTTTACATAAGGGGGGGGGGGGAGATAACAAGTCAACAAACATAGTGGACAGACACAACACATACATATAAAGTGAGAAAGTTAGGGGTTGAAGGCCAGGTTGAAGAGGTGGGTTTTGAGCAGTTTTTTAAATGAGTCCAGAGTTGGGGTGGTGCGGAGTTCTGCGGGGAGGGAGTTCCAGAGGGTGGGAGCTGCCACACTGAAAGCTCTGTCCCCGAACGTCCGCAGTCTGGTTCGGGGGATGGAGAGCTGACCAGTGTCCGTGGATCGCAGGGACCGTGACTGAGTGTAGGGGTGGAGGAGGTCAGTGAGGTACTGAGGTGCCAGGGCGTGAAGGGATTTGTAGGTGAGCAGGAGGGTTTTGTAGGTGATGCGGGATTTGATGGGGAGCCAGTGGAGCTGGATGAGGATGGGGGTGATGTGCTGCCAGGGTTTGGTGCGGGTTAGAACCCTGGCAGCTGAATTTTGAACATACTGGAGCCTGTCCAGGGTTTTGCTTGGGACCCCGGACAGGACCCCGTTGCAGTAGTCCAGGCGGGAGGTGACGAAGGCGTGGATGAGGGTCTCAGCTGTGGTGTCGGAAAGTGATGGTCGGAGTCTGGAAATGTTTCGGAGGTGAAAGAAGGCGGATTTGGTGAGGGAATTTACATGGGATTGATAGGAAAGGGTGGAGTCCAGGATAACGCCCAGGTTGCGGACCTTAGGGGATGGGGAGATGGAGCAGCCGTCAATGTTGAGGGTGAGATCCCCAACCTTCCGGAGCAGGGCCTTGGGTGCCACAACCATGAGCTCGGTTTTATTGTTGTTGAGCTTGAGGAAATTTGATGACATCCAGGTTTTTATTTCGTGCAGGCAGTTGATAAGGGAGTGTGGGGGGAGATGGGTGGATGGTTTGGTGGAGAGGTAGAGTTGAGTACGTCGGCATAGGAGTGGAAGTTGAGGCCATGGCGGCGGATGATCTGACCAAGGGGGAGCATGTAGATGGTGAATAGGATTGGGCCAAGTACGGAGCCTTGTGGGACGCCTTGGTTGACTGGGGCCGGGGTGGAACTGGAGTCGCCGATGGTGATGAAAGCTATGAGCTGAGACAGTATGGCTCCCCGCTTTAAATGTGCCATCGTTTTTGGACTTACAGTATTACATTTCTCTCTCTATGTTGTTGCCATATTTACATTATCATAACTGTTGATCCATGTGGCCTTGTACAGTATTCAACATGCTTGGTTGCCATCCATTTGTATGTGTTAGTTGTCCCTTGGTGGACAGCATGCTCTTGGTCTTTTGTTCTTCTGTTGGTTTCAATGTATTGCATTAACCTCTATCTGTCTGTTGTTGCAGTATTTATACTATCATCATACCTAATCATCCCTTCCCCTTAATAAATTCCTGTCTGCTGAGCCGTTCAGCCATTGTGTAGTCTGATGTGTGCCTGGTGCCAGTGTATGGCAGCCATTGAGCCTGCGTACTAGCCCAAGGTTGAGTGCTACCAGTGGTGGTGAAGGAGGCAATTTCCACACTACATTGTGGGGAGTGCTTTGAGTGTCTAGAAAAGCGCTATATAAATGTAATGAATTATTATTATTATTATTATTATTATTATTATTATTATTATTATTATTATTATTATTATTATTATTATTATTATTATTATTATTATTATTATTATTATTATTATTATTATTATTATTATTATTATTATTATTAAATAATAATAATAATAATAATTATTATTATTATTATTATTATTATTATTATTATTATTATTATTATTATTATTATTATTATTATTATTATTATTATTATTATTATTATTATTATTATTATTATTATTATTATTATTATTATTATTATTATTATTATTATTATTATTATAACTGTTGATCCATGTGGTGTTGTACAGTATTCAACATGCTTGGTTGCCAATTGTTGTTGTTGTTTTGTGTTTACTGTCCCTTGTTGGACAGCATGCTCTTGGTCTTGGCACTGTTGATGTTCTGTTGGTTTCAACATATTGCTTTTTTGTTACCATAGTTCAAGATATTATTGGCATAGTCTTGAAATCAGACTGTAGAATATCTTTTTTTTTCAGTGATAGTTTCAGACTAAACAGGTGTGTGAGCTGATGTCCTGTTGTCATGCTGTCACAAGCGTTTGTCTGGTATTTAATTATTTGTTGCACAACCTGCACTTTCGATTTGCTATACTGTTCTGTCTGTTGGAGCACTTGCAGCACAATATGGTCAAAATGCACAACTTTGCATTTCAGCTAAGTTAGGTTAAATACTAACATTTACATTCAATCACAGCTGAAAAGCCACCAGCTCCTGCAGTGACACCCAAAGTGGAGCCTGAGAAGGAAGAGCCTAAAGAGGGAGCTGAAGGTAGGCTTTAGGGAAAGACTGAACACAGTTGACTAGAGAAAGGCTGCTGTTTGCATTCTTTCCTGGTGTATCCTGCTCAGACATTGTCAAGTCCTACTGTATGTTACATTGTTGGGCTTACTCCTATATTTATGATAGAATGAGTGTTCAGTGATAAGATGCACGAACCCGTTAATTGGTGGTAGGTAGTATGCCATTTTACAATTGAGCTTTCATATTAGCCTAAAATGTTTTTATCACAGCTGTGAAGTCTACAGTTGACCTGGTGGCTACCAAACAGGAGCTCAACACAGAGACGAAAGAGGCAGTTGAAGGTATGAGCTGACAGTAAATGTGACAGTATACTCGTTGTGGAAACTAACTTTGGCAGATTTGTTGGAACAAAATTACACATTTGTGGAGAATATGAAGCTACACATTGTTTGGCCACCGAAGTATGCACTTGCTTGCTAGCCGAAGTAGTTGGATGCTCCACACACCGGTGTCATAAAATATCTCCCAGCTGAAATATCTCCAGATGGCGGCGCCACTACTTCCGTTCCATGTATTAGGTATCACAGTTTTCAATCCAAAAATATTCAAACTTGAGCGGAATCTTGAAGTTCTTTTTGAAGAAAACACTTGGGTCAAACATAATCTGTTGCAAAAAGGTTTATTTGTGCTTCACAAAAGTTTCACAACAAATAAGCCTGAGACAGAATCTAGAATAATACCAACCTATTGCTTAAACAATGCTCTAATCATAACCATGTTGCTAAGGGTGTTGCATCTCTCGACATGTTTTATTGAGTTGGCTCCAATCCACCCCCCCCCCCCCCCCCGCTGCTGCCCGAGATCACTTTCATGGTACGCCCTAGTACGACATATTAAAGGTTCATTGCAATCAAAATGACTTTAGGCCTCCATGTATATATTCAGACATAGACTGAATTGAACCTAGACTGAATTGAACCTATCTCTTACATTAGTTAAAATTAACCACAACAACAGAACTTTGGTTCCTACGTGGGTAGATGCTTTCAGTGTCCTAACAATGTTGACACTAGGGTTCTGTAATTCAAACCAAGTCTTGCACTGAAATATTTTATCTTAAAATATCTCCTGACTAAAATATCTTCTGACCAAGACGATGTCAAACAGATGTGATGCTATTCTTGATCCAGTAACGAAGAGCCAAGGGGAACCAAAATACTGAAATAACTCCTGAATTAAATATATTCAGACAAATTCTTGATCTAGCAGTAAAAAGCTGTATAATCAGTCTGGATATATTTTATGATAATTATTTCAGTCTGAGACTTGGATTGAATTACAGCCACCCTAGTGTCTACATTGTTAGGAGACTTAAAGCATGTACCCATGTAGGAACCAAAGTGCTATGATACCTGATACATGGAATAGATGTAGCGGTGCCACCGTCTGAAGACATTTCAGTATGTAGATATTTTATGACAACGGCTCACATGGAAATATTTGGTCACCTAAGCTTAGCTGTATATTTGCAGCAATGTATTCGACTGTGTTTTTTTTTTGGGCAAGTCTGCATTCGTTTTTAGTATACTGCCCCCTTAAAGGGCCATACCAGTGTAATTCTGATGTATTGCCATTGCCATTACCAGAGCATGTCCCTGTCTTTCACAAATATTGTGTGCATAGCTGTATAAAGGGTATGTTTTGGTTGATTTCAGCCTAGCTTTCATCCTGCCATTGATGTTGAAAAGCAGTGTAAATATTCTCCATGAAACTTCAAAGTCGCTAGACGCTACAGATCCCTGACCACCAAAACATCCTGCTTTAAAAACAGCTTCTTCCCCACTGCCATACGGACACTGAACTCCCTGTAGCAACCCCCCCTACCTCTGTTGCTATGGACATGGACATAACTGCGATATTGTATTATGTATTTATGTATTTAACTGCATGTAGTATGTATGTATTGTAAGTGATGTTATATGTTCTATGTGCTATGTTGGAACAATGCTGTAACTGCACTGAAAACAAATTCCACCAGCCTGGCTGGGTGGTCATTAAAGAATCTAATCTAATCTAAAACATAGGTGATTCACCCGTGAAAACCACTATGCCTTTACTTTAGCTAATGTTACTGTATTACTCTACTACAAGCCATTCAAATTCACACATCAACCAGGAGCACCTTGGAGTTAGGGATAGTTCGGACTTTTGGACATTAATTTGAAAAGCAAACAGAGTCTTGAAACCAAAATGTTTTAATCTACACCACAACATGCAGGCAAAATGTTACCTATTTCTAACACAAAATCATTGTCCTCCAGCACCTTGGATTCTGCGATCACTTGGCACTATTTTATTTCTTGGAAAAAGCCAGTGTATTACTATGTGCTGGAGGACTGTGGTTTTGTTTTGGAGGTGGCTAACCCTTTTCCACTACACGATTGGCAAGTACTTCATACAATGTAATGACCAAAAATTCAACCTATCCCTTTGATTACAAGCACACACAACTCAATGCGGAGGTTTGACATGCAGGGCTTCTAGGAGAGTGTTAGTGAAAGTAAAGCAGTGCCGTAATATTCACAAGGGTGAATTACCTACATGTATGCCTAGCAACTTTCAAGGCTTATGGAGTATTTTGCACCCATTTTCAACATCAATGGCAGTGTGGATGGCGTTTAGTAAAGTAAGCTAATCTCCAGTAATGGTGAGAAGGCTCTCTGCTTTGAATGTGGCAATGTTTTTGGGCTTATTACATTTCTCCCTCTATGTTGTTGCAGTATTTATACTATCATAACTGTTGATCCATGTGGTGTTGTACAGTGTTCAACATGCTTACTGTATGGTACGTTGGTGGGCTTACTCCTATATTTAATATTTCATCACAGCTGTGCAGCCTGTTAAAGTCACTCCACAACAGGAGAAAGAGGAGCCCACAAAGGGAGAAGGTAGGGAAAGTGATGTGCTGACCCATCTGCTTTACCTTGTTGGTTGTTCAGTCCATCTGGCATCTTGTGGATCGCTGGTTGTTGAATTCTAGGTTTCAGCTGACGTTAGGTCAAATAATCATGTGGGAGCCTGAGTACGATATACAATACTACTGTAAATGATCATGTAATCATACAGGAACCAGAGTTTGTGCCTTGTCTGAGTTATCACCACCAAGCCTTTTTACTTGCTTTAAATGTGCCATCGTTTTGGGGCTTATTAATTATCTCTCTCTATGTCTCTATGTTGTTGCAGTATTTACACTATGATAACTGTTGATCCATGTGGCCTTGTACAGTATTCAACATGCTTGGTTGCCATCTGTTTGTATGTGTTTGATGTCTCTTGGTGGACAGCATGCTCTTGGTCTTGGTACTGTTGTTGTACTGTTGGTTTCAACGTATTGCTTTTTTGTTACTGTGGTGTTCTTAATTGACCTTAAAATATGAGGAAGAGAGTTTAGCAGTTTCAAATGTTTATTCCAGAGTGAATTAACAATGTTTAAGGATATAACAGCTGTGATATGTGTAGGAATGTCTCATTTGCTCACATGTCACAATCACTTGTGTCAGAATTACTCACATTACCATAGTTCAAGATATTAGTGGCATTGTCTGGAAGATTGGCGTTTAGTACGTTTAAAATTATTTGTTGCACAACCTGCACTTTTGGCTTGCTAAACTGTTCTGTCTGTTGGAGCACAATATGGTAAAAATGCACAGCTTTGTATTTCAACTAAGTTAGGTTTAAATACTAACATTTACATTGAATCACAGCTGAAAAGTCACCAGCTCCTGCAGTGACGCCCAAAGTGGAGCCTGAGAAGGAAGAATCTGAAGAGGGAGCTGAAGGTAGGCTTTAGGGAAAGAGAAAGTCGATGTTCTGATCCGTCTGCTTTACCTTGTTGGTTGTTCAGTCCATGTGGCATCTTGTGGATCGCTGGTTGTTGAATTCAAGGTTTCCGCTGATGTTAGGTCAAGTAATGAAGTGGGAGCCTGAGTACGATATACAATACTACTGTAAATGATCATGTAATCATACAGGCACCAGAGCTTGTGCCTTGTCTGAGTTATCACCACCAAGCCTTTTTACTTGCTTTAATTAAATGTGCCATAGCTTTTTGGGCTCATTAACTATCTCTCTCTATGTTGTTGCAGTATTTACACTATGATAACTGTTGATCCGTGTGGCCTTGTACAGTATTCAACATGCTTGGTTGCCATGTGTTTGTATGTGTTTACTGTCCCTTGGTGGACAGCATGCTCTTGGTCTTGGTGCTGTTGTTGTTCTGTTGGTTTCAACGTATTGCTTTTTTGTTACCATAGTTCAAAAAATGATTGGCATTATATGGAAGATTGTCGTTTAGTAAGCATCGGTCTGGTTTTAAATTATTCGTTGCACAACCTGCACTTTTGGCTTGCTATACCGTTCTGTCTGTTGGAGCACACACAGCACGATTTGGTCAAAATGCACAGCTATTTCAACTAAGTTAGGTTTAAATACTAACATTTGGGTTAGGTTTAAATACTAACTACATACTAACTACAAAAACTAAGTTGGGTTTAAATACTAACATTTACATTAAATCACAGCTGAAAAGTCACCAGCTCCTGCAGTGACGCCCAAAGTGGAGCCTGAGAAGGAAGAATCTGAAGAGGGAGCTGAAGGTAGGCTTTAGGGAAAGAGAAAGTCGATGTTCTGATCCGTCTGCTTTACCTTGTTGGTTGTTCAGTCCATGTGGCATCTTGTGGATCGCTGAATGTTGAATTCAAGGTTTCAGCTGATGTCAGGACAAGTAATGAAGTGGGAGCCTGAGTACGATATACAACACTACATGTAAATGATCATGTAATCATACAGGAACCAGAGTTTGTGCCTTGTCTGAGTTATCACCACCAAGCCTTTTCACTTGCTTTAAATGTGCCATAGTTTTGGGGCTTATTAATTATCTCTCTCTATGTCTCTATGTTGTTGCAGTATTTACACTATGATAACTGTTGATCCATGTGGCCTTGTACAGTATTCAACATGCTTGGTTGCCATCTGTTTGTATGTGTTTGATGTCTCTTGGTGGACAGCATGCTCTTGGTCTTGGTACTGTTGTTGTACTGTTGGTTTCAACGTATTGCTTTTTTGTTACTGTGGTGTTCTTAATTGACCTTAAAATATGAGGAAGAGAGTTTAGCAGTTTCAAAGGTTTATTCCAGAGTGAATTAACAATGTTTAAGGATATAACAGCTGTGATATGTGTAGGAATGTCTCATTTGCTCACATGTCACAATCACTTGTGTCAGAATTACTCACATTACCATAGTTCAAGATATTAGTGGCATTGTCTGGAAGATTGGCGTTTAGTAAGTTTAAAATTATTTGTTGCACAACCTGCACTTTTGGCTTGCTAAACTGTTCTGTCTGTTGGAGCACAATATGGTAAAAATGCACAGCTTTGTATTTCAACTAAGTTAGGTTTAAATACTAACATTTACATTGAATCACAGCTGAAAAGTCACCAGCTCCTGCAGTGACGCCCAAAGTGGAGCCTGAGAAGGAAGAATCTGAAGAGGGAGCTGAAGGTAGGCTTTAGGGAAAGAGAAAGTCGATGTTCTGATCCGTCTGCTTTACCTTGTTGGTTGTTCAGTCCATGTGGCATCTTGTGGATCGCTGGTTGTTGAATTCAAGGTTTCCGCTGATGTTAGGTCAAGTAATGAAGTGGGAGCCTGAGTACGATATACAATACTACTGTAAATGATCATGTAATCATACAGGCACCAGAGCTTGTGCCTTGTCTGAGTTATCACCACCAAGCCTTTTTACTTGCTTTAATTAAATGTGCCATAGCTTTTTGGGCTCATTAACTATCTCTCTCTATGTTGTTGCAGTATTTACACTATGATAACTGTTGATCCGTGTGGCCTTGTACAGTATTCAACATGCTTGGTTGCCATGTGTTTGTATGTGTTTACTGTCCCTTGGTGGACAGCATGCTCTTGGTCTTGGTGCTGTTGTTGTTCTGTTGGTTTCAACGTATTGCTTTTTTGTTACCATAGTTCAAAAAATTATTGGCATTATATGGAAGATTGTCGTTTAGTAAGCATCGGTCTGGTTTTAAATTATTCGTTGCACAACCTGCACTTTTGGCTTGCTATACCGTTCTGTCTGTTGGAGCACACACAGCACGATTTGGTCAAAATGCACAGCTATTTCAACTAAGTTAGGTTTAAATACTAACATTTGGGTTAGGTTTAAATACTAACTACATACTAACTACAAAAACTAAGTTGGGTTTAAATACTAACATTTACATTAAATCACAGCTGAAAAGTCACCAGCTCCTGCAGTGACGCCCAAAGTGGAACCTGAGAAGGAAGAATCTGAAGAGGGAGCTGAAGGTAGGCTTTAGGGAAAGAGAAAGTCGATGTTCTGATCCGTCTGCTTTACCTTGTTGGTTGTTCAGTCCATGTGGCATCTTGTGGATCGCTGAATGTTGAATTCAAGGTTTCAGCTGATGTCAGGACAAGTAATGAAGTGGGAGCCTGAGTACGATATACAACACTACATGTAAATTATCATGTAATCATACAGGAACCAGAGTTTGTGCCTTGTCTGAGTTATCACCACCAAGCCTTTTTACTTGCTTTAAATGTGCCATAGTTTTGGGGCTTATTAATTATCTCTCTCTATGTCTCTATGTTGTTGCAGTATTTACACTATGATAACTGTTGATCCATGTGGCCTTGTACAGTATTCAACATGCTTGGTTGCCATCTGTTTGTATGTGTTTGATGTCTCTTGGTGGACAGCATGCTCTTGGTCTTGGTACTGTTGTTGTACTGTTGGTTTCAACGTATTGCTTTTTTGTTACTGTGGTGTTCTTAATTGACCTTAAAATATGAGGAAGAGAGTTTAGCAGTTTCAAAGGTTTATTCCAGAGTGAATTAACAATGTTTAAGGATATAACAGCTGTGATATGTGTAGGAATGTCTCATTTGCTCACATGTCACAATCACTTGTGTCAGAATTACTCACATTACCATAGTTCAAGATATTAGTGGCATTGTCTGGAAGATTGGCGTTTAGTAAGTTTAAAATTATTTGTTGCACAACCTGCACTTTTGGCTTGCTAAACTGTTCTGTCTGTTGGAGCACAATATGGTAAAAATGCACAGCTTTGTATTTCAACTAAGTTAGGTTTAAATACTAACATTTACATTGAATCACAGCTGAAAAGTCACCAGCTCCTGCAGTGACGCCCAAAGTGGAGCCTGAGAAGGAAGAATCTGAAGAGGGAGCTGAAGGTAGGCTTTAGGGAAAGAGAAAGTTGATGTTCTGATCCGTCTGCTTTACCTTGTTGGTTGTTCAGTCCATGTGGCATCTTGTGGATCGCTGAATGTTGAATTCAAGGTTTCAGCTGATGTCAGGTCAAGTAATGAAGTGGGAGCCTGAGTACGATATACAACACTACATGTAAATGATCATGTAATCATACAGGAACCAGAGTTTGTGCCTTGTCTGAGTTATCACCACCAAGCCTTTTTACTTGCTTTAAATGTGCCATAGTTTTGGGGCTTATTAATTATCTCTCTCTATGTCTCTATGTTGTTGCAGTATTTACACTATGATAACTATTGATCCATGTGGCCTTGTACAGTATTCAACATGCTTGGTTGCCATCTGTTTGTATGTGTTTGATGTCTCTTGGTGGACAGCATGCTCTTGGTCTTGGTACTGTTGTTGTACTGTTGGTTTCAATGTATTGCTTTTTGGTTACTGTGGTGTTCTTAATTGACCTTAAAATATGAGGAAGAGAGTTTAGCAGTTTCAAAGGTTTATTCCAGAGTGAATTAACAATGTTTAAGGATATAACAGCTGTGATATGTGTAGGAATGTCTCATTTGCTCACATGTCACAATCACTTGTGTCAGAATTACTCACATTACCATAGTTCAAGATATTAGTGGCATTGTCTGGAAGATTGGCATTTAGTAAGTTTAAAATTATTTGTTGCACAACCTGCACTTTTGGCTTGCTAAACTGTTCTGTCTGTTGGAGCACAATATGGTAAAAATGCACAGCTTTGTATTTCAACTACGTTAGGTTTAAATACTAACATTTACATTGAATCACAGCTGAAAAGTCACCAGCTCCTGCAGTGACGCCCAAAGTGGAGCCTGAGAAGGAAGAATCTGAAGAGGGAGCTGAAGGTAGGCTTTAGGGAAAGAGAAAGTCGATGTTCTGATCCATCTGCTTTACCTTGTTGGTCGTTCAGTCCATCTGGCATCTTGTGGATCGCTGGTTGTTGAATTCAAGGTTTCAGCTTATGTCAGGTCAAGTAATGAAGTGGGAGCCTGAGTACGATATACAACACTACTGTAAATGATCATGTAATCATACAGGAACCAGAGCTTGTGCCTTGTCTGAGTTATTACCACCAAGCTTTTTTACCCGCTTAAATGAGCCATAGTTTTTTGGGCTCATATTATCTCTCTCTATGTTGTTGCAGTATTTACACTATGATAACTGTTGATCCGTGTTGCCTTGTACAGTATTCAACATGCTTGCATGGTTGCCATGTGTTTGTATTAGTGGTGGGACTTGATAAAAAATTTTAATCGAATTAATTTGAGACTTTATAGTTAATTAATCGAAATTAATCACATTTTTATCGCATATCAATATTTGATGCGAAAAGCTAATTTTTTCAATTCAAATAAATGTTGGTATACGAGTGAATCAATGAATATACATTATACGTTTAAGCAGCAAAATCCTGTATTAGCTACTACATAGACCAACAGATCAATGCAATTTTTAACAAAGTGCAGCAATTTTAAGAATAATATATATATAGCACAAAGGACCTTTTGTAAACTCAAGCACTTTCGAGGTAAAAGTAAAAAACAGTACTTTCAAGGGGATCATCCCTATGTTCCCCGGGTCCTATGTTCCCCGGGGTCTATGTTCCCCGCTTTGATTGATTAATAGATTGAAAATGTTTTTAATTTTTATTATTTTATTAATGATTAATGTTTGCCTTGTTTCGAACGGTTAAGCTTAGGCCCTCTTTCGAACTGGTTAAGGTTAGAGTTTGGAATCAGGGCTGGTGGTCTAAAATGTTCAATCAATCAAAGCGGGGAACATAGAACCCGGGGAACATAGGACCCGGGGAACATAGACATGCTCCCCTTTCAAGTACATTTCAGAACAGTTGACAATTGAAAAAAAAAATCTTGATTGATCTCAATTTCTCTTCTTTTGTTTATTTTTATGAACAAACCAGACTAAGAAAAAAAGTAATTTGTGTTTTATTATATTTTATACTTACAGTATAGCACATGCATGAGTCTGGTCTCCTTTGAAAGGTAACATTCTTACACAATAAAGAAAATCATCATGCGATTAAATGCATCAATCTTTTTAACTTTTAATTCTTTCTTTAGTTAATTAATCGAAATTAATGCGATAAAGTCCCAGCCCTAGTTTGTATGTGTTTGTTGTCTCTTGGTGGACAGCATGCTCTTGGTCTTGGTACTGTTGTTGTACTGTTGGTTTCAATGGATTGCTTTTTTGTTACTATAGTTCAAGATATTATTGGCATTGTCTTGAAATTAGACTGTAGATTATATAATTTTTTCCAGTGATAGTTTCAGCCTAAACAGCTTTGTGAGCTGATGTCCTGTTGCCATGTTGTCACAAGCATTTGTCTGGTTTTAAATAATTTGTGACACAACCTGCACTTTTGGTTTGCTATAATGTCCTCTCTGTTGGAGAACTCACAGCACAATTTAGTCAGAATGCACAACTTTGTATTTCAACTAAGTTAGGATTAAATACTAACATTTAGGTTAGGCTTAAATACTAACTACAGTACATACTAACTACAAAAACTAAGTTAGGTTTAAATACTAATGTTTAGGTTAGGCTTAAATACTAACTACAGTAGCCCTACATACTAACTACAACAACTAAGTTAGGTTTAAATACTAACTACATACTAACTACAACAACTAAGTTAGGTTTAAATACTAACTTTTACATTAAATCTCAGCTGAAAAGTCACCAGCTCCTGCAGCAACGCCCAAAGTGGAGCCTGAGAAGGAAGAATCTGAAGAGGGAGCTGAAGGTAGGCTTTAGGGAAAGAGAAAGTCGATGTTCTGATCCGTCTGCTTTACCTTGTTGGTTGTTCAGTCCATGTGGCATCTTGTGGATCGCTGAATGTTGAATTCAAGGTTTCAGCTGATGTCAGGACAAGTAATGAAGTGGGAGCCTGAGTACGATATACAACACTACATGTAAATGATCATGTAATCATACAGGAACCAGAGTTTGTGCCTTGTCTGAGTTATCACCACCAAGCCTTTTTACTTGCTTTAAATGTGCCATAGTTTTGGGGCTTATTAATTATCTCTCTCTATGTCTCTATGTTGTTGCAGTATTTACACTATGATAACTGTTGATCCATGTGGCCTTGTACAGTATTCAACATGCTTGGTTGCCATCTGTTTGTATGTGTTTGATGTCTCTTGGTGGACAGCATGCTCTTGGTCTTGGTACTGTTGTTGTACTGTTGGTTTCAACGTATTGCTTTTTTGTTACTGTGGTGTTCTTAATTGACCTTAAAATATGAGGAAGAGAGTTTAGCAGTTTCAAAAGTTTATTCCAGAGTGAATTAACAATGTTTAAGGATATAACAGCTGTGATATGTGTAGGAATGTCTCATTTGCTCACATGTCACAATCACTTGTGTCCGAATTACTCACATTACCATAGTTCAAGATATTAGTGGCATTGTTTGGAAGATTGGCGTTTAGTAAGTTTAAAATTATTTGTTGCACAACCTGCACTTTTGGCTTGCTAAACTGTTCTGTCTGTTGGAGCACAATATGGTAAAAATGCACAGCTTTGTATTTCAACTAAGTTAGGTTTAAATACTAACATTTACATTGAATCACAGCTGAAAAGTCACCAGCTCCTGCAGTGACGCCCAAAGTGGAGCCTGAGAAGGAAGAATCTGAAGAGGGAGCTGAAGGTAGGCTTTAGGGAAAGAGAAAGTCGATGTTCTGATCCGTCTGCTTTACCTTGTTGGTTGTTCAGTCCATGTGGCATCTTGTGGATCGCTGGTTGTTGAATTCAAGGTTTCCGCTGATGTTAGGTCAAGTAATGAAGTGGGAGCCTGAGTACGATATACAATACTACTGTAAATGATCATGTAATCATACAGGCACCAGAGCTTGTGCCTTGTCTGAGTTATCACCACCAAGCCTTTTTACTTGCTTTAATTAAATGTGCCATAGCTTTTTGGGCTCATTAACTATCTCTCTCTATGTTGTTGCAGTATTTACACTATGATAACTGTTGATCCGTGTGGCCTTGTACAGTATTCAACATGCTTGGTTGCCATGTGTTTGTATGTGTTTACTGTCCCTTGGTGGACAGCATGCTCTTGGTCTTGGTGCTGTTGTTGTTCTGTTGGTTTCAACGTATTGCTTTTTTGTTACCATAGTTCAAAAAATTATTGGCATTATATGGAAGATTGTCGTTTAGTAAGCATCGGTCTGGTTTTAAATTATTCATTGCACAACCTGCACTTTTGGCTTGCTATACCGTTCTGTCTGTTGGAGCACACACAGCACGATTTGGTCAAAATGCACAGCTATTTCAACTAAGTTAGGTTTAAATACTAACATTTGGGTTAGGTTTAAATACTAACTATATACTTACTACAAAAACTAAGTTGGGTTTAAATACTAACATTTACATTAAATCACAGCTGAAAAGTCACCAGCTCCTGCAGTGACGCCCAAAGTGGAGCCTGAGAAGGAAGAATCTGAAGAGGGAGCTGAAGGTAGGCTTTAGGGAAAGAGAAAGTCGATGTTCTGATCCGTCTGCTTTACCTTGTTGGTTGTTCAGTCCATGTGGCATCTTGTGGATCGCTGAATGTTGAATTCAAGGTTTCAGCTGATGTCAGGTCAAGTAATGAAGTGGGAGCCTGAGTACGATATACAACACTACATGTAAATGATCATGTAATCATACAGGAACCAGAGTTTGTGCCTTGTCTGAGTTATTACCACCAAGCCTTTTTTTTTTTTTTTTATCCTCTCTTTCTCCGATTTTCTCTGTTTTTCTCCCCGTCCCAATTTAGTCGTTGTGCCAATTCCCCCCCTCCCCTGCCTGGTTGTTGTGCGCATGTTCTCCTACTGGTCGGTACAAGGGAACCCTGAAGTCATCCGCACGCTTCCTCCGACACGCGCTGCGACAGCCAGTGACTCTTTTTTCACCTGGCAGCGAGGACTCTCATTGGTGAAGCGTAACGCGTGGGAGGTCACGCTGCCTTCATCAAGTTGTGCCTCCGCTGAGCAAGCGCCCAGACCTGACCTGTAGGCGTCGCTGTCCACAACGCCAGATTCCCACCCATGACTTCCCTCCCCCTAACTCAGCCAAACGAGTTAGTATGACGATCAGCCCAAGCCAAGGCAATGCTGACTCCGGGAGTCGAGACCGCAGCCTCTTGCATTGGTGACGAGCGCAATCTCCGCTACGCCACCTGACCGCCACCACCAAGCTTTTCTACCCACTTTAAATGAGCCATAGTTTTTTGGGCTCATATTATCTCTCTCTGTTGTTGCAGTATTTACACTATGATGACTGTTGATCCGTGTTGCCTTGTACAGTATTCAACATGCTTGGTTGCCATGTGTTTGTATTAGTGGTGGGACTTGATAAAAAATTGTAATCGAATTAATTTGAGACTTTATAGTTAATTAATCAAAATTAATCACATTTTAATCGCATATCAATATTTGATGCGAAAAGCAAATTTTTTCAATTCAAATAAATGTTGGTATACGAGTGAATCAATGAATATACATTATACATATGTTTAAGCAGCAAAATCCTGTATTAGCTACTACACAGACCAACAGATCAATGCAATTTTTAACAAAGTGCAGCAATTTTAAGAATAATATATATATATATATAGCACAAAGGACCTTTTGTAAACTCAAGCACTTTTGAGGTAAAAGTAAAACACAGTACTTGTAAGTACATTTCAGAACAGTTGACAATTGAAAAAAAAAATCTTGATTGATCTCAATTTCTCTTCTAAGCCCTAGTTTGTAAGTGTTTGTTATCTCTTGGTGGACAGCATGCTCTTGGTCTTGGTACTGTTGTTGTACTGTTGGTTTCAATGGATTGCTTTTTTGTTACTATAGTTCAAGATATTATTGACATTGTCTTGAAATTAGACTGTAGATTATATAATTTTTTCCAGTGATAGTTTCAGCCTAAACAGCTTTGTGAGCTGATGTCCTGTTGCCATGTTGTCACAAGGGTTTGTCTGGTTTTAAATTATTTGTGACACAACCTGCACTTTTGGTTTGCTATAATGTCCTCTCTGTTGGAGAACTCACAGCACAATTTAGTCAAAATGCACAACTTTGTATTTCAACTAAGTTAGGATTAAATACTAACATTTAGGTTAGGCTTAAATACTAACTACAGTACATACTAACTACAAAAATTAAGTTAGGTTTAAATACTAACGTTTAGGTTAGGCTTAAATACTAACTACAGTAGCCCTACATACTAACTACAACAACTAAGTTAGGTTTAAATACTAACTACATACTAACTACAACAACTAAGTTAGGTTTAAATACTAACATTTACATTAAATCACAGCTGAAAAGTCACCAGCTCCTGCAGTGACGCCCAAAGTGGAGCCTGAGAAGGAAGAATCTGAAGAGGGAGCTGAAGGTAGGCTTCAGGGAAAGAGAAAGTCGATGTTCTGATCCGTCTGCTTTACCTTGTTGGTTGTTCAGTCCATGTGGCATCTTGTGGATCGCTGGTTGTTGAATTCAAGGTTTCCGCTGATGTTAGGTCAAGTAATGAAGTGGGAGCCTGAGTACGATATACAATACTACTGTAAATGATCATGTAATCATACAGGCACCAGAGCTTGTGCCTTGTCTGAGTTATCACCACCAAGCCTTTTTACTTGCTTTAATTAAATGTGCCATAGCTTTTTGGGCTCATTAACTATCTCTCTCTATGTTGTTGCAGTATTTACACTATGATAACTGTTGATCCGTGTGGCCTTGTACAGTATTCAACATGCTTGGTTGCCATGTGTTTGTATGTGATGTGATTACTGTCCCTTGGTGGACAGCATGCTCTTGGTATTGGTGCTGTTGTTGTTCTGTTGGTATCAACGTATTGCTTTTTTGTTACCATAGTTCAAAAAATGATTGGCATTATATGTAAGATTGTCGTTTAGTAAGCATCGGTCTGGTTTTAAATTATTCGTTGCACAACCTGCACTTTTGGCTTGCTATACCGTTCTGTCTGTTGGAGCACACACAGCACGATTTGGTCAAAATGCACAGCTATTTCAACTAAGTTAGGTTTAAATACTAACATTTGGGTTAGGTTTAAATACTAACTACATACTAACTACAAAAACTAAGTTGGGTTTAAATACTAACATTTACATTAAATCACAGCTGAAAAGTCACCAGCTCCTGCAGTGACGCCCAAAGTGGAGCCTGAGAAGGAAGAATCTGAAGAGGGAGCTGAAGGTAGGCTTTAGGGAAAGAGAAAGTCGATGTTCTGATCCGTCTGCTTTACCTTGTTGGTTGTTCAGTCCATGTGGCATCTTGTGGATCGCTGAATGTTGAATTCAAGGTTTCAGCTGATGTCAGGTCAAGTAATGAAGTGGGAGCCTGAGTACGATATACAACACTACATGTAAATGATCATGTAATCATACAGGAACCAGAGTTTGTGCCTTGTCTGAGTTATTACCACCAAGCCTTTTCTTTTTTTTTATCCTCTCTTTCTCCGATTTTCTCTGTTTTTCTCCCCGTCCCAATTTAGTCGTTGTGCCAATTCCCCCCCTCCCCTGCCTGGTTGTTGTGCGCATGTTCTCCTACTGGTCGGTACAAGGGAACCCTGAAGTCATCCGCACGCTTCCTCCGACACGCGCGGCGACAGCCAGTGACTCTTTTTTCACCTGGCAGCGAGGACTCTCATTGGTGAAGCGTAACGCGTGGGAGGTCACGCTGCCTTCATCAAGTCGTGCCTCCGCTGAGCAAGCGCCCAGACCTGACCTGTAGGCGTCGCTGTCCACAACGCCAGATTCCCACCCATGACTTCCCTCCCCCTAACTCAGCCAAACGAGTTAGTATGACGATCAGCCCAAGCCAAGGCAATGCTGACTCCGGGAGTCGAGACCGCAGCCTCTTGCATTGGTGACGAGCACAATCTCCGCTACGCCACCTGACCGCCGCCACCAAGCTTTTTTACCCACTTTAAATGAGCCATAGTTTTTTGGGCTCATATTATCTCTCTCTGTTGTTGCAGTATTTACACTATGATGACTGTTGATCCGTGTTGCCTTGTACAGTATTCAACATGCTTGGTTGCCATGTGTTTGTATTAGTGGTGGGACTTGATAAAAAATTGTAATCAAATTAATTTGAGACTTTATAGTTAATTAATCGAAATTAATCACATTTTAATCGCATATCAATATTTGATGCGAAAAGCAAATTTTTTCAATTCAAATAAATGTTGGTATACGAGTGAATCAATGAATATACATTATACATATGTTTAAGCAGCAAAATCCTGTATTAGCTACTACACAGACCAACAGATCAATGCAATTTTTAACAAAGTGCAGCCATTTTAAGAATAATATATATATATAGCACAAAGGACCTTTTGTAAACTCAAGCACTTTTGAGGTAAAAGTAAAACACAGTACTTGTAAGTACATTTCAGAACAGTTGACAATTGAAAAAAAATCTTGATTGATCTCAATTTCTCTTATTTTGTTTATTTTTATGAACAAACCACACTAAGAAAAAAAGTAATTTGCGTTTTATTATAATTTATACTTACAGTATAGCACATGCATGAGTCTGGTCTCCTTTGAAAGGTAACATTCTTACACAATAAAGAAAATCATCATGCGATTAAATGCATCAATCTTTTTAACTTTTAATTCTTTCTTTAGTTAATTAATCTAAATTAATGCGATAAAGTCCCAGCCCTAGTTTGTATGTGTTTGTTGTCTCTTGGTGGACAGCATGCTCTTGGTCTTGGTACTGTTGTTGTACTGTTGGTTTCAATGGATTGCTTTTTTGTTACTATAGTTCAAGATATTATTGACATTGTCTTGAAATTAGATTGTAGATTATATAATTTTTTCCAGTGATAGTTTCAGCCTAAACAGCTCTGTGAGCTGATGTCCTGTTGCCATGTTGTCACAAGGGTTTGTCTGGTTTTAAATTATTTGTAACACAACCTGCACCTTTGGTTTGCTATAATGTCCTCTCTGTTGGAGAACTCACAGCACAATTTAGTCAAAATGCACAACTTTGTATTTCAACTAAGTTAGGATTACATACTAACAATTAGGTTAGGCTTAAATACTAACTACAGTACATACTAACTACAAAAACTAAGTTAGGTTTAAATACTAACGTTTAGGTTAGGCTTAAATACTAACTACAGTAGCCCTACATACTAACTACAACAACTAAGTTAGGTTTAAATACTAACTACATACTAACTACAACAACTAAGTTAGGTTTAAATACTAACATTACATTAAATCTCAGCTGAAAAGTCACCAGCTCCTGCAGCAACGCCCAAAGTGGAGCCTGAGAAGGAAGAATCTGAAGAGGGAGCTGAAGGTAGGCTTCAGGGAAAGAGAAAGTCGATGTTCTGATCCGTCTGCTTTACCTTGTTGGTTGTTCAGTCCATGTGGCATCTTGTGGATCGCTGGTTGTTGAATTCAAGGTTTCCGCTGATGTTAGGTCAAGTAATGAAGTGGGAGCCTGAGTACGATATACAATACTACTGTAAATGATCATGTAATCATACAGGCACCAGAGCTTGTGCCTTGTCTGAGTTATCACCACCAAGCCTTTTTACTTGCTTTAATTAAATGTGCCATAGCTTTTTGGGCTCATTAACTATCTCTCTCTATGTTGTTGCAGTATTTACACTATGATAACTGTTGATCCGTGTGGCCTTGTACAGTATTCAACATGCTTGGTTGCCATGTGTTTGTATGTGATGTGATTACTGTCCCTTGGTGGACAGCATGCTCTTGGTCTTGGTGCTGTTGTTGTTCTGTTGGTTTCAACGTATTGCTTTTTTGTTACCATAGTTCAAAAAATGATTGGCATTATATGGAAGATTGTCGTTTAGTAAGCATCGGTCTGGTTTTAAATTATTCGTTGCACAACCTGCACTTTTGGCTTACTATACCGTTCTGTCTGTTGGAGCACACACAGCACGATTTGGTCAAAATGCACAGCTATTTCAACCAAGTTAGGTTTAAATACTAACATTTGGGTTAGGTTTAAATACTAACTACATACTAACTACAAAAACTAAGTTGGGTTTAAATACTAACATTTACATTAAATCACAGCTGAAAAGTCACCAGCTCCTGCAGTGACGCCCAAAGTGGAGCCTGAGAAGGAAGAATCTGAAGAGGGAGCTGAAGGTAGGCTTTAGGGAAAGAGAAAGTCGATGTTCTGATCCTTCCGCTTTACCTTGTTGGTTGTTCAGTCCATGTGGCATCTTGTGGATCGCTGAATGTTGAATTCAAGGTTTCAGCTGATGTCAGGTCAAGTAATGAAGTGGGAGCCTGAGTACGATATACAACACTACATGTAAATGATCATGTAATCATACAGGAACCAGAGTTTGTGCCTTGTCTGAGTTATTACCACCAAGCATTTTTTTTTTTTTTTTTATCCTCTCTTTCTCCGATTTTCTCTGTTTTTCTCCCCGTCCCAATTTAGTCGTTGTGCCAATTCCCCCCCTCCCCTACCTGGTTGTTGTGCGCATGTTCTCCTACTGGTCGGTACAAGGGAACCCTGAAGTCATCCGCACGCTTCCTCCGACATGCGCTGCGACAGCCAGTGACTCTTTTTTCACCTGGCAGCGAGGACTCTCATTGGTGAAGCGTAACTCGTGGGAGGTCACGCTGCCTTCATCAAGTCGTGCCTCCGCTGAGCAAGCGCCCAGACCTGACCTGTAGGCGTCGCTGTCCACAACGCCAGATTCCCACCCATGACTTCCCTCCCCCTAACTCAGCCAAACGAGTTAGTATGACGATCAGCCCAAGCCAAGGCAATGCTGACTCCGGGAGTCGAGACCGCAGCCTCTTGCATTGGTGACGAGCGCAATCTCCGCTACGCCACCTGACCGCCACCACCAAGCTTTTTTACCCACTTTAAATGAGCCATCGTTTTTTGGGCTCATATTATCTCTCTCTGTTGTTGCAGTATTTACACTATGATGACTGTTGATCCGTGTTGCCTTGTACAGTATTCAACATGCTTGGTTGCCATGTGTTTGTATTAGTGGTGGGACTTGATAAAAATTTTTAATCGAATTAATTTGAGACTTATAGTTAATTAATCAAACTTAATCACATTTTAATCGCATATCAATATTTGATGCGAAAAGCGAATTTTTTCAATTCAAATAAATGTTGGTATACGAGTGAATCAATGAATATACATTATACATATGTTTAAACAGCAAAATCCTGTATTAGCTACTACACAGACCAACAGATCAATGCAATTTTTAACAAAGTGCAGCAATTTTAAGAATAATATATATATATAGCACAAAGGACCTTTTGTAAACTCAAGCACTTTTGAGGTAAAAGTAAAACACAGTACTTGTAAGTACATTTCAGAACAGTTGACAATTGAAAAAAAAAAATCTTGATTGATCTCAATGTCTCTTCTAAGCCCTAGTTTGTAAGTGTTTGTTATCTCTTGGTGGACAGCATGCTCTTGGTCTTGGTACTGTTGTTGTACTGTTGGTTTCAATGGATTGCTTTTTTGTTACTATAGTTCAAGATATTATTGACATTGTCTTGAAATTAGACTGTAGATTATATAATTTTTTCCAGTGATAGTTTCAGCCTAAACAGCTTTGTGAGCTGATGTCCTGTTGCCATGTTGTCACAAGGGTTTGTCTGGTTTTAAATTATTTGTGACACAACCTGCACTTTTGGTTTGCTATAATGTCCTCTCGGTTGGAGAACTCACAGCACAATTTAGTCAAAATGCACAACTTTGTATTTCAACTAAGTTAGGATTAAATACTAACATTTAGGTTAGGCTTAAATACTAACTACAGTACATACTAACTACAAAAATTAAGTTAGGTTTAAATACTAACGTTTAGGTTAGGCTTAAATACTAACTACAGTAGCCCTACATACTAACTACAACAACTAAGTTAGGTTTAAATACTAACTACATACTAACTACAACAACTAAGTTAGGTTTAAATACTAACATTTACATTAAATCTCAGCTGAAAAGTCACCAGCTCCTGCAGCAACGCCCAAAGTGGAGCCTGAGAAGGAAGAATCTGAAGAGGGAGCTGAAGGTAGGCTTCAGGGAAAGAGAAAGTCGATGTTCTGATCCGTCTGCTTTACCTTGTTGGTTGTTCAGTCCATGTGGCATCTTGTGGATCGCTGGTTGTTGAATTCAAGGTTTCCGCTGATGTTAGGTCAAGTAATGAAGTGGGAGCCTGAGTACGATATACAATACTACTGTAAATGATCATGTAATCATACAGGCACCAGAGCTTGTGCCTTGTCTGAGTTATCACCACCAAGCCTTTTTACTTGCTTTAATTAAATGTGCCATAGCTTTTTGGGCTCATTAACTATCTCTCTCTATGTTGTTGCAGTATTTACACTATGATAACTGTTGATCCGTGTGGCCTTGTACAGTATTCAACATGCTTGGTTGCCATGTGTTTGTACAGTATGTGATGTGATTACTGTCCCTTGGTGGACAGCATGCTCTTGGTCTTGGTGCTGTTGTTGTTCTGTTGGTTTCAACGTATTGCTTTTTTGTTACCATAGTTCAAAAAATGATTGGCATTATATGGAAGATTGTCGTTTAGTAAGCATCGGTCTGGTTTTAAATTATTCGTTGCACAACCTGCACTTTTGGCTTGCTATACCGTTCTGTCTGTTGGAGCACACACAGCACGATTTGGTCAAAATGCACAGCTATTTCAACTAAGTTAGGTTTAAATACTAACATTTGGGTTAGGTTTAAATACTAACTACATACTAACTACAAAAACTAAGTTGGGTTTAAATACTAACATTTACATTAAATCACAGCTGAAAAGTCACCAGCTCCTGCAGTGACGCCCAAAGTGGAGCCTGAGAAGGAAGAATCTGAAGAGGGAGCTGAAGGTAGGCTTTAGGGAAAGAGAAAGTCGATGTTCTGATCCGTCTGCTTTACCTTGTTGGTTGTTCAGTCCATGTGGCATCTTGTGGATCGCTGAATGTTGAATTCAAGGTTTCAGCTGATGTCAGGTCAAGTAATGAAGTGGGAGCCTGAGTACGATATACAACACTACATGTAAATGATCATGTAATCATACAGGAACCAGAGTTTGTGCCTTGTCTGAGTTATTCCCACCAAGCTTTTTATTTTATTTTTTTATCCTCTCTTTCTCAGATTTTTCTCTGTTTTTCTCCCCGTCCCAATTTAGTCGTTGTGCCAATTCCCCCCCCCCCCCTCCCCTGCCTGGTTGTTGTGCGCATGTTCTCCTACTAGTCGGTACAAGGGAACCCTGAAGTCATCCGCACGCTTCCTCCGACACGCGCGGCGACAGCCAGTGACTCTTTTTTCACCTGGCAGCGAGGACTCTCATTGGTGAAGCGTAATGCGTGGGAGGTCACGCTGCCTTCATCAAGTCCTGCCTCCGCTGAGCAAGCGCCCAGACCTGACCTGTAGGCGTCGCTGTCCACAACGCCAGATTCCCACCCATGACTTCCCTCCCCCTAACTCAGCCAAACGAGTTAGTATGACGATCAGCCCAAGCCAAGGCAATGCTGACTCCGGGAGTCGAGACCGCAGCCTCTTGCATTGGTGACGAGCGCAATCTCCGCTACGCCACCTGACCGCCACCACCAAGCTTTTTTACCCGCTTTAAATGAGCCATCGTTTTTTGGGCTCATATTATCTCTCTCTATGTTGTTGCAGTATTTACACTATATAACTGTTGATCCGTGTTGCCTTGTACAGTATTCAACATGCTTGGACGCCATGTGTTTGTATTAGTGGTGGGACTTGATAAAAAAAATTTATCAAATTAATTTGAGACTTTATAGTTAATTAATCGAAATTAATCACATTTTAATCGCATATCAATATTTGATGCGAAAAGCAATTTTTTTCAATTCAAATAAATGTTGGTATACGAGTGAATCAATGAATATACATTTATGTTTAAGCAGCAAAATCCTGTATTAGCTACTACACAGACCAACAGATCAATGCAATTTTTAACAAAGTGCAGCAATTTTAAGAATAATATATATATATAGCACAAAGGACCTTTTGTAAACTCAAGCTCTTTCGAGGTAAAAGTAAAGCACAGTACTTTCAAGTACATTTCAGAACAGTTGACAATTGAAAAGATCTTGATTGATCTAAATTTCTCTTCTTTTATTTATTTTTATGAACAAACCAGGTAAGAAAAAAAGTTATTTGCGATGTATTATATTTTATACTTACAGTATAGCACATGCATGAGTCTGGTCTCCTTTGAAAGGTAACATTCTTACACAATCAAGAAAAATCATCATGCGATTAAATGCATCAATCTTTTTTACTTTTAATTCTTTCTGTAGTTAATCGAAATGAATGCGATAAAGTCCCAGCCCTAGTTTGTATGTGTTTGTTGTCTCTTGGTGGACAGCATGCTCTTGGTCTTGGTACTGTTGTTGTACTGTTGGTTTCAATGGATTGCTTTTTTGTTACTATATAGTTCAAGATATTATTGGCATTGTCTTGAAATTAGACTGTAGATCAGGGGTCAGCAACCTTTTTGACATGGAGTGCCTGTTTGAAATATAGTTGTAACTAGTGTGCCTCAACAATATTCCATGCATCGTAATTTTTTTTCTCATAATCAGGTCTTTTTAATGATAATTTTTACATTATTACATCATTATTGTTATTGTTATTATTAACAATATTATTATGATGGTTGTATCAACCCTAAATCTGAGTTGGGGGGGGGGGAATACAATGCAGACAAACAGCTGCATACAGTGCGACCATTTCACTCACATTTGCCCATTCATTTTTGGACACATCACACACCATCGGTGTGTGTACTGTACGTGTGCTGTCATAGCTCCACCTACAGGCCTAATGGAGAACACCTGGAGAACACCAGGATGTGAATGGAGGGTGAATGTGAGGTATATCGTGTAAATAAGTTTTGATTGATCGCAAGACTACACTGTAAAAAAAATTATAATAATAAGTTACCAGAACCTAAAAATATTGAGTTTAGTTACTGTGCATTAAGGTTTTCAGTTTTCAATCCATAATAAGTTAACAGAAAAATAAGTACACAACCACATTATTTCAACCTAATAAAACTATGTTTATTGTCATTGTTTTAAGAACACAAGTTGAGTAAAAAAAATTGGTTTTAACATGTGTAATGTTCAATGAAATAGAAAAATAAATAATACAATTAGTTGATTAATCCCACTGGTCACAATGGTGACCGTAATAATGTTTTTGTTATAAGGCTCTGCAAATGTTACTGAATGATGTAGCAATGTATTTCCAGCTAAATTGAAATAATAAACAAATAAAGGGTCTCAATTAAATATGTGGTAGTAAAAAGAACCTGTGGGAGGATTTCAACAAGATAAATGCGACAACAGTGCAAAATATTTCACTATAATATAAAAAAAATTAAAATAATAATAATATATTATTATTATTTTTAATGCTGCCCCCTGTGCCTATGAAAATGCCCCGCATGCCTATGCAGGCACGCGTGCCTAGGGTTGCCTACCCCTGCTGTAGATTATATAATTTTTTCCAGTGATAGTTTCAGCCTAAACAGGTTTGTGAGCTGATGTCCTGTTGCCATGTTGTCACAAGCGTTTGTCTGGTTTTAAATTATTTGTGACACAACCTGCACTTTTGGTTTGCTATATTGTCCTCTCTGTTGGAGAACTCACAGCACAATTTAGTCAAAATGCACAACTTTGTAATTCAACTAAGTTAGGTTTAAATACTAATGTTTAGGTTAGGCTTAAATACTAACTACAGTAGGCCTACATACTAACGATAGGTTATGTATATAACCTAGTTATATGAGTACTGGCTGAGCGTCCCGCTCTTAAAGCCTATCGAGATACCCCTTATCTCATGTACCTATTGTACTCCATCACGGAAAAAACACGTACACCCACACCTGACCGGGTCCCGCCTCTATGGAGGCGCAGCCTATAAGACCGTAACCATGGTCACCAATACACCCTTCCTCGCCAAAATCCTGTTCCAGTAAAAGATCCCTCAAAAGGGAACTCAGGGATCCCTTACAGGGCTCAGCCAGTACTCATATAACTCATATCGTTATATATTCGTACTTGGCTTATCGCGTCCCGCTCTTAAAGCCTATCGAGATATGGGTTAGAGCGGACGCGAGGCCCGACAGATGTACCCCCTGAGGACCCGTAAGCCCACATCAAGGGGTTTGGGGAGCCCTGTCACCCCATCCTTCCTAATGAAGGGGGGGCGCAGTCAACTCCACCTGAGTGCGAGCAAGAGGGAACTAGAACCCCTTGAACACACAGCACAGGCGGAACCAAGTGTGACCTAACATACTGTGGTCCATACCCACACACTCCTGCTACCCTACCAAAGGACGGGAAGCAGGAAAGGCCACAGACCCCAGAACCGCCTGGGAGACAGAACCCCCGGTCATGTCCATGAGGTAAAACCTTACAAAGGGGCCCGGGGAGGACCATGAAGCTGCAGCACAGATGTCCTCCACCGAAGCCCCACCCAGGAGAGCGGCAGAGGCAGCCACCCCACGAGTGGAGTGCGCCCTGATGCCCCATGGGGGATCCTGCCCAGCCAATGTGTAGCAGAGGGCAATGCCCTCGCACAACCAATGGGACAGGCGCTGTTTCGACAGTGCCTTACCGGCACGAGAACCACCGTAACAGACAAAAAGCTGATCGGTAACCCTGCAGAGGTCCTGAGTATGGCTGAGGTAAATTCCCAAAGCACGGACCGGACATGACAGGTGAAGGCCTGCATCTAACTCACTAGCGTGAGGAGGAGGACGAAACGCCTGAACCACAATATCCCGGGAGCGGAAGGAACTCCGGATATTCTTAGGCATGAAAGCAGGATTAGGTCGCAGAGTGGCACCGCAATCGGCCCGAAAAGACAGGCACTCTGGACGTACCGAGAGAGCACAGAGCTCACCCACGCGTTTAGCGGAAGTGACAGCCAGCAGGAACGCGGTTCCAACGGCGCCTGCTCGAGCGGCTCAAACGGGGCCAAGGACAACCGACCGAGGACCAATTGAAGATCCCAAGTCGGAGCCAAGGAGCGTTGCACCGGCTTAACGCGTCGAGCGCCAAGAAGGAAACGCTTCACAAGAGGGTGGCTGAACAAGACAGTCCCCTCAATTCCCTCATGATAGGAGGATATAGCCGCCGCATATACCCTCACCGTTGAAGCCGACAGTCTACCAAGAAGAGACTGGAGATAACTCAGGACAGCATCCAGGGGGCAGGAGACTGGGTCCCAGCCCCCCGCCTTACACCACTCTTGGAACGCACGCCATCTGCCCGCGTAAAGCGCGACAGTGGAGGGAGCATGTGCATTCCGGATGGTATCAACCACCAAAGGGTCCATCCTCTCCAGACTCACCCTCCCACCAGCCACACCAACAGTCGTTGGCCCAACATCAGGTACTGGAACAGTGACCCGTCGTGCTGTGAGAGGGCCGTCGCCGACCAAGGAATGACCCAAGGAGGATCGACCAGAAGCTGGATCAAGACCGGGAACCACACTGCCGTGCCCCGGTCCGGCGCGACCAGGATCACCGTCCTGCGCTCCCTCCGTATCCGCTCCGACAGCTGACTCAACAGCTGTACAGGAGGAAAGGCGTACAGAAGACCGGGCGGCCATGGAAAGGTCGAGAAGGCATCCACCCCCAAGGGGGGATGATCTGCTCGACTGAGCGAGAACCACAAGGGGCACTTGTGAGAGCGTCGGCACGCAAACAGATCTACCGAGGCCTCCCCGAACCGATCCCAGATCTGTCTGACTATGTCGGGGCGGAGTTCCCACTTGTCGTAATGAGGACCGCCCCGAGACATCATATCCGCGCCCATATTCTCTGTACCAGGAATGTGGAGCACCCTCAGACTGCGCAGCCTGCGGGATGCCCATAGCCAAAGTTCGACCGCCGCCCGGAGCAGGCGGATGGAACGAGTCCCACCCTGCCTGTTGATATACGCCGCTGCCGTCATACTGTCTGTCCTGACCAAAACGTGTTCGCCTACCACCAGGTGGTCGAACCGTTTGAGGACCAGGAGGACTGCCTTCAATTCCAACACATTGATATGCGGGGTAGATGGGCCAGCATGAACCTCCGTCCAGCTGCCCCCCACTGCGTGGGTCCGACACGTCCCTCCCCAACCCATGAGAGAGGCGTCGGTGAAGACCGTGACGTGTGAGCGCCTGCTGCCCATGGGGACCCCAATGGTGAGGATACCCAGCCTCCTCCAGTGGGATGAGATCTCCCCATATCGACAAAGGAACCGTCAACCGTTTCCATTTGTCCCTCACCGGATCTATTCTCATAGAGAGAAACCACCTCTGTATCCTCCTCATGAAGAGGAGGCCAAGAGGAACCACCATGTGAGCAGATGCCATCATGCCGAGCAGACGCATCACTTGCAGCGCCGTGACCGTCCCTCCCAGACGGAAACCCCAGAGCGCGTGACGGATAGACACCTGGCGCTGCTCCGAGAGGGTTGCAATCATGGGCCTTGACCTCAACGTCAAGCCCAAGTACTCCACCTGTTGACTGGGAAGAGGGGTACTCTTCTTCCAATTCACAGCAAAACCCAGGCTGGTGAGGAATTCCACCACCAGCCTGGTATGAGACCTGGCAACCTCCTCGGAACGACCGAGGAGTAGAACGTCGTCGAGATAGAATAGAACTCGTATCCCCCGACAATGTAAAGGCTCCAGCGCAGTCGCCACGCACTTGGTGAATGTGCGGGGAGCCAGAGAATAACCGAACGGCATCCTCTGGTACTCGTACGCTACGCCCTGAAACAGGAACCGTAGGAACTTCCTGTGAGGAGGGAAAATCGGGACGTGAAAATACGCATCCTTCAGGTCTATGGAGGTGAACCAGTCTCCCCTTCTGACAGCAAGCAGAAGGAGTTTGACGGTCAACATTCTGAACGGTCTCGCTACAATCAACCGATTGAACGCGGACAGATCCAGTATAGGTCTGACCCCCCCTGTTTTCTTGGGTACCAGAAAATAACGGGAGTAGACGCCTGACATCGCGTCCTCTCTCGGAACCACAACGACGGCCTGCTTCGCCAACAGAGATTGGATCTCGTCGGCCAGGGCTGTCACTGCGTCTGACCCTGACAATAGGGTCGGCACCAAACCTGAGAACGGAGGGTGGGGTTGTGCGAACTGCAACACAAGCCCCTGCCTCAACGTTCTCTCCATCCACCCCACAAGGCGGCATTCTTGTCGCCATATGTGAAAATAATCCCACAGCGCACCCGCCGTCAACTGACGCTGGGCCGCAAGGAACAGTAGATAGTTGGCCCGGTCCCTCCCGCTGTGCGACGCACCCAAGGGGGGACCCCGACAGAAAAGGCCGGTTTGATACGGGAGAAGCTGTCATCAAACTGGTTGACACACACCCCCCCCCCCCTGAACACCCCTCTAGCGCATGCTGAGGAGTTGTTCCGCAGCTAGACACGCAAGGCATGAGGACCCCATGGGCTCCTACACGCCGAAGCCCTGCAGTGATATTGCTACCACCCAAATCACGCTCGCCTCTTCTTTGCAGACCACTGCCGCTGTGACGGGAGTGGGAGGCATCAGCGCGATACCCCGTCTGGCGAAGGCGAGGCCGGGGTAACCCTTGCTGTGCATTCAACAGAAGAGGCCTCGAGTCCCCCTGCTGACCACTGTAGCTAGTGGCAGCTCTAACACCAGGCTCATCCAACACACAACGTGTGGTGCAGGAACCACGCGACAGAACATTCTCACGGACAGACCCAGGCTCAGCCATCAACTGGGTGTCAGCCCCTGTCCCCATGAGAAGTGAAGAATGGGGCCGCATGCGCTTCAAGGAAGGTTCGCGGCCCGCAGCCAAAGGAGAACGATCAGAGCCCCGCTTCCGTGGGTAACAGAGAGAGGATTGAACGGGGAGCGGGCTGCTCGTGGCAAAGTGACGACGGCTTGTTTTACCAAACTCTAATTCACCCAAAATGGCCGATCCCTCGGCCGCCAAGGCTGTCGGCCTTGTGGGACCCTGTTGACTCTCCACCCAGGGCACCACTGGCGGGGGAAACATGGCCGCCTGTCGAGGATCTCGCCACAGTCGTTGACGAGACCGTGCTCCCACCTCTGGCTGCACAGCGTGAGGCGGTGTAGGACCCAGATCAACAACCGCCTGCGCCTCCACAGAATGCCCAAAAAGACTATCTGTGGAAAAAGGAGTCGTGAGGAGAGAAAACCTATCCTTTTCCCCAAGAGGAGATTGCTCCAACCAAACATGCCTAACAACCAACGTTGATAGCATCCTAATTCTCCCCGCAGTTATAGCTTGCGACTGAGTCAAGATCTCTATAACACCACAAACATGAACCATGTTTACAATGTCGGCTGGACCCATAGTCCTACTACCCGACGCCAATGTGGATAGGAAACTAGCCAGCTGAGCCACAACACTGGCCGCCGCTAAATACCATCCTGCAGCAGTATAACACTCATCCGTCCATACTGCCACCCTCCGAGCCGATTCGCTGTCAAGCATCGGCCGGGTGGGACGTCGTTCATCCCCGCCGGGGCACAGGAACAAAGCTACCTGGCTACGTAGCCACGGTACACCCGGCCTGCACCCTGTTGTTAGCCCGTTTACCTGTAAAAAAGGTAAATAGGACTCAGCGAAACCCCCCACATTAACAACCGACTGACCTTCATCAATGAAGCTGGTAAGAGGAGGGAAAAGCGGCATCCCGCTGCAGGGATTATTAGAACAACGACCCATTTCAGCGTCAACGTTAGCACTAGCAGTAGTAGCAGTAGTAGCATTAGCGTTAGCAGCGTGCTCCAGGATTGCCAGGAAAACGTCCACTGCAGTGGAACGATCACCAAGCCACCCCGGCCCTGGCGCCGAAACATACTCCACAGCATTACCAATACCGACATTGATGCCTAATGACACAGGCCTTACCTTTGTACAAGCCAAACCTTGTACGCTGCCCCTTGATCTGCCGCCGTCAGACGAGGAAACATCAGCACAGGCCCAATGTGTCGCTGAAACATGCTTCGAAGATGCCAGGGGCAAGCAAACCTCCGGTAAGCTTTCAACATTACGCAATTTCTCCAATCTTTTCATACCGCTAGTTACATAAGGTGCACTGCATCCGATATGATGGAACGAAAATAGAGGAAGGGTGTATTGGTGACCATGGTTACGGTCTTATAGGCTGCGCCTCCATAGAGGCGGGACCCGGTCAGGTGTGGGTGTACGTGTTTTTTCCGTGATGGAGTACAATAGGTACATGAGATAAGGGGTATCTCGATAGGCTTTAAGAGCGGGACGCGATAAGCCAAGTACGAATATATAACTACAAAAACTAAGTTAGGTTTAAATACTAACGTTTAGGTTAGGCTTAAATACTAACTACAGTAGGCCTACATACTAACTACAACTAAGTTAGGTTTAAATACTAACTACATATTAACTACAACAACTAAGTTAGATTTAAATACTAACTACATACTAACTATAACAACTAAGTTAGGTTTAAATACTAACATTTACTGTAACTGAGGGGTACAATTCCCTGACTGTATTGTTAAGTATGGTATTATTAAACCACTACCTCTTGTACTTTAACTTCTGGCCATCCAGTACATGATATAAATATGATGAACACTTTCCCACCTGATGAAACGAAGTCCACACAAATGTACAAATCGAATATTTAATATAGCAAAAGGTATATACAACGTTCACTTGTTTACACTTATGATTTGAAATGCACTTGTATGGCAAATGAGTATTCGTAGGTAAATCAACATTGAATGTCCAATCTCTGGTTACGCAGGGAGTAAGTATACAACCTGGATATTTAGGAAACTATAGCGATGGTACTTAAATGATTATAGCTGGATACACTAAGGGGGGGGGGGGGTCCCGCTGGTTGTAAGACAGTAGGAGGGGGGGGTTAGAGAAGCCGCTGGCGGTATCCCATCTGGCCGACGATTTCTTGGGAGAATTCAAAGTCTTGAACACGGTGCCCACAGAACCTCGGTCCGCAGACGAATACAGCTGGACCCTCTGGTGGACGGTAGCTGCCGGTCCACAACGGAGAGACGTGAGGCGACCTCACTGGTGTAGAGCGCCGTCTCACCTGGAGTCCTCTCCGGGGGGTAGTTCCAACACTCCGCAGTGTTGGCCGTTATCCATGGAATAATCAAAGCACCCAAAGCATAATCCAAGCCGTGGAAGGCTCGCCGTCGTCCGGGTAGAGTAATCCAATATACAGGTCCAGTCGCCCTGGCCCGGAGCTCCTCGGATGCAAGCACCACTAGTGGTCTGCCCAGCCTGGTTAAGACTCCAGATAACGTCAGGAACGATGGGGGTACTGATAACTTTATAACTCTAACCGACACGATGCACCATACATAAATAGACTATTATTAGCTTAATAGAATACGTCCAACTCGACGGTATAGTGCCAAACTATGACTATTCAACTATTAATCCACACGATATCTCAATGCCTATTCTGAGGCCAAGTAGGCCTTACTGCACCACACGTGCGTCGTGGGTGAGGCTTCGCGTCTGTTACTCGGTTGGAGGATAAAGAACTGGACTAAAAGAAAGTTCTACTTTACTTGCGCCATATATATATATGCGCTATGAACAAATAGTACCATTCGTATTTCGCCAGACGTATTCCTACGCGGAACCGGGCTTGCCACGACATGTTGGGCGGCACGATTGAACTTGAACCTAGGGGTATGGCTGCTGGCGCCAGGTTCTCGTCCAATGGTGGAATGAAACTATTATGGGCTGTTTAGTAGACTAAAGGGATATTCAGTGCATATTGTACAAGGAATATACAGGGGATATCAAACGATATACAAATACTATTTAAATATATATATATAAATAAATATATATATTCGGTTTAATCTGATCCTTCACAACAGCCGCCCCCTAATTAGTCCCACCTAATTAGCTAAGCAGAGACAGATTAACCGCACTGTCTACCACTCAAGGTCCGCTGTAAGGGTCAGTCAACTCACAAAGTCATGGGGTCATGGTCATCATCGATAGTATCTGGGAGTCGGGGCAGTTCTATTAGCCTCGCCACGGGTCGTGTGTAAGTGCGCCCTTGGACGAGTACTTCAGCTGCTCGTACCTTGCCGTCGGCACCGGTGATCACTTTGCTTACGCGGCCAGCCGGCCACATAGCTCTGGGTAGTGACTGGTCGATAATCATGATGACTGTTCCTTCTGTCAAATTGTCTCTCTCTTTTACCCACTTCTGGCGGGTCTGTAGAGACGGTAGGTAGTGGAGTAGGAAGCTGCTCCAAAACTTGTCAGCTAGTACTTGACTGTACCTCCACATTCTTCGGCCGTTCGCTTCTTCAGGCCTGTACATTGTCTGGGGTAGCGCGGGGTCCAGCCGCCCCATTAAGAGTGTGTTGGGGGTGACTGGGTCGACATCTGCTACATCACTGGAGACGTAACCGAGGGGCTTTGAGTTCAATACTCCCTCGATCTCCGTGAGGACTGTCATTAGGACTTCCTCCGCCACAGTCTGGGCCCCAAGCACGGCGTACAGGGCTGTCTTTATAGAACGTACTTCTCGTTCCCAGGTTCCACCGAAGTGGGGTGCGTTCGGGGGATTAAACTGGAAGTCAATCTGGGATGGAGCGAGGTGGGTCTTAAGTTCTGGGCCCATAGCTTGGAAGCTCTCTCTCAGCTCTCTTTCTCCGCCTTTGAAGTTTGTCCCGTGATCAGACAACAATGTAGACGGTTTTCCTTTCCGTGATGTGAATCTTCGGAAGGCCATAAGGAATGAGTCTGTGCTCATGGTCGGAAGGAGCTCGATATGTATCGCTCTGGTGGTCATGCATTTGAATACAATACCCCACCGCTTCTCGGTTCCTCTTCCTCTCTTTATATACAACGGGCCAAAGCAGTCCATGCCTGTGGAGTGGAATGGCTTGTCGCCGAGTCGGAGGCGACAGGGAGGTATGTCAGCCATCCGTGGTATGCTGGGCTGCGCGCGCCACTTACGGCAGTCTAGACAGGTTCGCTGGAAGCGCCGCACTGCTTCTCTCCCTTGCAGTATCCAATAACGACGTCTGATCTCCGCGAAGACTCTCTCTGCTCCTGCGTGGTGTACATCCTCGTCGTATTTCTTTATGATCAGCTCTGTGACCTTGTGTCGGCTGTTCAAGACTATCGGGTACTTAATGTCATCCGGTAGATCGGGGGCTCTCCGCAGGCGACCACCCACTCTGATGAGATTATGGGCGTCACTCTCGGGTGCCAGGTGGAGCAGTCTGCTGTCTGATGGGACGGGCTTTCCTCCCTGTAGACAGTCTAGCTCATCGGGGAACGAGTCTCTCTGGGCTCGTTGTAGTAGAAGAAGTTCTGCTTCTTCGTAGTCAGCTGCTGACATGTCAGTGGTGGACTGAATCTCTGGGTGGTGCCACAGGAATGTCCTCTGCTGCGCACTCTCTAGGGTAATGCAGTCATCTATGTTGGGGTCTGTGGAGGCGATTGTGCTCAGTCCACAGAACATAGGTTTCTTGTTCTCAGCCTCCTCGTTACTTGCTTCCGTGGGGTGGGCGTAGGCCACTCTCCTTCCGGGAGCTTGAGGAATTCTGGTCCGTCACTGTAGATGTTGCGACGGGTGAGGTCATCCAGAGACATTCCCCGGGTGATGACGTCAGCTGGGTTGTGTTTGGTGTCCACATACCGCCAGCTCGCTGCTTCTGTTAACTCTTGAATCTCTGTGACTCTGACTCCCACGAAGACTTTGTATCTGCATGAATCAGACTTGATCCATGTGAGTACTGTCGTGGAATCTGACCACAAGATTGTTCTGTGCACCGGAATGGTGAGTTCACGTTGGATTAACGTGGCTAGATGCGCTCCTGCTAGGGCTGCGCAGAGCTCTAGACGTGGGATAGATTGTTGCTTTCGTGGGGCTATTCTTGAGCGGGCCAGGATGAAAGCAGTGTGTATCTTTCCTCCCTTCTCTTGGGCACGCAAGTAGGCCACCGATCCATAGGCTACTTCGGAGGCGTCGCTGAAGACGTGTAGATCAATCTCGCATGTCTCTGGCCTCACTGTGGATGGGAAGTAGCTGCGGCGTATATTGACGCCTGGGAGTGAGCGGAGTTCCGTCTCCCACTCTCTCCATGTTGAGGCAAGGTGTGCGGGTATTGGGTCGTCCCAGCCCTGGTCCTTGTCCCATAGTGCTCGTACAATCATCTTTGGCCTGGTGGTGTAAGGTAGAATACATCCCAACGGGTCATATTGTCTGGCGAGTGTTCTGTACACACTCCGTCTGGTGGTCGGTGTAGCCGTCGACCTTCCCTGCTCTGGAGTCAAGGGTTTGTGTCTATAGTGGAGCGAGTCTGTTTTGAAGCGCCAGACTAGTCCTAGTGTCATTTCTTGGGCTTCTCCTGGGATGGTCGCCATCCAGGTCTCGCTGCTGGCAGCCTTGTCCGCGGGGGAGAGGCTGCGCAATACGTGCGGGTCACTGCTGGCCCACTGCCTGAGATCAAAGCCGCCTTTGATCAGGGAGGCGCGTAGCTTGATTAGGAGAGCCTCGGCTTCTTGTTGAGTCGAAACGCTTTGTAAACAGTTGTCCACGTAGAAACTGTTCTTCACACTGTGTCGGACCTCTTCATCTGCTGTTGGGTCCTCTGCGACGTGTTTCTGTAGTGCAAATGTAGCACAGCACGGGCTGCATGTGGTTCCGAAGGGGAGTACTTCCCACTGGTAGATGGCTGGGTTCTCATCTCCGATCCTCTCTCTCCATAGGAACCGCAGCAGGGGCTTGTCCTCCTCTACTAGTCTCACCTGCAGGAACATCCCTTTGATATCCCCGCTGATAGCCACCTTGTCCTGGCGGAAGCGCAGTAGCACGCCTAGTAGGGAGGGGCCGAGTGTGGGGCCGGGCAAGAGCTCTTTATTCAGATTTTGGGATCCGATCTGGTAGCTGCAGTTAAACACAATGCGATCCTTGCCGTTGTGATGGACCTTGTGATGCGGCACGTACCATGATTCGGTCGTCTGATCGGCCTCTTTAATGTCAATCTTTGTTACGTGTCCCGCTGTGATTAGCTTCTCAATCTCAGCGCGGTACACACTCTCTTGAGCGGGGTCTTTGGCTAGGCGCCGCTCCGTGTTCAATAGATAGCGCTCCGTGGCGTCTTTCTTTGCGTGAAAGGTGGGCATTCCCTCTCGCCTCAGGAGTGGAGTTGCGTATCTCATCACTCCGCCGACTGTGACTCTCTTTGTCCCCTGCTCGAGTAGGTTGATGGCATAAATGTCTTCTTTAGAACGAATATCTTTCTTTTCGTTCTTAAAGGGCATTGTCTCTAGTGTCCATAGCCTCTCGACATGCTGCAGGAGAGTGGTGTCTTCTTCTGTCGTTCTGGAGTGGAAGCAGCTAGTGGCTGCTGTTCGGTTGAGAGATTTAGCGAGGGGGCCTTGTAGGGTCCACCCTAGGCGGGTCTCGACTGCTGCAGGACAGCCTCGGGGTCCTGTATGGACCCGGTCAATCGGGACTATGAGTTCTGCATGGTCGGAGCCTATCAGCAGGGTCGGGGTAGCGCCGTCTATGAGCGGGATAGGTAGATGTCGCAGGTGCACATATTTATCCATCAACTTGGCGATAGGGTAGGTGTACTGTGATAGTCCTATTTCTTGGCTGGTGAAAGCATTTGTAATCTTATACCGTCGCTCTGGCTGCCCGTTTGCTGCGATAGTGAAGGAGACATTCTCGCCCTTTATCGTCTTTAAATCTCTTCTTATTGTCCGAATCGTCATTTCGTTCTTGCTCCCCCGCAGTCCCAGCTGGGCCGCAGCGGATGCGAGCAGAAGGGTCTTCTCTGACCCGTCATCAAGGACGGCGTAAGTGTCCATGACTTTATCTTGGTAGCTCAATGTCACACGGACTACCTTTAAGAGCACTTGGGCGCCGCTGCTGCTGGCGGGGTCAATGTACATGACACTTGCCTTGGTGCCGCTCGATGGTGCAGGTGGAGGCCGTCTTCTGTTACTGTCGTGTAGTATATCTAGATGGGCTCCGTCGCACCGACTGCACCTTTTCTTTAGGCGGCATTCGGCTGCCATGTGTGGTCGCGCACATCGGTAACAGCGCCTGTTGGACTTTATCCATTGACTCACTTCTTCTGCATTCATCTTTGTGAATAGGTCACATTGTGACAGCCAGTGTTCTTTCTCACAGTAGGGACACACTATCTTCCACTTCTCTTTTCTCGAGGGGGTACTGTGGCTCTTACTGCTCGGTACTGACTCTGATTGGTGCATGACAGTCACCGATCTTCTTCCATCATTTATTCTCCTGGGTCCCTCTCTGGAGCTTGGCGTGCTCCGCCCGAATGTATCCAGTCGTAAGCTGCTGACTTCTCTCGCCAGGAAGTCGGCTAGATCAAGGAGGGATGGTTCGGGGCCGTTGGCATCCCGGTAGTCTCTCTGCCGCCTAAAACGCTCCTGTCTTGCGGGTGGCAGCTTCTCCAAAATCCTCTCGACGTTAGAGTTGGCGTATAGCTCATGCATGCCCTTTTCCCGTTGCGCTCCCAGCATCCCTACCAGGGACTGCACTTTGATTGACAGGTCGTCTAGTGAGCGATTGTCTGTTGCTGGGGGTAGGCGATCAATATGCCTTATCTCTTGGATTACGTAATCCCATATACGTCCATATCTCTGGTCCAGCGCCGCTAGGGCCGCTGTGTATGGTGTCGAAGAGGTGGCATAGGCCAGCGCTATATTGTGCGCTCGCGGTACTTTCAGGTGCTTCAGTAATATTGCATACTTGTGGCGTTCATCAGCGACATCCACCATCATTGTCTCTAAGCACATCCGGAGCTCCGTGTACTGTGCTCGACTCTCATAGGCGAAGTCTGGAAACGACGGCGTGGCAATGTATGACGCCGTGGATGGCTGATACATCGGCGAGCGTTGGGGGAGAGACCTCCTAGGCGAGTCCCCTCTTGCGCCTCGCTGTGGGCTGGTACTGACAGGGTACCATGGCCCGCTGGTCGAGGTGCTATTCCTCGGGGCTGGTCGTGCGTCGTGCTCACCCGTGAATAGAGTCGGGGGTCTGTAGCGCAGCGCCGCGGGGGTATAGCCTGGGCTGTACTGGACCTCCTGGTCCGGTGGAGTACTGTGCTGTCGTCGGGCTTGGTTCTCCTCCTCTCCCTCTTCTTCCTCTATCAGATCTTCCAGATCCTGTAATCGTTTATTTAGCTTCTCCGCAGTGTATGCCGCTCCTTCCTTGTAGCTGGGTCTCGCTTGGACCGGTCTGGGAAGGGGGTCTGCGGGGGGTATAGGCTCGGTCTGTTGGTCAAGTTCAGGGTCGCTTGCTCGGTGAGGAGACGCTGCCCTTGACTGTTGTCTCGACGAGTTCCTTGAACCCCTGGCGGAGGGAGAGGGTGTTGCCTTGCGGATCAGCTGCTCCATTAGCTGTGCTTGTAACTTGTCGCGCTCGACTTCGCGCTTGGTGAGATCTGCTTCTCTTTGGGCACCGGCAGCGGCGCGCTGGGCGTCGGCCCGGTCTCTTGCCATATTCTCTTCCGTCTGAAGGCGTCTCATCTCCAGGCGTGTGCGCTCTTCTTCGCTCCGTTGTTGCGCTTGGAGTTGTTCGCGCTCACTAAGCGCCTGTGCTTGGAGTTGTTCGCGCTCGCTAAGCGCCTGTGCTTGGAGACGATCGCGTTCACCCTGAAGTCGATCGCGTTCGGTAGAGGCTGTCAGGCTGACGAGGAACGCCTGTTGTAGCATCCTCTCCGCTTCGCTGGGGGAAGGCGGTTGTGGAGGTGAGCCGCTCCTGCGTGAGCCGCTCCTGGGTGTACTCGTTGGGGAGTCCTGGAGCTCTATTTCCTCTGCGCTCTCCTCCTCTTCTTCCGTGCAGAGTTCTCTCTCTGTAGGGTTGTCTTCCTCCCGGGGCTGGTCGGGGACTACTTCTTCGGTAGTGGCGGGGGGTAAAGGCATGTCAGCTCCCTCCTGGTCCCCACCGTGAGCTTGGTCAGTTACATTAGAACCTACTAGGGTCTCTGTGGTCGGGGAAACCTGGTCGTTAAGGTCAGACATAATTTTACTTTCTACTTTTACCGCGTTTACCGTTTGTCGAAGGCTAGGTAGTTGACTGACAGTGTAATCCTCTAAGTACTGAGGTGGCTGTCGTCTGCGCCGCGGGCGTTCTAGGTTAGGAGGACCGTTTCGTGGAGTGTTCATCATAGGCCATTTCAATATTAATAACACTATATTAATATTACACTAGTTACCATCCGGCTCGAAGGACCAATTGTAACTGAGGGGTACAATTCCCTGACTGTATTGTTAAGTATGGTATTATTAAACCACTACCTCTTGTACTTTAACTTCTGGCCATCCAGTACATGATATAAATATGATGAACACTTTCCCACCTGATGAAACGAAGTCCACACAAATGTACAAATCGAATATTTAATATAGCAAAAGGTATATACAACGTTCACTTGTTTACACTTATGATTTGAAATGCACTTGTATGGCAAATGAGTATTCGTAGGTAAATCAACATTGAATGTCCAATCTCTGGTTACGCAGGGAGTAAGTATACAACCTGGATATTTAGGAAACTATAGCGATGGTACTTAAATGATTATAGCTGGATACACTAAGGGGGGGGGGGGGGGGTCCCGCTGGTTGTAAGACAGTAGGAGGGGGGGGTTAGAGAAGCCGCTGGCGGTATCCCATCTGGCCGACGATTTCTTGGGAGAATTCAAAGTCTTGAACACGGTGCCCACAGAACCTCGGTCCGCAGACGAATACAGCTGGACCCTCTGGTGGACGGTAGCTGCCGGTCCACAACGGAGAGACGTGAGGCGACCTCACTGGTGTAGAGCGCCGTCTCACCTGGAGTCCTCTCCGGGGGGTAGTTCCAACACTCCGCAGTGTTGGCCGTTATCCATGGAATAATCAAAGCACCCAAAGCATAATCCAAGCCGTGGAAGGCTCGCCGTCGTCCGGGTAGAGTAATCCAATATACAGGTCCAGTCGCCCTGGCCCGGAGCTCCTCGGATGCAAGCACCACTAGTGGTCTGCCCAGCCTGGTTAAGACTCCAGATAACGTCAGGAACGATGGGGGTACTGATAACTTTATAACTCTAACCGACACGATGCACCATACATAAATAGACTATTATTAGCTTAATAGAATACGTCCAACTCGACGGTATAGTGCCAAACTATGACTATTCAACTATTAATCCACACGATATCTCAATGCCTATTCTGAGGCCAAGTAGGCCTTACTGCACCACACATGCGTCGTGGGTGAGGCTTCGCGTCTGTTACTCGGTTGGAGGGTAAAGAACTGGACTAAAAGAAAGTTCTACTTTACTTGCGCCATATATATATGCGCTATGAACAAATAGTACCATTCGTATTTCGCCAGACGTATTCCTACGCGGAACCGGGCTTGCCACGACATGTTGGGCGGCACGATTGAACTTGAACCTAGGGGTATGGCTGCTGGCGCCAGGTTCTCGTCCAATGGTGGAATGAAACTATTATGGGCTGTTTAGTAGACTAAAGGGATATTCAGTGCATATTGTACAAGGAATATACAGGGGATATCAAACGATATACAAATACTATTTAAATATATATATATAAATAAATATATATATTCGGTTTAATCTGATCCTTCACAACATTTACATTAAATCTCAGCTGAAAAGTCACCAGCTCCTGCAGCGACGCCCAAAGTGGAGCCTGAGAAGGAAGAATCTGAAGAGGGAGCTGAAGGTAGGCTTTAGGGAAAGAGAAAGTCGATGTTCTGATCCGTCTGCTTTACCTTGTTGGTTGTTCAGTCCATGTGGCATCTTGTGGATCGCTGGTTGTTGAATTCAAGGTTTCAGCTGATGTCAAGTAATGAAGTGGGAGCCTGAGTATGATATACAATACTACTGTAAATGATCATGTAATCATACAGGAACCAGAGCTTGTGCCTTGTCTGAGTTATCACCACCAAGCCTTTTTACTTGACAAATCTTTTTGGGCTCATTAATTATCTCTCTCTATGTTGTTGCAGTATTTACACTATGATAACTGTTGATCCGTGTGGCCTTGTACAGTATTCAACATGCTTGGTTGCCATGTGTTTGTATGTGTTTACTGTCCCTTGGTGGACAGCATGCTCTTGGTCTTGGTGCTGTTGTTGTTCAGTTGGTTTCAACGTATTGCTTTTTTGTTACCATAGTTCAAGAAATGATTGGCATTATATGGAAGATTGCCGTTTAGTAAGCATCTGTCTGGTTTTAAATTATTCGTTGCACAACCTGCACTTTTGGCTTGCTATACCGTTCTGTCTGTTGGAGCACACACAGCACAATTTGGTCAAAATGCACAGCTATTTCAACTAAGTTAGGTTTAAATACTAACATTTGGGTTAGGTTTAAATACTAACTACATACTAACTACAAAAAATAAGTTTAAATATTAACATTTACATTAAATCTCAGTTGAAAAGTCACCAGCTCCTGCAGTGACCCCCAAAGTGGAGCCTGAGAAGGAAGAATCTGAAGAGGGAGCTGAAGGTAGGCTTTAGGGAAAGAGAAAGTCGATGTTCTGATCCGTCTGCTTTACCTTGTTGGTCGTTCAGTCCATGTGGCATCTTGTTGATCGCTGGTTGTTGAATTCAAGGTTTCAGCTGATGTCAGGTCAAGTAATGAAGTGGGAGCCTGAGTACGATATACAACACTACTGTAAATGATCATGTAATCATACAGGAACCAGAGTTTGTGCCTTGTCTGAGTTATTACCACCAAGCTTTTTTACCCGCTTTAAATGAGCCATAGTTTTTTGGGCTCATATTATCTCTCTCTATGTTGTTGCAGTATTTACACTATATAACTGTTGATCCGTGTTGCCTTGTACAGTATTCAACATGCTTGGTTGCCATGTGTTTGTATTAGTGGTGGGACTTGATAAAAAAATGTAATCTAATTAATTTGAGACTTTATAGTTAATTAATCTAAATTAATCACATTTTAATCGCATAGCAATATTTGATGCAAAAAGCTAATTTTTTCAATTCAAATAAATGTTGGTATACGAGTGAATCAATGAATATACATTATACATATGTTTAAGCAGCAAAATCCTGCATTAGCTACTACACAGACCAACAGATCAATGCAATTTTTAACAAAGTGCAGCAATTTTAAGAATTATATATATATATAGCACAAAGGACCTTTTGTAAACTCAAGCACTTTCGAGGTAAAAGTAAAGCACAGTACTTTCAAGTACATTTCAGAACAGTTGACAATTGAAAAAAAAAATTCTTGATTGATCTCAATTTCTCTTATTTTATTTATTTGTATGAACAAACCAGACTAAGAAAAAAAGTAATTAGCGATTTATTATATTTTATACTTACAGTATAGCACACATGCATGAGTCTGGTCTCCTTTGAAAGGTAACATTCTTTACACAATAAAGAAAAATCATCATGCGATTAAATACATCAATCTTTTTAACTTTTAATTCTTTCTGTAGTTAATGAATCGAAATTAATGCGATAAAGTCCCAGCCCTAGTTTGTATGTGTTTGTTGTCTCTTGGTGGACAGCATGCTCTTGGTCTTGGTACTGTTGTTGTACTGTTGGTTTCAATGGATTGCTTTTTTGTTACTATAGTTCAAGATATTATTGGCATTGTCTTGAAATTAGACTGTAGATTATATAATTTTTTCCAGTGATAGTTTCAGCCTAAACGCAGGTTTGTGAGCTGATGTCCTGTTGCCATGTTGTCACAAGTGTTTGTCTGGTTTTAAATAATTTGTGACACAACCTGCACTTTTGGTTTGCTATATTGTCCTCTCTGTTGGAGAACTCACAGCACAATTTAGTCAAAATGCACAACTTTGTATTTCAACTAAGTTAGGTTTAAATACTAACATTTAGGTTAGGCTTAAATACTAACTACAGTACATACTAACTACAAAATCTAAGTTAGGTTTAAATACTAACTACATACTAACTACAACAACTAAGTTAGGTTTAAATACTAACATTTACATTGAATCACAGCTGAAAAGTCACCAGCTCCTGCAGCGGCGCCCAAAGTGGAGCCTGAGAAGGAAGAATCTGAAGAGGGAGCTGAAGGTAGGCTTCAGGGAAAGACTGAACACAGTTGACTACAGAAAGGTTGCTGTTTGCATTCATTCCTGGGTTTTCATGCTGAGAGATATTATGTTGGTGTGGGCTACTGGGCTTACCGGTACCTCTATTTATAAAACAGGTAGTTCAAATAAAACAATCTGATCGATTCATAGCTGTGGTATAATATCCATATACCAGTTAGCCAACTAGTGAGGGTAGCGTTAACATTATATCAACTGCTAGACCTCTGTGTTAGCCCACCCGGAGGCTGGATCAATGTAATGTTAGCTGCAGCCTAATAGGGGAAGTAACATTAATTATAAGTACTTATACTTAGTCGGTCACAGACAGGAGTTTTCAATAAGATTGGATGGTTATCCATTTCGTGAATGAATTAGCTTCGCAGTCCCTTCATCTCTGCCGACTAGAACTCTCCGCTTCAATGAACAATACAGTCACAACAAAACTGCCCTTTTCAGGGCACCTGTAGCTTCTGCCCAGCATGGCTGGACGCCTTAGGTGCTCACGTCTGGTGCCTCTGCCTCTGCGAGTCCCACCGATGACCGCCCCCGCTGTGCCGCTCCCCCCTGGGACGAGATACTGGCTCGCCATTCCTTCTTCATTTAGTGTGGGATCCAGGAAGACCTTGGCGGACTCCCCTCTCTCGCATCGAATCCTCCGACGAGGATCCTCTCATAGCCGGCGGCACCTTGGTCATTGCTCCTCTATCCTCGGCCACCTCTGATGTCGCTGACGATTGATTGAAAACGTTATTGATTGAAAACTTTATTAACAGATTGCAGAATGGGTACAATACAGTACGGCTCAATACAAACAACTGCTATGAGGATGCAGACCAGAAAAATACTTTCGTCTTGTTTACACTTTCAGGGTCCTCCATTTTCAATTCATCAGGACATTTATGACATACAAGACATACAAATATACAGTACTGTGTAAGAAAAAAAAAAATCATAAGAAGATATATACACCCAAAGGGGAAGAAACTGTACATTGGAGGGGGTTCGGTGGGTGGGGGTGGGGGTGGGGGGGGATTTGGACATTTATGGGGCCAGTTTCTAATTGCAGCCACCCATAGGTGCTCTTTGAGAGCGGTTCACGATGTGGGATATCAGCTGTCGCTGGATTCCACCAGCCCCCTCTCATCAGCCTCATATGAGACAGCTACGCCAGGACTTCCCCAGGCTCATCCAGGCCCTCCCTGAACCCGATGGCAAGTTAGGCGACTATCACCACCAAAAACCATCCATCCGCCCACCTTTATTCTGCCCCAGGTTCCAGGCCATCAATCCTTACATTGACATCACAGTGCACGATCACAGCCACGATCAATGCTTACCTGCCGTACACGCTGGTTGAGGCCCGAGGGCACCTGCAAACCACGGGGATCCCACAGCTTGAGAACACTCTGGTATCGCTCTTTTCTCCGGATGCTATTTGGCATCCCGAGAGGAAGCACAGGCCAAAACAGAGGCTCCACCAACAGCTAGCTAACCTGGCCGACAAGTCTCTTGCGGCTCAGAGCGCCACTGCCGCCAACAGCATAACACTACTCTCGCTCTACCTGTTGTCCAGAGCGTTTATCCTCGCCACACCTGGTAATGTCACCCATTCACTCAACGTGGTTCATATACAGACTTCCCAAGGAAGTGGTGCCTCACCCCGCTGCGGATTGAGTTATCATTTCCCACTGTGAGCTGTGTTAACAGAATTCGGCTATAGGGCGACAATAATGTGGTCAAGAGGCATGGTTTCTATCTTGAGCCTTAACTGGCGTGGTTTATTATTCACATGGCAGAGCAGTAACACTACAGGTCTTCTCTCACTGAGAGACTGGGGGAAAGAGAAAAAAGTGGGAGGAGACACCACTATTTATACTCGCCACCTGCCGGTGTTCCTGAGTGTCTCCGCCTAGAGCGCCCTCTAGTGGAAACACTTATATATGCAGTTAGACAGTTACTAGTGTAAACAGTTATATATGCAGTTAGACAGTTACTAACAATCCTACACAGAACCTCTGCCTTCAACAAGCTGGTAAAAACGATGTCCCTGTTAGCTAGCCATCCCTTTCAGTTGCAGAGGAGATGGCACAACATCACACCAAACTACTGGTGGAGCATCTGTCCCATCTGTACAAGCTAGTGTATTACTCCACATACATGAATAAAGCACCATATAAACAAAAATAAGTGACAGCTGAAAGCCTTCCCGCCTCAGTCAGTCAATGTACCCCCCCCCCCCCCCCTCTCCCATAATAAAACACTAACAAAAGAGAGGTACTGTATGTCCAGTATCGCAACATGAAAACCCAGGAATGAATGCAAAAAGCAGCCTTCAAATTGTAATCTGTCATTTAGGCTTTAGGTCACTGTTTGACGAGATTACAGTTTAATGAAGTTCATTACACCAGCAGGAATAGAAACCCCTGCTGTGTCTGCAGTGGTCCCCGAGCCAGAGGAGCTGCTGGAGGCCGAGGAGGAAGCACAAGGTAGAAGTTCTGTGGTGCAAATGTGCTTCAGTCCCTCTTTCTGCCAGCTTTGTTTTTGATGGCGTTCTGGTCATTTGTCCATGTTAGTTTTGTATGCTGTGTTTACTCCTTTGGGTGGAAATATAAATATTTATTTAATTTTGTTGTCAGTAGCTTGCTTTGTCTAGCCTATTTCTTATTTGTCTGTGACTGCCAAACTCCATTGTATTCTTTCTTGTCCTATGTCTTAACTTACGAACACAGATTTTGATGCTCTACGTTATTTCTGCCGTCATATTTGTGGTTATATAGAGCCATAAGTTGCTCAAAATGAGATGAAAGCTGAGGCGTAGGTCCATGTACTGTCGGGTGTGATGAGCTTTGTGTTGTCTCCTGACATCAGTGTCCTTGCGGTTAGGTATTTGTGGCTTGCTTGATTGGTTCCCTGATTCAGAAAATGGATTATCTTCTAGTGCTGTCTATTTTGTGTGTGTGTGTGTGTACTGTATCTGTCTGTCTGTCTGTCTGTCTGTCTGTCTGTCTGTCTGTCTGTCTGTCTGTCTGTCTGTCTGTCTGTCTGTCTGTCTGTCTGTCTGTCTGTCTGTCTGTCTGTCTGTCTGTCTGTCTGTCTGTCTGTCTGTCTGTATGTCTGTCTGTCTGTCTGTCTGTCTGTCTGTCTGTCTGTCTGTCTGTCCATCTGTCTGTGTGTGTGTATTCACATACCCCTTTGTCATGGTTCATCTATCTCTCTTTTAGCCCTTGTTGTGCACATGCTCTTTCACACACTGGTCGTTCTCCAGTCTTCATCTGACACCTAATATCACGACCAACTGGTTGATATTACGAGGCTACAGGCACGGCTCTTTGGCTCTAGCCTCATCTAACTTCTTATCATTCCCCCAGTTCCTCCTGTCACATTCACGCAAGAGCTGGAGAGCCGGGAGGCTGAGGAGGGGGGCGCGGTTACACTGCACTGCGAACTCTCTAAACCCGGGGTCCCTGTGGAGTGGAGGAAGGGACATCAGATCCTGAAGTGTGGAGACAAATACCAGATGAAGCAAACAGGATGCAGTATTGACCTGCAGATCATTGACTTAAAAATCGGAGACACCGGAAACTACTCTTGCTTCATAGAGGACACGGAAAGCTCAGCTTCTCTCATAGTAAATGGTAGGACGGAGAACCCTTTTAACTGGTGTAATTCATCTCGTCTCTTTTTTTCTGTTGAATCTTTTTTTATTTTATTTTGTATTTCATGTTCCCTCACTACAGTATATTTATGCTGTGACTTCGGTCAACGTCGTGTGCTGTGGTTATAATTGGGTATTTATTTTATTTTCAATTGTCAGCTCTCCCAGTCACTTTCACAAAAGAACTGGAGAACCAGGAGGCAGAGGAGGGAGGCAGTGTTACTCTGCACTGTGAACTCTCTAAACCCGGGGTCCCTGTGGAATGGAGGAAAGGAGAAGTGGGCCTTTGCCCCTGTGCTAAGTATGATATCAGCCAGGAAGGGCCCAATGTCACATTAGCAATCCATGATATAGACCTCGAAGACTCTGGTAGCTACACATGTGACAACGGCGACCGTCAGACTACCACACAACTGACCGTGAAGGGTATGCTCACTGACAACTGTGCTGTCTGTACCTCTTACGTCTCCCCACATATCTAGTGCTGTCAAACTGTGCTGCCAGGTAAAATGGCACCAGTTCTGCTCTCAACTCTCCTGACGTCATCTCCCTGTTTCCTCCTTGTTTCTCCCCCGCAGCCTCGCCAGTGTTTTTCAAGAACCTGTTAGAGAATCTAGAGAGGGAGGCGGGGCAGACGGCCACGCTCCGCTGCGAGACCACCAAACCGGGGGCCAGGGTTGTCTGGAGGTGCACTAACAGGGTCCTGGAATCGAGTGCCAAGTACCAGCTGAAACAGGAGGGGGCAGTGGTGGAGCTGATCATCTTTAAACTACAGGGCGCCGATGCGGGAGAGTACTCTTGTGACACGGGCGGCCAGAAGACCTCGGCTATTGTGACGGTGCAGGGTAGGGGATTTTACATCAAACACTTCCTTTGGTGTTTTCCCGTCGCTCATCCACTTCCCCTTCTCACTTCCTTTGGTGTTTTCCCGTCGCTCATCCACTTCCCCTTCTCACTTCCTTGTGTGTTTTCCCTCTCATCCACTTCCCCTTCTCACTTCCTTGTGTGTTTTCCCTCTCATCCACTTCCCCTTCTCACTTCCTTCAGTGTTTTCCCTCTCATTCACTTCCCCTTCTCACTTCCTTGTGTGTTTTCCCTCTCATCCACTTCCCCTTCTCACTTCCTTCAGTGTTTTCCCTCTCATCCACTTCCCCTTCTCACTTCCTTCAGTGTTTTCCCCTCTCTCATCCACTTCCCCTTCTCACTTCCTTCTGTGATTTCCTCTCTCTCGTCCACTTCCCCTTCTCACTTCCTTCTGTGATTTCCTCTCTCTCGTCCACTTCCCCTTCTCACTTCCTTCGGTGATTTCCTCTCTCTCGTCCACTTCCCCTTCTCACTTCCTTCTGTGATTTCCTCTCTCTCGTCCACTTCCCCTTCTCACTTCCTTCGGTGATTTCCTCTCTCTCGTCCACTTCCCCTTCTCACTTCCTTCTGTGATTTCCTCTCTCTCGTCCACTTCCCCTTCTCACCTTCTCACTTCCTCCCGGAGTCACGGTCTTTCTCGCTGGTCCTAATTCACTAAGTCCTAATTCACTCCCTTGTTTTCCTGAATGGAATCCCACCCCAGGGTTTTGCTTCAAAGGCTTGAGCATGCTAATGCTTGAACATGATAATCGAGGGATCCCTCCTGACGACACCCCCTCTCACCCCACGTGGCTTTAGTTAACATGTCTTGATTCACACACCACCCCCCTCACGCTTGTCCAAGGCACGTATAACCATTCACTCAGCCGTTTCTTTTCACGTTTGATGACTTGTCTCATGATCACATTTGTCTCCATTGTCTCTTTTCACATACGTACATTAATATAACCTCACTCTGTGCCGTCCTTCACTTCTGTCTCTGTATCACACTGAGGCATCTGTACAAAGCAGGTGTTCACAATAACAGCGCAATAGAAATGTTTGTAAAGCGGGCACCGGTTTTGATCACCAGCTTGATGAAATGTTTCAACCCCGTCAAATGCGTACTTATGCAGGCCTGAGAAGAAGAGAGATACAGTATGTAACCACACTGCTCGTCACTTTACCAAAACAGAGGTTGAGGTGACCATAGTGAAGTTCTTGGAGAGCTGTGTCGTCCGTGAGGGCGAAGACGTCCACTTTGAGTGCGTGGTCTCTCGCGAGGAGGCGCCACACGCCCAGTGGAAGCTCCAGGACGTCCCGCTACAGAACAACGAGATGAACCTGATCCGGTCCGAGGGCAGAGTGCTCAGCCTCACGCTCAGAGGTGTCACCAAGGCCGACTCGGGCACAGTCACCCTCACAGTGGGTAACCACACATCCACTGCCTGTCTTACAGTCAGAGGTAAGGCAAACTAGTTTGAGTCTGTTGATAAAAGTAACACACTCACCTTTTTAACCTATAGTTACATTTGGAACTTTCCTCAAACTCAAACATCTCCCATCTTCCTTTTGGGGTCTCCTGTGTTTGTCCTTTTGGAGGTTTTATACATCCATACTTTAAGCATTGCATACATTCGGGGCGCTCCAGTAGCACACCACATAGCACACTCAGTCGCGAAGCGGTCGTCCCGGGTTCGTTTCCCAGTCCCGGCGACCATTTGCCGCATGTCTTCCCTACCTCTCCTCCCGTTCTCCCTCTCTCCCTCTATCGGTCCTGTGTGGCCAGAAAAAGCTGAAAATGCTATAAATAAAAGTAAAAAAAACAAAAACAAAAAAGCATTGCATACATTATAAAGCATTTTGAACACTGGGCGCTTGTGATTTCCAATCGTTCAGTCACTTTTCACTTTCTAATTTCCACAGTCTCCTCATTCCTACCTGTAGCTCATACATCTGTTCTTATATGCATGTTTACTTCTCCGAATTCCTCTCTGAATTGAGATCATGTTTCCAACTATTTCTCATTTGACACACTTCACATTTCACACTTTTTCCAGTTTTAAGTAACTTCAATACAGATTAATGTGCCATAATTCAAACTGGTCCGTGAAAACATTTGGTCAGTTTTTTTATGAAGTATAAAATGAATGCTGACATCGTCCTCCTTCACACATGATAGCTTATGTTGTTGATCAACATTGGAGTTCCAACTAACAGATTGATGTGCCTTAACCTTAAAGGTCCTGTGCATTATAAATGGCTTTTTCCAGTGTTTAGCATTATTTCCTAGCAATTGGGGATTATATCAATGTGGTCTGTGTCGTTAACTCATCAGTCTAGTCTTGAGTTCACGAGATCTTCTCTCACTCAACTAAGCTGTTCTGATTTGACGGTATTGCTGACGTGAATATAGCACTGATTTGTAGTAACGCCCCCTCTATGGTTGTAGCGCATAGTGTAACCCGACACTTCCTCAAACGGGTTTTGACTGCGAGGCAGGCAGAGAACGAGCGAGTGAGAGAGAGGGAGAGAGAGAGATATATAGAGAGAGATAGGGACCCATCTTCTCTCACACACACACAGAGCATTTACACAGGTTGTGTGTAAATGCTCCGTGCCTCCGTGTGTCCCTCTCTCTCTCTCTCTCCCTCTCTATCTCTCTCTCTCCCTCGCAGTCGGGAGCACTAGCATATCACTGTAATATATTTGCGCATGCTCCCACGCGCACGCCCGTATTCCGATCCGTACAATAATAATCACAGAGGTATATATTGTCATTTGAAACAAGTTACCAATGCATTATCCCATGGGATTATGCCCCCCCCCCCCCACCCCCCACCCCCCCCGCGGCGAAATTAATTAGTATCCCCCTCAATCTCTCTCTATCTCTCTCTGTGCCAGTCTCAGACTGTGTGGATGACTGTCACTCAAAGTGCTTATGGGCGGAGCCAGGCCAACACAGCTTTGACTACTTGTTTAGAAATATAAAACAATGAATTTAAAAAAAATTATAAAACTTACAGATGTGTTCAATAGACTCACAGGAATTGTGTAAAGTTGCCCAAATAGTCTAAGGAATAGCAATGCACGTCCCCTTTAAATCAAACTGGATTACATATTTTATAAAATGAAATCCAATTTAATGTTGCCATCTCACCACCACATGTAATGTTAACAGTCCTTATATACAGTAGATATCAACAGTTTCTTTTGAGCGTTTGGAATGATAAATCCTTTGTTGTTTTGTGATGCCCTGAGGCAACCTAGGAACATACTATATGCACTAGGCTACATGGTATAGCATGTATAGGCCAGTTAATATACATACATACATACATACATACATACATACATACATACATACATACATACATACATACATACATACATACATACATACATACATACATACATACATACATACATACATACATACATACATACATATATGTTGTTCTAATGTCTGTGTCCAGTAATCTGTTCAAAGAAGTTACATGTTGTCTAAATGAGTGCTGAGCAGTTACTGATTTACTTCAGTTAACTGGGATGAGATTATGTCGTTTCCCTTTTCCCATTTTTAACGCAATATGTTCTCTTTTTTATGCTTCTTGACGCTATGGAATGGTTGCAATTGTGAGTATGATTGATGGTTCAAATGTCTCCTTTGTCCTTTCTGAGTTGAATCCTCATCACGGAGTGTCCGCTCCCCGCTCCTAAACTGTCCTCCTAACACAAGTGGCCCTAACCCTATAACGATGGTTTGTCCCTGGCAGCTGCCCCTGTGGTATTCAGGAGGGAGGTGGAGAGCCAGGAGGCCATGGAGGGAGAAGAGGCCACCCTGTCCTGTGAGACGTCCAGCCTGGACGGCAAGGTGATCTGGAGGAAGGGCTCACTCCTGCTCACCCAGGGAGAGAAGTACTCTCTGGAGCACACAGGCTCCACGTATGTCCTGGTGGTTCACAAGCTGAAGGAGGAGGACACCGGAGAATACACCTGTGATACAGGGGACAAGCAGAGCACGGCTACCCTGACTGTCAAAGGTAAGGGAGCATGTCCTCATGTCCTCTCTCTCTTTCTGTGTCTCTGTGTCACTTATTATCACTTCCCTGGAATTCATCCAGGGAGTTCTTCACATCCCGCATCATCAAGTACTGGATGAGATCTTCCATTGTGGATATTTTCTTTGGATTTTTATTCATTAAGTTGTATGACCTTGGCATTAAATGTGCATTTTACTTGAGTGGTGGTTATTTGAGGGCTGGCTGCAAAGTGACTTTTGCCTCATTATTAGGTAATACGATCGATCATACCAACTATCAACTTATCATGCCATTTTGTAAATGCTGCAGGCTCTTAAGAAAGAGTGCTGCTGATACAGTGCTGCTACACTCTTTCTTAACACTTTGGCGTCCGCACTCTTGCAGCGATTTATGCCTCAGAGGACAGAGGATTGTTTACAAACCGATGTACTTTCTAAGAGCTATATATATCATTTATAGTATTGCTATCTGTCCATTCTCATTGTCACTTGAGTGCATAAACCGTGCCTTCATAATGGCTTAAAGAAAATAAAAATCCATCGGTTGGTTGTCATTTTATAGCGTCGTGAATATAAGGTTTATCGCGCTTTTCGTCTCTTCTTTTTTTCAGGAAGCTAGATAATAGGCTAAACGTTGGCGCCGTTATATCAAACGCCATTTCTGCTGTATATATACGAATGAAATAAAACAAACTGCGTAGCATCCGGACAGAGCATCTATGGATGAAATGGGGGCGGCGGGGAACGCCGATTAGTATTATTGATTAGCAATAGAGTGTGCGTTCAGGTAGCCAATGTCAGTGGTCTATCACGTTAGGTTTTAAAACAATGTCCAATCCAGCTGTAATTTGGGGTAATAGTATCCTACCGTCAGGCCATGTGATCGCCGGCAGCATTTCTTCATTAGTCATCGGATTCTGGTAGATCGATATGTCCATTGGCTAATCATAAATCCCATTATTCCAGGCTGAAAAATGCGTTCGGTAACGTGATCAAAGATGGAGGGTCTTCGTTTGGAATCGAGGCTCATATGATCCGCCCACAGACTGTAAAATATATATATTTTTTAAATCCCCTCAATGATACTGCAGTGGAGCGATGATATAAATATGGAATAAAACAATAACAACTTGCCACGAGTATATACGTGGCTCTGGTCCACAACGCATGGCACCGAAACACGTATATACTCGTGTCTGGTCCTTAAAGTGTTAAGAGCCTGCAGCATTTACAAAATGGCATGATAAATTGATAGTTTGTTTCAAAGCAAATGTCATACTGTATTGTGATGCTGTAATTACAATCTTGCCTTATTTGCTGTAATGTTTTTAAAAGTATAGCATCACTCCAATGTCTAAGAATATTATCCGATTTCCATTCAGTTTTCTTTTTCTTTGAACCAAACCTTCAAAGATTGAGATTAAGTGAATGTTTATTGTTGAGATGGATTATTTCTGTATAACTTTGTTTAAGGTAGCCTTACACTATAGCCTTACACTCACAGCCAAAAGACAACATCTCTTCGGTTCTTTCTTCTTTTGATATAATCAGTACGCATCAATGGTGATGTTCATATGTTGGATGTACCTCTTCGCTGGTCTTATGGGGGGGGGGGCTCAGATCTGTTTTTATGATCTCCCATCATCCTATTCACCCTCAGAACGCGTGCGCATCACCCGGGAGCTCTGCGATATCACTCTGAGCACCGGCCAGGATGCCGTCTTTGAGGTGGAGTTGTCCCATTCAGGGGTAACCCATGGACAATGGTGGCTCGCGGACAACCTCCTTCAACATAACGATCTGAACGAAATGAGCTGCCATGGCAGAGTGCACCGCCTGGCACTGAAGATGGTGACCACGGACGAGACAGGAGATGTGGCCTTCGTAGTGGGAGAAGAGAGGAGTGTGGCCTATCTCCTGGTGGAGGAAAAACCCAAAGGTAATGGAGGTGACACGGTCACTATAGGCACGCTTAGTCCTCATCTCTCTCTCTCCACCGACCACCAGCTTTGTCTTGGCCAATGGAAATCAGCTGGCATCATCCCATCTATATAGGCCTACTCCATCCTAACCCGTCCTACACATGTGTTTGCCCCCCCCCCCCCCCCCCCCCCGCTTTCATTTTATAGCATAATGCTATATGAAGAAAAGCTATAGATTAATGCTAAAGTAGATTATTTCATAGAATTGTGGAATATGTCTGAGTGAGACAGTACTGTAAATAGAATAGAAATCACTGCATGCATATGTATTCATATGGTTAGACTCAGTGGTGGAAAGTAAGTATTTGTACTGTATTTTTTAATACTTTTACTATTTTAAGTATTTTCATTTTAGGGACCTTTGTATTTTTACTCCACTACATTTCAAGGGAAATATTTTAACTATACATTATCTGAACGCATCAGTTACAGTAGTTACTTTGAAGATGTCATGTGAAGCCTGTCAACTTCAAGAGGACGTAATCAGAGCCAGCATAACTGGACCACATACCACTTTAACGTGACCTTTAGAGGCCAATGGATCGAGGATTGATTGCTCCCAAGCACTGGAATACACAAATGTCATATAAAATGTGTACTTTTACTTTAGATACTTAAGTACATTCAATATCATATACTGCTCTACTTTTACTTAATTAAGTAGAATTTAGAATGGAGGACTTCTATTCTTTCTGGGTATTTCGACTTTTACTTAAGAAACTGTTTACTTCTTCTACCACTGGTTAGGCTGTAGAAACAGGGAGGAGACAGGAAGTAATGTGTAATGAATAACGCCATTGAAAATAGCCTCCCATATCTGCAGTGCTAATACTAGAGAAGCCACACAACACGATGGCCTTAGAGGGTGAGACTGTCACCCTGGCCTGCACCATCTCCGACCCCACGGTCACGGTCACTTGGATCGGGAACAATGTGGCCATCGAGGCAAGTCTCAAGTACGACCTGAGGAAGGACGGAGCGTCCCAGCAGCTCCGCATCCACAACCTGGTGCCTGAAGACTCTGGGACCTACTCCTGTGATACGGGAGATGTACAGTGCGATGTCACCTTGAGCGTGGAAGGTAAAAGAATGATCCCGGCTCTTAAGGAAAAGTCCTTTTCCTGTTTGCTCAAATTGGAGACTGTGGATCAAGATGATGAACCCCTCCCCCTGCAACACTCTTGACTATGCCTTGCCCTCTACCACGCACCCAGTCTGCCATCAACAACAAAAAAAACATCTTTTTATCCTTCATCCATCAAAGATGCATAGCGTTTGATGCCAGATTTCCCCCCCTCCCCTGTTTTAAATTCTCATCAGGTGCCCCCGCATACTTCCAGAAAGAGCTGACGAACCAGGAAGCCATGAAGGGTGAGGATGTCACACTGCGCTGTGAGCTCTCGAAGCCGGGCGTTAGCGCTGAGTGGAGGAAGGGGGGCGTGGTCCTCCAGCCGGGGGAGAAGTTTGAGATGAGGCAGGATGGGTGCGTTCACGAGCTCCACATCCTAAACCTGGAGCCCGAAGACAACGGCTTCTACACCTGTGACGCCGGAGACCAGCTGACCACAGCCTCTTTGGCGGTGCAAGGTATCCAGTCTCAACTCCATTGTGTCTCTATACCCTGGTTTTTTACATCAGGTCAGCCGGTCTATTTCTGATAGATTCTGCCTTCTCTATCATGGTGGGTCCTGTGGTTGTTTTCCAACCCACTGGAAATAGTCTTTACTTGGCGCTCAATTAGATAGACTGTGTGGTTATTCACATAATTCCTACATGTGAAACACATTACATCTTACATAGTGCTAACAATTCTGTTGTAGTTGAATTATAGGCTTGTTCTGTGGCTTGGAATTGAGCTACTTGTAGGCCTATCTCTTTGTAAAACAATGAATGGTATTGTTTCCTTTTAAGGTATAGTCTGAAATTGACACAATGGTGAGGATCCTCAACCATTTTATACTTATTTTAGTATTTCCTTACTTTAATTTATTAAAGGACTCGGGAAACCAAGCAGATGGATTAATAGGGGGGAAAAGACTGACCCATTGGGCAATGCGAGAACTTGTATGTGTGTTCGTTTGTGTGTATGTTTCACTCTGCAGAGGTCTTCGTTGTGAATGGTCTAATGGCCACCGACGTCTTTGTGGGGGAGTGGGCCACCTTCTCCTGCCAGCTGTCCGGTAGGGCAGCGGAGGTGCAGTGGTGGCTGGATGGCACCCTGATGGAGCAAAGCCCCCTCACTGAGATAGGGCTGGGCCAGCGCCACATCCACACGCTCACCCTAAAGAACCTGGCCCTGGACGACACCGGCACGGTCACGTTCAAAGCCGGCGGCGTGGCATCGGCGGCCAAGCTCTTAGTGAAAGGTATCAGGGTAGAGGACAGAGGAGCTGGCTGCGAGGGAGGTGGAGAGGAGGAGAGCGCCTCAGCAACACTCTTTCTTAAGAGCCTGCAGCAAAAGAAAGCCTACAAAATGGCATAATGAGTTTTTTCAAAGCCATGGCTATTGTGACGCTTATTAATACAATCTTGTTTTTTTAAAGTATGGCATCACTACAATGACTAAGAATATGATCAGATTTCTATTCCGTTTTCTTTTAACCAATTCTTCAAAGATTGAGATTAAGTGAATGCTAAATGTTCGATATTATGGTATTTCTTGGAAGAACCCCTTGAGTTATACTATCACATTATTCTGCAGGTGTCTGTGAAAGAGTCCCAAGCTCCTTTAGTATAGTAAATTGATGAGCAGAGGTTGGAGAGCTTGTGATTTCTGTGCCTCATCCGTGCATGAGCATACCTTGTTTCGTGTTTCATGCTGTAAGTTAAATGCTTTGATCCAACCAACACATACAACTGTGTGCAGCACCACAGGAAGGTCACATTACATTAGAGAAGAACACACTAAATAGAGACGTTAGATAGTTTCAACCAGTTTCTGGTAAGACATACTAATTTCATAGAATCATTACCATATATTTGGTTGTTCAACAGATATCTTTAATTTACATGTATATCTTTATACAATTAATTACTTAATTAATTATTATTATTATTATAATATATATATATTTTTTTACACAAATATTCTGTTTCTGATCTCCTTTTGAATTCATTCTTTATTAGGATCTCTACATCCCCTGGAAGTAGATGTGTGATGTTTGCTGATTTTATTGGTTGCTGATTTGATGACGGACTACATGGACGTGAAGTAGAGATTATTTTCTCTACAGTAACTATTGATTTAGCCTGGGCTCAACCCAAATTGAGTCAAATGTTGACTCATTAAAACATGCTGGTATTGTGACCATCTGGGGATCCAAAGAAAACAAGCCTGTCCAGACCCATAGTTTACGAAGCATTGTGCTCTAGTCTAAGCATTAGGACTTGAGAAACAGTGACCACATAAGTGTTGAGTAGGAAAGTGCTGCTCCACCCATCCATGCAGGCCGGCCATCTCTCCCATACTGACCTCCTTTCTCACCTCCACCTGCTCCTCCCTGTCCCACCCCCTGGCCTGCAAGCACTAAACACCTCTAACCACCCGACACCCACCCTATCAGTTTGGCATCTGTGACCACCCCATTCCTCCCTCCTTTCTCATTGGCTGCCAGCTTTCATTGGGCATCAGTTGTGACTTATGACCCTGAGCCATTGTCGGTTGTGCTTTTTGACCCCCTCTTCAGTTTGAGAGTCCACTGATACTTCACACATCTATCAACACATGACACATGATACATGGTTTTATATTCAAATGTATAGCATTGGACACTCCCCAACATCACACTAATCAAAATTAGACTCGTATATGAACACTTCTCCAAGGTGCACTGGAGGTTATAAAGCTCATATGTCATTTGGCATGTCCAGTGCATGTCCTTGTGTCTTACCTGACCTGGACCCCCTGATTGACCCCTTGATCCCTACTCTCAGATCCCACGGTAGAAGTGGTTAGCGAGATGGAGGACCTGCAGGTGGTGGAAGGCCAACCGGCCGAGTTCATCTGCCAGTACTCGAGGCCGGTCACGGCCCAGTGGAGTAAAGACGGCCGGCCGCTGGAGCCCGATGGCCAGAGGGTGGTTGTGGAGCAGGACTGGAATGTGGCTCGCTTGTACATTAGCCGCGTGTCCACTGAGGACAGGGGCACATACTCCTGTGAGGCGGAAGGGACCTGCGTGGTCGCCTCACTGCATGTGGAAGGTGAGCTTCTCTCCGTTTGGAAAGAGTGCCTACCTAGAGGGAGTAGCGTTTGCTCCCATACCCCAATTTAGTTACATTTAGTCATTTAGCTGACGCTTCTATCCAAAGCGACTTACAAGTTCTGTACAAGTCGCAAGCTGTAGCTAAGGGTAAGTGATATTGTTCGTCAAACAGTGTCAAACTTGAGTGCTACACTCTTAACTGCATAGTAGTATAGACATATTAGGATAGTAAGTAGTTGTTATGCTAATTCCATTCCTGGCCGTTGCCTGGTTGGTCTGGGGTGGGTGTAGACTACCACATGCCTCCTCCCATACATATGGAGTTGCCAGCTGATTCTTTTCACCTGACAGCTAGGAGTTTCACTGGGAGAGCGTAACGTGCACAGAGGTTCACACTATCTCCCCCAGATCCCATCCCTGATTAACACTTATACCCCACCGGCTTCCCACCTGCGAACACTGCCGATTGTGTTTGTAGGGACGACTGACCAAGCTGGAGGTACCACTGTCGGGAATTGAACCCGGCTCTCTGCAGTGCACATCCAATTTGAACCCTCAAAAAGTTTCATATAGTGTGAATGTGTAATCTGTGTCCACTGTGCCGCAGTGTTTACAGTTTTCATTTGATTGTTTTCTTTTTTGAAGTGCCTGTATAGGTTTACATATTTGACCAAATCCAGGTGATTAGATTAGATTCGATTCGATTCGATTCGATTCAAATGTATTCTCATTATACAGCAAAGGTACAGTACAATGGAAATAAGTTTGGCACCCAACCAAAGTGCAAATGTAACAGTAAAGTGCAATAGTAACATACAATGTACAGGTGATTAAACTGGATGTAAAATATATAAATTAGTACTACTGAGTAATAGTGCTAATTAGATGTATGTATAATACAGTTGTAGTATTAATATGTACAGTGAATATGTACGTACAGTGCTCGCCGGCTCTAATCTTTCAGAAGTCCACAATGAGCTCCTTGGTTTTATTGGTGTTGAGTGCCCGGTTGTTGTCGGTGCAACACGCCCCCAGGTGCTGGACCTCCTCCCTGTAGGCAGACTAGTTATTTTTTTGTATGAGGCCCACCACCGTTGTGTCGTCTGCAAACTTTATAATGGTGTTGGTACCATGTATAGGAGTGCAGTCGTGGGTGAAGACGGAATAGAGAAGGGGGCTCAGCACACAGCCTTGTGGGACACTGGTGTTCAGGGTGAGGGTGGAGGAAGTGAGATTGTCTATCCTTTTTTTCATTATTTTTGTATCCTCTCTTTCTCCGATTTTTTTCTGTTTTTCTCCCCGTCCCAATTTAGTCATTGTGCCCCCCTGCCTGGTTGTTGTGCTCATGTTCTCCTACTGGTCGGTACAAGGGAACCCTGAAGTCATCCGCACGCTTCCTCCGACACGTGCAGCGACAGCCAGTGACTCTTTTTTCACCTGGCAGCGAGGACTCTCATTGGTGAAGCGTAACGCGTGGGAGGTCACGCTGCCTTCATCAAGTCCTGCCTCCGCTGAGCAAGCGCCCAGACCTGACCTGTACCACAACGCCAGATTCCCACCCATGACTTCCCTTCCCCTAACTCAGCCAAACGAGTTAGTATGACGATCAGCCCAAGCCAAGGCAATGCTGACTCCGGGAGTCGAGACCGCAGCCTCTTGCATTGGTGACGAGCGCAATCTCCGCTATGCCACCTGACCGCCTGAGATTGTCTATCCTAACAAAGAAGAAGAAGAAGTCTTTGTCATGCAGATTAACACACACATGCGAGATGGGCAACACACAGGAACACACACACACATGCATTGGGTCGCAGATGAAATGTTTATCTGCACTTGACCCATTCCGTCGTCCTTCCCCCCAAGGGCAGCCGGGAGCAGACATGGGCTGTCGCATGGGCCGTGCCCGGGGACCAATCCAAGTGCTCCTGTCCGTCTTCGTCAGGAACGAGACAGCGTCAGAGATCTGTTCTGCATGTTTTTCCATTGGGTTTATCTTATTGGGAGGGGAAACCCTTGCGAGCACGGGGAGAACATGCAAACTCCACACAGAAAGGCCCGGGAGATACCCCACCTGGGTACCTGGCAACGCGGCAACCTGGTCCCCAAGCGGGAATCGAACCCAGGACCTTCTAGCTGTGAGGCGACATTGATAAACACTACACTACCGTGCCACTGTGCCACCGTGCCCCCGCTAACTGGGTTAGTTACAAAGTTAAGTATCCAGTTCAGGGAGAGCAGCCTTGGTGGGCGACCTTGTTTATCCCTGTCAAAGTGGGCATAAAAGTTATTGAGCTCACCGTGACAAAGGGGTCAGTGGTTGGGGGAGAGTTGTTGGTGGGTTTATTGTCTGTGATGGCCTGGATGCCCTGCCACATGTGTCAGGGGTAGGAGTTGTTGAATTGCTCTTCAACCCTTAGCTTGTGGCCGCTTGATTCCCCTATTCAGGTTAGCCCTGGCTGAACAGTAGGCCTGCGTGTCACCAGATGAGATGCTAGATAACAATAGGCGGTGCAGAGTTAGCTTTAGCCAGTCCTCCACACGTACCCCTCTTCTGTTTATACTCACGGCAGGGGCGAGGAGTGTTGAGCTGAGTGTTGGGGAGCTGAAGATCGCCAATAACGTTGTCAGATTGCTGTAATCCAACCTCCAAAAGATATTGTTGGGTGCATGATATTTACATTTACATTTTGTCATTTAGCTGACGCTTTTATCCAAAGCGACTTACACGTTTTGTACAACAAGACAGCAGGAAGGGTACAACTCTATCAGCTGAGTAACAATGTTCATCAAAGTGTTGAGTGCTATAGTGTAGGTTAGTATATTAGGACAAGTGCATGACAGTAAGGTTAGTTAGGGTTAGAGTTATTATTATTATTATTTTTTTTCAGATAATGATTGAAGAAGTGCGTCTTTAGTCAACGGCGAAAGATTGGACGGGTTTCGGATGTCCTAACTGTGGTGGGAAGTTCATTCCACCATTGTGGGGCAAGGACCGAGAATAGGCGACTTCTCTTTGATGACCCTCCCGGAGCTCGGATAGGAGTAGGTCTGAGGTGGCCAGAAGATGCAGAGCGTAGGGGTCTTGAGGGTGTGTAGTTAGAGACCATTGACCGGAGGTAGGCGGGAGCCGTTCCCTTCGCCGCACGATATGTCAGGTCGAGGGCCTTGAAGCGGATTCGTGCGGCCATGGGGAGCCAGTGCAGGTCCCTGAGAGGTGGAGTGACATGGGCTGACTTCGGTAGGTTTGAGATCAGGCGGGCTGCTGCGTTCTGAATGAGTTGAAGAGGCTTGGTGGCAGTGGTCGCAAGCAGTGCATTGCAGTAGTCGAGGCGGGAGATGACTGTTGATTGGACGAGGAGTTTGGTGGCTTTTGTCAGGAAGGGGCGGAACCTTCTGACGTTGCTCAGAAGGAATCTGCAGGTTCTGGTTGTCACTGCGATGTGAGCGGAGAAGTTCAACTGGTCGTCAAGGACAACGCCAAGGTTCTTGGCGGTCGGGACGCGGTCACAGTTGAATTCTCGACTGTGATGGAAAGGTCGGTCAGGGAGGAGGATTTGGCCGGCAGGTGAAGCAATTCTGTTTTGCTTAGGTTCAGTTTGAGGTGGTTGGACGTCATCCAGGTGGACATGTCAGACAGACAGGCCGAGATCCGCTCAGAGACGTGGATATCTGAGGGGGGGAAGGAGAGCAAGAGTTGAGATATGAAAGCAAGACTGTTCTGGATGAGCAGACTAGGTATATTACCGCTAATTTGACAAAACTGGAGAGACGACCTTGTGTTGTGCACTCGCCGCCATCCTGGATCAAATCACTGGTTGATCATCATGAAGCACATTTGCTTCATTAAAGGTCCCATATTTTAGTCCTTTTCAACAAGTTAAATAGCTCTTTGAGGTCCCCTAAACATGTCTTTGACGTTTTTTACTGAAATAAAAACCCATCTAGCAGCCTCTATACCCCTCGTACAATCTAGCAATGCTGTATGAGCTTTTTTTCACATCATATAAATCATATAAAGACGGAATTCCAAATTACTAATTTAAAGGTGCAGTTTCTGAATACGGGCTGGATGCTAAATCTGACTGAGTTGTCTTATTTCACAGTATGAGTGTTAATAGGCCCACCAGAGACCCAAATGTATGTATGAAAAAGTGAGTTTTTCACAATATGGGACTAATAACAAAAACTCAAATGATCTTCCCTCCAAAGGTGCATAATCTTCTTTAAACTTCTTTGAATCTCTATCTTCTTCTCTATTTCCACCCTATAGCCGAACCCATTGACATTGTCCAGGGACTGGAGAACGTGGAGACCATTGACGGCAGCGAAGCACTATTTGAGTGTGCTCTCTCTCGTCCTGAGAGTGAAGACTGCCGCTGGCTTCTCGACGGCAAACCGGTGAAAGAGTCGCCCAATGCTGAAATTGTGTCGTTCGAGAGCGGCCGTCGGCACCTGCTGCTGCTGAAGGAGCTGCACACTGAAGACAGCGGCACAGTGACCTTCCAAGCAGGCACAGCCTCCACCTGCGCCCTGCTCTCGGTCAAGGGTGAGTCATACAATCAAACGCCTCGTGCTTCGGAAATGTCGTGGAACCGTAGAGGTTAAGTAATACTTGTGATCAGATCATCTTGGTTGATACAAATGTATTTGTTAAAACATGGTAAATGGTAAATCGAATAGGAGTTTATTTAGGAGTTTGGTAGAGGACTTGACGTTCTCTGGCCAGGAGAATTGGGTCAAGCTCCTTGACTTTCTTCTCAGTTCACCTTATAACCTTATCTGACACCAAGGAAGAGGGCGAGGGAAGGGATTGACCAGGTGATAGGTGAGGCACAGGAAGGAGGAAGGGAGGTGTTACCAAAAGGAATAGAATGAGGGTCCGGGATAGGGGGAGGGAGGTGTTAACAAAAGGCAGTACCAATACATGGGATGTGATGTCAGTATCTATTTTTTTTTCTTTTTTTTAATATTGAGATAATAATGATTAATATGGTCAATATGACGCAATACCTGACATGTCATTCTATATGGCTTCTCTGCACTCAGGCTGGCAGCTGGAAATAGTGAAGGGCCTGGAGGACAAGGTGGCAGCGGTGGGTGAGAAGGTTGAGTTCATCTGTGAGCTGAACGAGAATGTCCCTATGTCGGAGGTAGCCTGGTACGCCAACGGAGCTGAGCTGAAGGCCAATGACAACTGGGCCATGAGGGCCGATGGCCGCTCCTACCGCCTGGTCCTAAGACAGGCGCCTCTCGTGCCACAGCAGGAAATCACCTTTGCTGCCAGGGAAGCCATCTCCATTGCCAAGCTCACCATCATTGGTAAGTGTTGGAGAAACAGACCTTGGGCTACGGAATAATATTAAGCTGAGCAATTCTTTTAAGGATTCAAAAGAACAAGAGCCTTTTCCAATTATCCATATCAAAGTTGTTTATTAGTGTATGTTGAATGACTCTCCCTGGATCCTGCCAACAGCTGTACCTGATCCTCCCGAGGACCCTGAGGTCCTCAGCAAGGACAAGACGTCTGTTACTCTCTCCTGGTTCACTCCTCTACATGACGGAGGTAGCCCGGTCCTGGGCTACAGGGTGGAGATGCGGCTGGCAGATAGTGCCCTCTGGCTGCCCTGCCATTCAGAGCCTGTGTGTAACACGGAGCTCATGGTGGAAAACCTGGTCCCAGGGAGCGGCTACAGGTTCAGAGTGGCAGCCATCAACACCGCTGGGACCGGAGAACCAGTCCAGCTGCCTCAGACGGTGCAGCTTGGTGAGCGATCATTACCATTATTATTAACAAAGCATTTGTTGATAATTCTTTTTAACCTGCATGGAGTACCGGATTGGTGGGAATTCTCCACATAAGACAATACAATAACTGCCAAAGAGTTTAGACCAACGGTTCTCAAACTACGGGTCGCGACCTAAAGTGGGTAGTTGTTTTTTTTATGTTCTGGCAACATATTTTGGCTAAATATGCCTCGTTTTATAAATGTGTATTGATAACATAGTGCAGTAATATTTTTTTTTTATAAATATGCATGATCAAGTTCAACAACGTCTACTTTTTATTTTGATATTCCTTAATTCCACGTTGAAATTACGCGATACATTAAGTGTGGGGTTGAAAGTCAATTTAGTGTCTAGTGCAGTAGAGCCCACCTTACTAGTATTCCAAGCAGGTTAAAACAAACACTTTTATACTTATACTTATAGAATCTGTAATGTTGTCAAACAGCAATCTCTAGGCAAAGAGCCCTACTTGGTGTTGCGCTTTGTTTACATCTTTCTATTTTGTCTGATTTCAGTGGGTATAGGGGAGGGGGTTGCTTCTACTGGCCACAACTCTGGCTCTGCCAAGAGAGGCCTGGTGAAATTCACTGTATAATAAGTCCCTAAACTCCAACCCAGATCAGTTTGTCAGATCAAAACTAAAAAATTAAACAAAGTGCAATACCAAGCACAAGCATGCCTCTTTTGCCAAGAGGTGACTGTTCGGTGGCATTACAGATTCTACCTTTAATGACATAATAATATCAATGTAAAGAACATCTAAAGGACCATACCGGTCTAAATATGAGTTCTAGCCTGTTTAGTAATCAGCACACATATTTTCTATTTTCCTGAGCATAGGTTTCTTTTTTAGATTTAAATATGTTTGCTTTGTTTATCATTTCTATCTCTATGTATTTTTTGTATGCGAACGTTATGGTGATAAACCATAGAATTATATAGAAGAAACCTACCCAAAATAATCTCCTGGTCATGCTAACAAAGAGGTAGCTCCTTAGAAAACATGTTTTCCTATGGTCCTTTAAGACCAGGAGATATATGTAAGATAGGTTTATCTGCATACCAGGAGATAGATTTAAACTAGATGTATCACCATACCATGAGATAGATTTAAGCTAGATTTATAACCATACCAGGAGATAGATTTAAGCCAGGTATAATATAACCATACCAGGAGATAGATTTAAGCCAGGTTTATAACCATACCAGGAGATAGATTTAAGCCAGGTATATAACCATACCAGGAGATAGATTTAAGCCAGGTATATAACCATACCAGGAGATAGATTTAAGCCAGGTATATAACCATACCAGGAGATAGATTTAAGCCAGGTATATAACCATACCAGGAGATAGATTTAAGCCAGGTATATAACCATACCAGGAGATAGATTTAAGCCAGGTATATAACCATACCAGGAGATAGATTTAAGCCAGGTATATAACCATACCAGGAGATAGATTTAAACCAGGTATATAACCATACCAGGAGATAGATTTAACCCTTATGTGGTGTTAGGGTCTCCAGCGACCCGTTTCAAGGTTATAATATGTAATAACTACCATGTAGTTGATTTTATTAGAACAAGGCTTTATGATATCCTCCACAGTCCACAACACATATATAAGCACAGCAAAACTATGTTTCATCATTTTGAAAATTCTGAAGGTATCTGCAGAAAAAAAGGTATGACTGTGGTGTTAGGGTCATTCTTGACCCGGCAAGGTAAAACTATACTATACAATACTAAATATAAATACAAATACTTAATATAAATAAAATAATAATAAATATACTAAACTTTTTTTCAGAAGTTATATTCTAATATTGTTCTATTATAGTCAGAACACATTATTATCTATGGGTTTCACATTTAGTATATTATGATTGAACAACCTCATTTTCATCCTAAAAATAAGGGACATGATGTGTCTCGGGGGCCATAAATCAAATTACAATGGGATTATATGGTTATGAATGCATAATGTTAGTTAGGATGTAGTATTAACTATATTGAGTGATACTCCTTTCTTTTTAGTGGTCAGGACTGAGTTAGACCCCAGGTCAACATTGACCCGCTAACAACGGTCAGTGGTGCCAATTCCTAACACAACATGAGGGTTAAGCCAGGTTCATAACCATACCAGGAGATAGATTTAAGCCAGGTCTATCGCCATACTGCTATGGTCCTTTGAAGCAATAATATGTCATATAGGTTGTAATCTACCATGTCATTGATGTGTTTCTACACCATTATTACACAGAGGTTCCAGTGACAGTGACCGAGCCGCTGACTTGCCTGGACCTAAAGGAAGGTAAGACGGCAAGAGTGGAGTGCCTGCTCTCCGCGGAGGGCAGGTCAGTCACTTGGCTCAAAGATGGCAAGGAGCTGGAGATAGGGGTTAAGTACCAGTTCGCCACAGAGGGGAAGAGACAAGTGCTGTTGATTAAGGACTTTGAAGCCGCTGACCAGGGAGGCTACACCTGCGTGGCCTCGGAGGAGGCCGAGAGCTCCATCCACCTCAACCTGCCGGTGGAAGGTAATGACCACGTTTAAAACATTCACCCTCACATCGGGCCCTCGTTGTGTTCGTCTTGCATTATTAAGAGTTATGGACGTCATTAGACTTAAAGGAACACGCCAATGTTTGGGGAAATTAGCCTATCGTCTTTTCCAGAGAGAGACAAGAAGATAGATACCAGTTTCCTCTCTGTGTGTTCAGTAGAAAGCTATCTGGCTGCACGTTAGCCTAGCTTAGCACAATGAATGGAAGCGGACATGACCGGTTAGCCTTCGGGAGAGGTGTTAGTTGGACAATGCCTAGGCTAACCGGTCATGTCCGCTTCCATTCATTGTGCTAAGCTAGGCTAACATGCAGCCAGATAGCTTGATGTTGGCATGTTCCTTTATTAAAGCTGTGCTATGTTGTTTGAGGATGTAAATTGTAACCACTGGAAAAGTCGAAATAGTGTGATAGTACTGAATAAATAATGTGTTTTCAAGAGGAAAATCGGATCCCTGGAGCGATGTATGAAGCTAGAAATGATCTGTATAGCTGTGGTGCCCCTACCCACCCACCATATTTACAATGCAAAGAAGCGTCTTTTAAGGTTATGTTGGTTATGTTGGTTTCTAATTTAATTTGTTGCCTTTGTGTTGAGATAATAAACAGGATCCAAGCATGTGTATCTAATTAATTATACAACAGGTAGGTCCGACCACGCATTGTGATTGGTCAAGAGCGTTTTAAGCCGTGAGTATATTCATGATACACTCACGGTTAAATCACCATGAATATACCACTACATCGTACTTGGATAGTTCGTACTGGTTAGGTAAGTTGTCTTTTTTGGATGCTGAATAAAAACATTTTCTAGTTAACCTAGCGTTGTTGGGTGCTCCATTGTGGTTGTAGGTGGAGAGGTAAAGCAGGCAGAGACTGAGGAAGGGGGCCAGCCCGGTCTGCCCCCAGAGGCTGCTTCAGAGGGTGACGTCCATGAGCTATGGGAGGCCTTGGCCAAGAAACGCCGCATGAGCCGAGAGCCCACTCTGGACTCCATCTCTGAGCTGCCAGAGGAGGATGGGAAAGCAAAGAAGGATGAGAAGGCACCAGAGGAAGTAGAAACAAAAGAACCGGAGAAGGAGAAGGAGGAGGCTGTTGAGTCAAAGAAGCAGCCGGAGCCCAACCTGTACATCGGCTCCGAGGACGAGTCTGTCTCGGGAGGTCCAACGCTCGTGTCCTACCTCAAGAAGAGCAGCAAGTCTACCGTTACCGTGGGCAGCCAGATGGAGACTCTGTCCACTGAGAGGTTCTTTGCTCAGTTCAAGATGTCAGATCAGATCGTAGTGCAACAGACGGAGACTAAACAGACTGAGGATATAATGGTAATCAGTAAGGAGGATGAGCCGGAGCTCAGACACGCCGCCATCAAGATCCAGGCTGCCTTCAAGGGGTACAAGGCCCGCAAGGACATGCGTCCTGTCTTCAAAGAGGTGTTCCAGGACCAAACCAAAGAACCCAATGGAACCATCCACCTGGAGTGCGTGGCAGAGGGTAAACCTGACGCGGTGCGCTGGCTGAAGGATGGGGAGGTCTTGACAGACGGCAAGCATCACCACATTGACATCTACAACGACGGTACCTGCTCCTTGGTCATCACCGCTGCCAACATCCAGGACACTGGGGATTACACCTGCGAGGTCACCAACAAGTATGGAGTCACCACCCACAGCGGTAAGGTGACAGTAGGATCCGTGATAGACTTGTCTGGCCGGCGGCCACTGACAGTCGGATACAGCGCAGACAGCGAGCCCGAAAGCTCCTCGGGCAGCGAGCTGGACGATAACCTGCGGAAGGCCAGCAGACGTCTCCGTCGGCTCTTGCGTACGCGTCTCCCGCCAGACGTGGAGGAGGAGCCCTTCCTCAGCGCCGATGAGGGAGACCTGCCGGATCCCCACTCTTATCGCGAGGACGATCGCTACATATACATCCGCTTCGACACGCGGGCGGATGCACAGGTGGCCTCGCAGAGGTTCCAGGACATGTTCACAGCCCAGGGGGTCCCTGTGGAGACCACCATCCTAGAGGCAGGCCCTGTCAAAGTGGAGCTGCGAATTATGAAGATGGGCTACACGCAAGACGGCACACAGACCCCCACACAGGAGAGACAAGTACCTACTTTCATGACTGGAGCGCCTGGTAGGAAACACACAGAGTGGATACCTTGTTTTTCTTAAAGCTACACAATCTTAAAGTACAATCTGGAATTTATTTGTCCTTGATCTAAACCTTGGGTATTACATATTCACATAAGTCTGTGAAGAGTTTGATTGTAGATAGAAAATGTTTAGAATGTTCTTCTAGCTCATGATAACTCAAAAGACAGATTTTGTTCACAAACATGTAAAATGTAAACAAAACATTTGCAGCCTCAGAAGCCATGTAAAACTCAGGTTTAGCTGTTATATACTGTTAGTTCTTGCACCAAAGGCTCAGACAATACATTTCAGATTTTACTGTATTTCCAGTCCGATTCATGTAAAGAAGCTAGTAGTGGTGTGATACTGCAATTACGGATTGTGTCTTTTTAAGGATATTTCTCTCTCTCTCTCTTACTCACTCAGTTAATCATCAAAACTATTACTTTAGCATATGCGCTCCTTTCCAGACCTCTAATAATTTCACATAATAAATAAGAATCATTTCAATATTAATTTCATATTGAAATTATAATGTCACAACATTAGCATAATACTCTGCTAACATTTAATCCATGTACCAGTGTGTTCATCCATTTCCTCCTTCTTGACATGTTATGGAGAGCCTTAGTTGCGTCTAATCTGTTTCAGTTCATGTCTTTTTTTTCTGAACTCACTGAGTATTTTGGCATGCTCTCTTTTCCCACTGTAAACCTGTATGCTTGTATTTGCTGTGGTTGCATATATGCTTCATTCTCTCCCTCTTAAACAATGTCATTAATACCACTTTTCCTGTCCTCCTCTTTCTAATGGTGCTTCAGGAACGTCTCTCCCTTCCTCTTCATTTCATTTTGCATGTCCTCATGAGGTGTCATTATTTGTGCGTTGCAAGCAGCCATGATGTCATTTTGTTTTATATAGTTTTGTATTTATCATGGACCAAAACTGCAACAGTGTCTTCCCCTGGATCAAAAGAAAATGTGTATAAAGAGGATTATGTTTTCAGCTTTTCAAAATAGTGTATTTGTTTGCCCTCCTGTCACCCAGCCGCCCCAGTCTTCCTGACTGAGTTGCAGAGCCAGGACGTCCCGGATGGCTACCCGGTCAGCTTCGACTGCGTGGTGATCGGCAAGCCCCCTCCGACCGTGCGCTGGTACAAAGATGGTAAGGTTCTGGAAGAGGACGACCACTACATGATCAACGAGGACCAGGAGGGATGCCACCAGCTCATCATCACCACGGTCCTGCCCACCGACATGGGCGCCTACCGCTGCGTGGCCGAGAACACCAGTGGCATCACAGCCACCAAGGCTGAACTCAGGGTCGAGAGTGAGTCAACAGGACACACAACGCTCAATACATTCTCTCACACACACAGGGACGCATAAACATGTGAACACATACGCAAAACCCTGATTACACTTCTAATAGTATAACCAGTCGCTGAAAAGCATATCCTTAGTAGAAATAACCCATTTTGAACAGTGGAGTGAATAGTAGAATATTTTATTTAGCAGAATAACTGAACTGTACAGTACTTTCCACTAGTGGTCGACCGATATGGGTTTTTCAATGACCGATATTTAGAGAGCAGGGTGGCCGATGGCTGATATTGTGCCAATATAGTGATTTTTTTGTTGCATCTGATCAAATACAACAATTTCATAATAACAAACGAGACACAAAAAAAGTATTTTCTTTCTGTATTTTCTTTATTATTTTAAATCAACATATGTATCAAACTGCGGCTGATTGGCGCAGTGGGCAAGGCGCTCGCCACTAATGCAGGAGATGCTGGGTTCGAGCCCAGCTCTCTGCGTTGCTACCGGCTGGCCGGTCGTTCATACTAACACAATTGGCAAGTGTTAGAGGGTGGGAAAGCCGGTGGGTGGGGATCGGACGTTGTGGACAGCGACTCCTACAGGTCGGTTTGTTGATGCCGGTGCGGCGGAAGCAGGAAGTAGCGGGGGCAGCGTGAGCCTCCCACGCGTTACTCCTCGCCACTGAGAGTTCGAGCTGGTGCGGTGAAAAGATGCGACAGGCTGCCTCCTCGTGTACCGGAGGGGACAGTGATGCAAGGCTTCTGTCCTCACTACAGCCGACCAGTGGGAGGCATAGTCTAGCAACGTTCAAGACAGGGGAGGGAAGAATTGGATAATACGAAATTGGGATGGGAGAAAAATAGAAAATGGGGAGAAAAAGTGGATAAAAAAAAAACATGTATCAAACTAAATCAATTGATTGAAAATAAAAATCTAAATACATTTTATTGGACTCAATTGACACATAACTTGAACTAGTGCTAATTGGTCACGTAGGCGCCGATTAATCAGTCTATGATTGATTGATTGATTGAAAAGTTTATTAACAGATTGCAGAATGGGTACAGTACAGTACAGCTCAATACATACAATTGTTAAGGGGATGCAGACCAGAGAAAGACTTTCGTCTTGTTTACATCAGGGTCCCCCATTTTCAATTCATCATAACATATATGACATACATGACATACAGATAGACAGTACTGCTACATCTATACATTTATGACATATCAGATTTGCAAATACAGTACTGTTTGTGATACAAAAGTGTCCAGAAAAGGAGTGTATATACATTTGGCGTAGAAACTGTACATTGGAGGAGGTTGGATGGGTGGGGTGGGGTTGGGTGGGTTGGGTGAGGGCTGTACATTGGAGGTGGGGGGGGGATCTATCTATCACTACTTTCTACCTGTGTATAACACGATCCTCGTTTCCCCTTCTACAGTGTCTTACAGCTCAGATTATGATACTGCAGCTGACGCCACAGAGACCTCTTCCTATGTTAGTGCCCAGGGTTACGTCTCCTGGTGAGTTTACCATTGATTTTGCTGTAGCTTTTCACACAAATAACGTCTCAAGTTGGTGTTTGGAGACAAACCTGAAGGAATATTAATAATTATCAACTATACTTCACCTTTTCTTTCCTCTTTACTCCCTCAAGCGTTGAGACGGAGGCCTTTGAGTCCGTAGCTGAAGATGAGCAGCTACCCCAAGTGGTGGATGAGCTCCATGACATGCACGTCAGTCCGGGCTCACCCATTGCCAAGATGCAGCTCAGAGTCAAGGGTACGCTGATTTGATCATCATGCTACTTTCATTTCCGTGTGACAAAACACCAAACGGCTGATGGTGCCTTAGAGGAATGTTGAGTTGACAGACTTCTAAAACTGCAAGCAAACTGATTTTCACAAAGATCCTCATGTATTATTTCTCCTCCAGGTTTCCCAAAGCCCAGAATATACTGGTTCAAGGACGGTCACCCGCTGCGGGCCTCAAACAGAATCCTGTTACTGACTGAGAGGGATGTCCATAGCCTAGAGATCATGGATGTGAAGAAGGAGGACATGGGGGAGTACTCCGCCTACATCAGCAATGCAGCCGGCTCTGCCTACTCCTCTGCCAGGCTGCTGGTTCTGGGTAAATGTGCTCACGACTGGATAGTTAAAATAAAACACAAAGAAACAAATATAAAAACACAAAGCACAAGATAATTTACAGTCCATTACTTATTATTACTGTTACATTCGCAATGTGTGATCCGGTGAGCTGTACGGATACAGTAATATACTTCCTTTGTTAACAGGTCCAGGGGAGCTTGTACCTGAAGATACTACAAAGAAAGGTACTTTGACTTTTTACCGACTTTGACTATACTGGCAGGGTATAGTACAGGTATTGTAGCAGTACTGTAGATTTAACTGTGTGGTATGTGGTGTGGTATGTGGTGATTCAAGGTTCTTTATTGTAATTGTTTTTGTATTTGCATACTTAAAAATTAAAGGTTGTTCCTCCAGTCCAACACAGTGCAAACAACAATAGACAATCAACAGAAAATCTAACAATATCAAAAAGGATAAAGCAGCATAAAAAAGTTGTTCAGGCTTTAGATTAAAATTACTTTTATTGATTTATTCTTTTATAGACTTCAAGGGGCCTCTGGTTCCACCACGCTTCCTGGAGAGGTTCACCAACAGGAAGGTGAAACAAGGAGCCAGCATCACTTTATCTGTCAAAGTGGAAGGTTTGTCCTCTTTACCTTGTATTTCTAGGCAGCAAGGAGCGCTACTAGCTTGCTGCTTTTGTATTTCCACTTCCCATGCATGCGTGGCACAGTATCTAGAAAAAGGATATGTTAACCTTTGTGGTTAAGTCACTTTTGAATGTAAAACGGCAAGCCACTTGTTCGTATTCTACATAATCATCTTTTTTACAAGGAGAATGAGTTAGCTAAGCAGTTTTGTCTATGTAGATGTATCCATATAATTATATAGAAGGAATTTCCACACTAGCTAGCATATTTGCCAAGAAGTTGCACAGAGAACAGTGCAAATGGACAGAACAGAATAAGATTTTATTATTTTGATACGATTTTGGATTTCATTTTAGCAGGAACTGTGCATGTTTTTTATTTTTTTTTATCTACTTTTTCTCCCATTTTCTATTTTTCTCCCATCCCAATTTCGTATCGTCCAATTCTACCCTCCCCTGTCTCGAACGCTGTTAGGCCATGCCTCCCACAAGCCGGCTGCAATGTGGACCAAGCCTTGCATCACGTGTCCCCTCCGGTACACGAGGAGGCAGCTGTCGCATCTTTTCACCTGTACAGCGCGATCTTTCAGCGGCGAGGAGTAACGCATGGGGGGCTCACGCTGCCCCCGTTGCTTCCTGATTCTGCTGCGCAGGCGCACCAACCGACCTGTAGGAGTCGCTGTCCACAACGTCCGATCCCCACCCATCAGCTTCCCACCCCCTAATACTGCCAATTGTATTAGTATGAACGACCAGCCAAGCTGATAGCAATGCGGAGAGCTGGGCTCGAACCCAGCGTCTTCTGCATTGGTGGTGAGCGCCTTGCCCACTGCACCACCTAGCCGCCTGGAACTGTGCATTTTTACAGAGCTCTCTTGACAGAGCCTGAGGTGCAATTGGTTTTGATAGTCTATCAGTGAGCTGGATGCAATCCTACCTGGAGGGGAGAGAGCAGATGGTGGAGGTAAACGGTACCCTATCCCCCCCCCTCACAGTAAGCTGTGGTGTTCCACAAGGAAGCATACTAGGTCCGCTACTGTTCCTAATTTATGCAAATGACATGTTGTCAGCTTGTGACTGCAACTTGTTCCTGTTTGCGGATGACTCAGCCCTGCTGGTCTCTGACAAGAACAAGTTACAGGTTGAAAAAACCCTCAGCTCAGAACTAGGCAAAATCTGCATATGGCTCGCTGATAACAAACTATCATTACACATGGGCAAAACAGAGTCCATTCTCTTCGGTTCAAATAACAAACTCAGCAAGGCCGACGGCTTCTCAGTTACAGTGGGTGACAATATTGTCACAAGGAAAGAAGATATTACCTACCTGGGTTCCATCCTAGAGGCAAATCTTTCCTGTGACAAAATGGCATCCAATGTAATAAAAAAAGTCAACCAACGAACTCGATTCTTGTACCGGATCTCCTCACTGGTAAACAAGAATACCCTGAAGACTCTGGCAGGAGCACTCATTCAAGGGTACTATGACTATGCGTGCACCTCATGGTACCAAAGCACCTCAAAGGCGCTTAAAACAAAATTACAAACATCACAAAACAAACTGGTCAGACTACTACTTGACCTGAACCCCAGAACCCACCTCACCCCTGCCCACTTTGCCAACCTAGGATGGCTTAGAGTAGACGACAGAGTACAGCAACTTGCAATGGGCCTGGTCTACAAGATACACTATACGACCGGGGTGCCCATGTACATGTCAAAATACTTCCCAAAGGTCAGTGAATACCACAACCACTACACCAGAGGAAGCTCAACAAATCATGTTAAACCCAGATTCGGCTCAAACAAGGGACTAAACACGTTTCGCAATTATGCCACAACAATGTGGAACGCCCTACCCAAAGCTGTAAAGGAATGTGAATCCCTGCCCACATTCAAAACCGCCCTTAAAGAGCACCTACGGGAGGCTGCAATTCGAAACTGGCCACCGTAAATGCCCAAAACCCCCACCACCTCCTAATAGACAGTCTCCTCCCCACCGCATGTATATATTCCCTCCCCGCCGTATGTATATTTCCCTCCCACCCACCCACCCCCTCCTAATGTACAGTCCCCTCCCCATCATATGTATATACTCTGTCAGGATCTAGGGGTAACAGTACTGTATATTTGAATACCGCCTATGTCACAAATGTATCAGTACTAAATACCTATATGTCCCTATGCCATAAATGTCATGTATGTTGTGTATGTCATAAATGTCTATATGAATTGAAAATGGGGGACCCTGATGGAAACAAGACAAACGTCTTTCTCAGGTCTGCATCCCCTTAACAATTGTATGTATTGAGCCGTACTGTATTGTACCCATTCTGCAATCTGTTAAATAAAGTTTTCATTCATTCATTCAACGTCAGTAAATGTATGGGTGATATATTGATCAGAGCTGTTTGCATTGAAAAGAATAAACAATCAAGCTGAAAGTAACGTTACTGTCCTCCTACCGTTCGCCAATGAGACTGGAGGAAAAAGATGTGTGTCTAGAGTCCCGCAACAATATGTGACTGCCGGACGGATTTCCCAGATGCACCGAGATCACCAGATCCATTTCCGGTTGTAACTCGCCCGATCATCCACCAGGCGGCGGTATTGAAGCGTTGCACGGTTGTGCAGAGTCTCACTGTCTCAGCAGAGGCTGGGTGGCGGAATTATGAATACTATGGCGAAAAAATGAAATATGATCTCAATAACGTCGTACGCCGTGGCTTGGCAGAATTCGCATGACCAGCAAACCCGTCGTACAACGTTATTGGCGGTCAATGTGTTTTTTCACTACCACACGACAAAGGGTTAACCCTTTCACAACCACACTACAGAAGGTTAACCTTTCACTACCACACTACAGACGTCTGTAGTGTGGTAGTTAAAGGTTAACCTTCTGTAGTGTGGTAGTGAAAGGGTTAATTTGGGTTTATTACCATCCCATAACACCATCCTGTGTTCCTCCAGGCTCTCCTGCTCCCATGGTCACCTGGCTCAAGGAGGAGTCGATGGAGGATGTCCTGTGGATCAAGCCAGACTCCAAAGGGTACAAGGTGGCGAGCTCTGGCCGCCAGCACAGCCTGATCTTAATGGACGTGGGCACAGAGTACACCGGCGCCTACACCTGCATCGCCACCAACAGGGCGGGACAGTCCATCTGCACCGCCCACCTGGAGGTTGACGAGGGTAAGGAACGCAGAAATGGACCTATCTCAAACCCTGCCCTCTTTTCTTGATCCTCCAATCACAATCATAACTTTGTTTGTACGAGGGAAGCAACAGTTGTGATTGGAGGACCAAGAAAAGATATCAATTAAATATAAAAATTATATTAGTAATAGTATCTTTAAAGGCCTAGTCAGTGTTCCAAATGTAAACAAAGGGATAAGCCCCACCACCAAAGATAAGAAATGTTTTTATTCTCTCTCGTCTATTGACTCAGGTCTTGATACAAGGACCTAATCAGAAGTAAAATTTGTATTGTGTTTGCTGTATTTTGTAGCTGAAAAGGTTTGTTTATGTTGGTAATGTTTCTACCCATTGGAGTAAAATAGATATACGTTATATATGATGGGTTAAAACAGACATACGGCTTTATGATGTGTTAAAACAGTTCCATAAAGCAGATTTTCCATCTACAGATCAAACTCTTAAAAGAATATATGTGAATATACCCCACGTTTATATGGTAAAAAAAGAAATCACAGATTGGGGCTTTAAACGACACGTAACATTCCTGTTATGTTATATTTCTCAGCACCACAACCAAAGGAAGAGATCAAAGTACCAGAGTGAGTATTTGTTGGGAGATTCATACCTACTGTATAAGGCAAATGGTTACATCATGGCTAGACAGTGTAGATATGTAGGTCTACATCAAATATAATGGTTTATCTTGTTCTGCTTAGGGTTGTGGGGATTACAGTCAGTCCTCCTGAGGAAGAGCCGGTTAGAAAAGTAAAAGGTGAGATGTCTCTTTAAGTTACACACACATGCACATCACTATTCTGCCTACTAGCAATTGTCCCGGTCAAGGTTATATACGGGATAAGGTGTTTATATAATAATAATATATTTGATTTGTAGGGCGCTTTATAGTTGTGGAGCAAATCTCAAAGCGCTACATTGTAAAAAAAGAACATAAAAGCTAGCAAGAGAGTAAAAAAAAGAAAGAACATAAAATAAGCAAGACTAAAACTAGTAAAAGAGTAAAAAAAAAAAAAAAAAATAAGAAGGGCTAAAACTGGTAAAAGAACATACAATGTGTGGAGCTAAAACTAGATAAAAATCAACAAAAGGCTCTATTAAAAAAGATTCGTTTTGAAAGCATCCACAGTCTGTGGTGCTCTCTGGTGGTCAGGGAGAGCATTCCACAGACCACAGCATTACCATGGAAACGGAATTCACACAGACCCACAAAACCCAACAGGGCAAGGTGTTTGCAAGCCTCAGTATCATATTTTGGTTTCTCATCATCTGGGATAGTTTTTCTGGCTATTTTAAACTGGCACCAGGTCAATGAATATGAATGTGGATATAAACGCAACCCACTGATTTCAGAACACAGAATCAGAACAGTTGACATTATCTGTTATTAAGTATTGATTGAGTATCTGATTCTTCCTCCTCATTTCCAGAAGAGGGTAAACTATCCTTCTTGAGTGACGCAGGTACAGAGGAGTTCCTCATGAAGCTCACCTCCCAGATCACTGAGATGGTATCTGCTAAGATCACCCAAGGTGAGTGACACTTCAATCATGGACTGTTCCATCAGTGTTGTGAAAGATTGGACTACTGTAGATACATTTAGTTAATGTTAATGTTAAAAATTTATTATTATTAATTAATCAAATTCTGGCGTGTGTACAGAGCAAATTGAGACCACCAACGCTTCAACATGGCACTCACCAGCTGTGCTTAGTGTTGTGTCTCACCAGACCATTTGAGAGCGAGAGCAGCAAAGGTGAGAGCAGCGAAGGCGAGTGGCGTAAATAAATAATAAATAAAAAATATAAAATAAAAAATAAATAATAAATAAATAAAGAAGACACATTGTCGCTTTAAATTAAACCAAAAACCTTGCTGTATTTCCCCCCCCCAATATTCTAATTACACTATACTCATATTAGAATTCCTATCAGGAATGCACTTATAATTGGTGGAATATGTCCTGATGTATTGGATAATCAGTTGGCCTTCTCGTCGAAGAGAGGAGAAACTGATTTATTCCATCTGCGTCTTGATACTAAAACAATTTTGTGTTTTTAATGTCATTTTGTATGGCTATATTGATATATATGCTATCATAAATAGTATTTGCTAGAATTCCTAGCAAATAATCATGGTTTATGGCATCATTGGTATGTTGTTGTGACAAATGATTAATTACGTCTGAGTGCGATGAGCCACATGGCCAGCTAACATGCTACACCTCTGCTACTGCATACAATACTACAAACGGTCATGAACAGTGCCAGGTACAGTACTAATAAATAAAACATTCAGAAATACCAACAGGAAAATGTCAGATACATTGCTTCTGTTCATTGTTTTGAAAACAGGTTTGGGAGAAATTCAGTGAATTTAAATTCAACTGTGAAGGCTTTTGTGAGTCAGAATGCATTAACGCTTAGACATTTGAATTAGAATCTATTTCTGAATTGACAACAAACCTGAAAATGTAATGCCCCCCCCCCCCCCCCCCCCCCCCGCACACTAATGCTTGTTTTCAAGTTTGTACTGCTGACCCATGTGTGTATGTCCTACAATCTCTTCTCTCTGACATACATCATCCATTCTTTTCATCTTTTACCATGCAACAGTTCAATTCACCCACTCACGTGTTCATCCGATCATTAATTTGTATTCAGACAGCTTACAGAACCACCAAGTGCTCCAGTGGATGAAATCTTGGCCCAAAACATCCAGTATGTATATCTATGCATCATTCGTCACAACAGCCAACCATTCTTTCCACAAGGCATGTTGCTTCGTATGTCTTTGAATTGGCTTTGTAGTCTTTAGGAAATATTTAGTTATATCTTTAGTCTTTAATTGGCTTCAAATTTGTGGCACGACGATTTGTGTTGACGACTTGTGGAAAGAATTTTGGCTTACTTTTATTCTCGGTATAAAACAAGAACCACACACTGCGCGCCGGGCGGAGAAGGTTTGCCGTGCATCAACTGTCACCGTACACGTACATTATTTACCACAAGTCGCGTTGCTTACGATTTCTTGGCTTTGCATTCGGCGAGATATATATTTTGCACTGCCTCTTGTGGAAACATTTTGGCTTACATTCATTCTCAGTACAACACCAGAGCCAACCATACAGTGCACTTCAGAGATGAAGAACGTCTTCATAGGTATAAGAGAACACCACTCTATGGTTTACAAAGCTGTCATCAACACAGTCCCATCATTTGCCATATAAGTAAAGATGAAATATGTAGCTTTTCAAACATTTCTTTCTTTCTTTCTCTTTCTTTGTTTTCTGTGTTTTTCTGTTATCTCTGATGCATCGTTCCTCGTTGATTTTTATGTCTTGTCGAAATAGATTTTAAGTCTCAGTAGCTAATAACTGGAATACATGCTCACACACAGACATGTATGGGCAGAGCTCTGACTGGACAAGTATATAGTATCTTTCTCAAGCATGCATTTAGAGCAGTGGTTCTCAAACTTTTTCATGTCAACGACCCCCAAATTTATAAGTAATTGGCCCCCATTTGATAAGATTTTGTCCCAGGGATCCCCATCTGAGAAGATATTTGATGTGATGATTTCATCCAGAATTCCATAACTGTCTATATACTGTAGGTGGAGAGATAATAGAGGAAAGAGCAGAATAGTCATTCTTATACACTCTCTGACTAGTACTAATGTCTAGTGAAGAATATATTAGTGAGATTAATTTATATATTATTAAATAGATAGATTACTTAATTAATGAATATTCCCCATTTTGCTGGGGATCCCCTGGGACCCTCTCCAGGACCCCTGGGGGTCCCTGGACCCCACTTTGAGAACCACTGTTTTAGAATACTAACACCATAGTAAAACGGCAGTTGCAGAAATGTCCCTCTGTGATTTACCTGTGCGACTCACATACTCAAATTAATGAGTGGTTCTTATGTTAATGTTAATGAAAACTCTTTTAAAGAACAACTAAAAACACATTTGTTCAGACAGGCCTTTGGTCATACATAGGCACTTTTTCTTGTCCTCACTGTTCCTATAGTTTTGTTTTAATTAGTGACTCATGATTTTATCCAAATTCTTTTATTCTACTTTTTTTTATCTGGTTTCACTGTTTTTTAACTGCTGTCTGTTGTTGTTGTCATTTATTTCTGAGTTTGTTTTGTTGTGTTTTTTTATATTAAGCTGTAGTGTAAAGCACCCTGTGCATTCATGCTGTGAAGGGTGCTATATAAATAAAAGTCATTCATTCATTCATAATTGAGGGCCACTAGAAGACCAGGACAGTAAATTACTGAATACAGAGTCATTTCCAATCAATGACAACCAGAACAAACTAGCTATACCCTCTTATTTACCAGTCATTACCAGCCTGCCTTGCCTGGCTCATGTAATAGGGTCCATGCATTAGAGCAGAGTGGACAGTGAATTCGCTGCCACTGAAAATATGCTTGGCCAAAAAATTATAGATCTTTCTCTAACTTAACTCATTGGGCGCCAGCCATTAGCCTTATCCTTGTAATGGCTGCGCCAGGTTTCCATAGCATACTTTCACTGTGCGTCACTATGTTTGGAGAGCTATATCTATATTCTATATTATAGTTATGGAGACAATACTATGGTCATTTGACAGTCACAAAAAAATAATTTTTTCATGTATACGTTTGCGCATTATCACATGGTGAATATTGTATAGTTTAGGAGTGATCCGGGCAAATTCCTGAAAAGCTGAGTTATAGGGCGCTACGTGAATTCTGATGTACTTTTGGCACTTAGTATGGCTTTCAGCGGTAACATATAGGTCTGTGAGTGTAATATTGATATTATAATGGAAAAAAAGGAAAAACTATCCAAAAACGTAATATTACGCGTTTGGCGCCCAACGGTTGTCGAGAGAACACGTAATAATACGTGGCCGGCACCCAATGAGTTAATATAATCTACCAGTTCTCCCTCACCAGGATGTGATTTCATGCTGGTGTGAGTGGTTTGGAGTTAATGTAGAAATGTGTGTGTATTTTTAGTGCTGATTAATCGCCTTACCTCCTCGCCGCACTATAGCGTCTTTGCGTGTCCCGGGGGGCGACAGTGACGACGAGACCAAGACCCCCTCTCCATCCCCCCACCACGGCCGCTCCCGCCCTCCCTCCCTCATCGCGGACTCCTCCTCCGAGTCTGATGATGGCGATGCCAGGGGAGAGGTGAGACACTGAAACACCTGTTAGCCTACTACATCAACCTGGATGTTTTAACCCTTTGTCGTGTGGCAGTGAAAGGTTAAAGGTGCTATAGAAAACATTCAGCCACTAGATGTCGCACTAGAACACCAGCATGTAATTCATCCAATCAGCTGCATTCCACGTGGGGAAATGGGAAGTAGGGAGGAGATACATGTAACATGTAAACAACAACATTCATTTTGGAATCTCAAAGAAAATATGTTTGGGGGAAAGCAATACTTTTATTCAGCATCTAAAACCTCTGTGGATGTATTATTTAAAAATAAATATTACTCTACATAAAATGTTATCTATAGCACCTTTAAGTTACCATTAATAACCTTTTTTTTTACATTTTCCTTGCTCACACATTAACGCCATACCCGAGTAAAGTCGGTTTAACTCGCCGACACTTGAGCGCCAAACCCGAGAAAAGTCGGGTTTTCATCGTTATTTCTTTTATTCGATATTTCCATTCATTATTACGAAAGCCCTAAGAGGCCGTACATTCATACATTTTATTTACTCAGTTTTCCCGTGATAACGGGATAATTTTCTCGTTATCACGAGAAAACAAAGTCTGTTTTCTCGTGATAACGACTTATTATCTCGTTATCTCGACATAACGAAGTCCGTTTTCTCATGATAACGGATTCATTTATCTCGTTATCTCGAGAAAACGAAGTCCGTTTTCTTGTGATAACGGATTCATTTATTTCAGGGGGGTACATGACATACATTTGTGACATATATGCAAATATACAGTAGCAGTACTGTTAAACAGAGATCCTAACAGAAAATATACATACGATGGATGGGGAGGAAACTGTACATTTGGAGGGGGTGGGAGGGGTTTGGACATACGGGGGCCAGTTTCGAGTTGCAGCCTCCCGTAGCCTCCGCATCACAGTCACGAAAGGGGCTACAGTACCTGCGCCTCTGACACTGAATGATGTTTCCTGCAGTGATCTAATATATACTAGACTATCGTTTTGTTTTCTCGAGATCTCGAGAAAATTATCCCGTTATCACGAGAAAACTAATTAAATTAACTCGTTATCACGTGAAAACGGAGTAAATAAAATGTATGAATGTACGGCCGCTTTTAGGGCTTCCGTACATTATCGATCCAGGGAGCCTGGTGTTATGATAGGGAATGAGTCTGAGATGGCAAAAGTGCAATACCGGCCGCATCCTACCAGGCGGCGGTATCGAGCACCCTTTGAAACCTTGTGTCTTGGGCTGTGCGTCGATTATATGGGTCCGGGTCGGCTATTTTTCTCCAGGCAAGACGAGCAGTTATAACTCTTGGATTCTGAAGAATCAAATACTCCTGATCCATGTTGTGTGGTGGATTATGTTGGCGACACGATGGACATCAATACTTGGAATGGCGATCAGATATTTGGAATATTCTTTTTGGGGTACATCCTAGTCAAGGTAAGGGCTATATGATATCAATCTTGCGTTGATCCAAGAATGTCTTCATTGCGATCTGAGCGTATGTCTGTAACATTAGTCCATAACGTATTCTGTTGGTGGCGATCAAAGCATCAAAAAACGACCCCCACCCCACCCCCCACCCTTTCATGCATTCATGATGGAACATAATACCTATCATATGCATTTGACTTTTTAATTGTAGCAGGTGTAGGGACGAAACGCCAATGCATTTAGTATAATTCACGTTGCGGGCTATTACCAGCCTCCCAGGAATTACCCTAGACCGCTCTAAAACCATACTTATATTCACCACGGTATAAAACGGGAATGTATGGATGAATTTTTTTTTTTCACATATTGAACGATAGATACTCAATGTCAAATGGGCCATAGTATTGTATCCATAGCTATAATATAGAATATAGTTATAGCCCTGCAAACAATGCCACGTATTCCTATACTTTAGAACGCTGGCCTTTTAACCACACATCACGCATATCGCTCCGGCGCTGATTGAGTTAAGGGGAAATCAAAAACATAATTCACACACTCTCATTATGCCTGCTCGATGAATCCTTAGACAATTCTCTAAACAATTGTCTCTCATAATCTGGAGGACTAACCCTCACCTGTGCTGACTAACCCTCACCTGTGCTGTCATGAGACATTGATCACACTTTGATTATCAGTTGAGCATTGCTACAATTGAAGGTGTTGCTTGATTTTGGCTTTTGTGTTTTTAGTATAAGAAGAGGCTTATTTATATACACAAATCCATGCTCACCTGTCCAAGGTCATTGGGAAAACATAGGTTGGTTTTAGGGCATGTTTCTACTTAAAAAATTATATATGAATGTGCAGACATTTATACCGTGGTGTTTTTTCTTTTTTAGTTATTTAACAATCTCTTTAAACGTGTTGAGTTGATACGTCTTGATGTCCTAATGTGTGGACAGATGTTTGACATCTACGTGGCTACGGCTGACTACAGCCCCACCATTGCCAGCAAAGAGTCCATCGCTCTGAAGGAGGGACAGTACGTCGAGGTTCTGGACTCAGCCCACCCACTCAAGTGGCTGGTTCGGACCAAACCCAGCAAAAACACACCTTCGCGCCAGGGCTGGGTCTCACCCGCCTACCTGGACAAGAAGCTGAAGGTGTGTCACCAGACTGTAACAGCATCTACAGCACTCTCTTTGTACATTGTAAGTCATCGCTTTGGGTTGTTTTTTAATGTTTTGCTCTGTTGTTCCAGCTGTCTGCTGATGACCTTCCAGAGACCAATGCAGAGGAGTTTTCAGAGGGAGAATACAAGAGGAAACTAGTGTAAGTCCAGCACATTAACCATTTCACTACCCCACTACAGAAGGTTAACCCTTTCACTACCACACTACAAAGGGTTAACACTTTCACTATCACACTACAGAAGGTCAACCCTATCAATACCTCACTACAGAAGGTTAACCCTTGCACTACCACACTACAGAAGGTTAACCCTTTCACTGCCACACTACAGGAGGTTAAGCCTTTCACTACCACACTACATAAGGTTAACCCTTGCACTACAACACTACAAAAGGTTAAACATTTCACTACCACACTACAAAGGGTTAACACGTTCACTACCACACTACAGAAGGTTAACCCTTTCACTACCACACTAAAAGGGTTAGTGTCTGTACTGTGGTAGTGAACGGGTTAACCTTTTATAGTGTGGTAGTGAAATGGTTAACAGACACCCAGCAACTACTGTAGAACAAAACAAGCCCAAAACCGCCCTGAGTAGGTGCAGCCAGGTGTGGAATGTGAACGTTGTTCGGTTACAAATTCAGCAGGTAGATGCCTTGTGCACAGTGTTGTCAGCCCCTTATCTCCCTGCTGTTGGGTTACACTAATGCTAGCTAATGCTAGCAGGCCATAATCATCCCAACCTTGCCTCTGTTAGTATTCATTCATGAATGTTGTGTTCAAGGTGACCCCCCCCCCCCCCCGCAAGCATGTAGAAAGAGGAAAAAGCAGTTGATGAGAGAGGTTAGAATAACGAAGAGGGAAATCAGCCGGAAAATGTAATGGGAGGCAATGTCCTCACTGAAAACACTCACGTCATTGTCGAAACTGTCATATTGTGTGCACAATTGACTGAGTATACTGTTGGTAGACAACGGGGGAGAGTGAAACCTTTGATGAAAGGAATAATTCTTATACTTTTTTTTAAAGAATTATAATTCTTTTTACTTAACTAATAATAAAGAGGGTGTGACATCCTCCGGGCACGACGCAATTAACACAAGTAGATTTCTTGAACTGATTTTAATGAAGCTTGTTCATTCTCCATCCAAACCGTAAAATCTGTATAACATACAAATGCATACAAAAGATACCATTAACATTGAAAGTCCATTAAAACCATGGTCAGAACATCACTGTAACATATACCAAAATCATCATCCAAAACAATCAATACCGTATTGGCTGCATGCCAGTATAAGAGAACATCGATGCGTTATTATGGTAGTATGTCTTTGATCCTTATCTTGGAAGATTGTCTTGTTAAGTTGTCTTGAAGGATTGTCCTTTGCTTATTAAGATCGACAGGTAAGTCAATAATCCATCCAAGTTCATTGTCGCAACTCAAGAGAAAGAGGGCGGAAACACGTCACCGGATACCAGGTGTGCCAAGTCTTGTGAGATGAAATAATTGCACAAACAAATAGAAAAATAGTGCGCCACTAATATATATCTTATATAAACCAATAAGAAATACAGTGAAATACAATTGAGTGTATTATTACTAATATACAAAAATAAGCATATAAAATTGTAAACGAAAATAACTATATTAACCAACTGTTAACCATAGCTGCAGTTATAGAGGGGCAACAGTGGCTTGGGAGGTAGAGCAGTCGTCTGGTAATCCAGAGTTTCTCGGTTCGATTCCCGCTTCTCCCGGGCAGTGTGTCGAAATGTCCTTGAGCAAGAGACTTAACCTTAAATGTTCGAACGCAACCCCCTCCAATGTACAATAAATGTCCTATTAAACCCAATAATACACGAGACCCTCTTCTTGGGACCAAGTAAGGTTTCGTCGATAATCCAATGTACAGTTACCCCCACCCCGCCTACCCAACCCCCACCCCACCACCCCATCAAAGAACACCTACGGGAGACTGCAATTCAAAACTGGCCCCTACAAATGTCCTAACCCAGTTGTACAATAAAGACCAAGCATGGCTTTGTCAGTATTCCAATGTACCCAACCCCCCCACCCCCCCCCTCCACCTCCAATGTACAGCCCCACCCAACCCCACCCCACCTACCCAACCTCCTCCAATGTACAGTTTCTATGTCAAATGTAGGTCAGTATTCCAATGTACAGTGTGTCCCCCCCCTACCCAACCCCCCCCCCCCCCCCCCCCACCTCCAATGTACAGCCCCACCCCACCTACCCAACCTCCCCCAATGCACAGTTTCTATGTCAAATGTATATACACTCTTTTTCTGGATTTTTTTAGTATCACAAACAGTACTGTATTTGAAAATCTGGTATGTCATAAATGTATAGATGTAGCAGTACTGTCTATCTGTATGTCGTGTGTGTCATATGATTAATTGAAAATGGAGGACCCTGATGGAAACAAGACGAAAGTCTTTCTCAGGTCTGCATCCTCTTAACAATTGTATGTATTGAGCTGTACTGTACTGTACCCATTCTGCAATCTGTTAATAAACTTTTCAATCAATCAATCAAAACCTCCAATGTACAGTTTCCCCCCCCTCCACCTCTCCTACCAACCTCCTTCCTACCAACAAGTCAAGTCAAGAGTTTTATTTGTCATGGCATACAAGTATACAATGAAATGCGGGTGGTCTTGCCCGCAACGATGTGCAATACAGTAATAACAACATATAATGGAATCCAATAAAACAACATTGTGCAATGTTGTGCAACCTCCTCCAATGTACAGTTTCCTCGTCAAATGTATATACTCTCTTTTTTAGACTCTTCTTGTATCACAAACAGTACTGTATTTGTAAATCTGGTATGTCATAAATGTATAGATGTAGGCAGTACTGTCTATCTGTATGTCATGTATGTCATATATGTCCTGATGAATTGAAAATGGGGGACCCTGATGTAAACAAGACGAAAGTCTTTCTCTGGTCTGCATCCCCTTAACAATTGTGTGTATTGAGCCGTACTGTATTGTACCCATTCTGCAATCTGTTAATAAAGTTTTCAATCAATCAATCAATCTACTGCTGACAGCCTTGTCAACATAGTGCTGCACTTCCTGGTTTAATAGCACCGTCTTCAGGTGCTCAGAGAGAGAGAGAGAACTAGAGAGATACAGAAAGAGAGTGAGAGACACACACGACACATCTGTTTTTTTGTTTTATTTGCACTACAAATAGTGTATATCTGTATGTCTTAATTGTCATGATTAGATTAGTTTAGATGATTAGATCTTATATCTGTATATCTGTATGTTGTATATGTCATAAATGTCAGTATGAATTGAAAATGGGGGACCCTGATGTAAACAAGACGAAAGTCTTTCTCTGGTCTGCATCCCCTTAACAATTGTGTGTATTGAGCTGTACTGTACTGTACCCATTCTGCAATCTGTTAATAAAAAATGTCAATCAATCAATCAATCAATCAATCAATCAATCAATCAACCCCTAACTGCCAATGAGCAGGTTGGCAACTTGCATGGTTGCCTCCACCATCGGTATGTGAATGTGTGAGTGAATGGGTAAAAATGTGAGGAACAAATTGTAAAGCGCTATATAAATGCACCATTTACCACCAAACAAATTTTTCTGGAGACCATCTCAAGGGCCCCTGGAGGTCCTCGGACCCCATATTCACCACATTGTGTCTTCTCCCCAGCTACCTGATCCAGGACTTGATCAACAGTGAGGCGGAGTTTGTCAAAGATATGGGCTTCTTCACCTCCCACCACCTGAAGCATGTGGACGACCCCGACACGCCCTCTGAGGTCACCAGCCAAAAGGAGGCGGTATTCCGGAACATCGAAGCAATCAAGGCCTTCCATAGCGAGTGAGTTCATGCACACCTTGCCACTAGTGGAGTAGAACTGTTGGTATACTGTTCAGTGGAAAAAATACCCCGTAAACTCTTTGTAAACTTTATTCAATGCTACTTGAACAGTGTCTAGGCCTTCGCCCTTTCTATGATAAGATATTCCTCTATTGATCCCCTTGGGAAATTCAGGCATCATAGCAGCATGGGGGAGGGGAGGTACAGGTAGTAGAAGACATGATACAGGTCATAGAATTATAGTACAGTGGAGAAGTAAAAATAGAATAAAAATAGGCAGTGTAAACAATATAACAATATAATTAACTCTGGGCATGCGCATATGGGCAAGTATGCAGTGTAAAAAGGTCAAGTTGCAAGATGAGGGTATGTATGCCCTCTCAGTTATATTTTCCCTACAATAAATATAGTTACAATATATATATTATATATATAAAATCTAATATCTAATCTAATATATATAATCTAAAAATGCTAAATGCAAAAAATGCTAAATATATGCTCTGATGAAGTAAGTATACAGTATACACATAAGGTGCAGTATGCATGCAGTATGCTAAGTAATGAATTGACTTCACTGTTCACTTCCTGTAGGTCCTTGCTTCCTAAGCTGAACGAGTGTGAAACAGATGACGATGTAGCCATGCGCTTCCTGAAGAACGGGGAGGGCTTCGAGAAGTACCTTCAGTATCTCGTCGGTCAGAGTCGGGCTTTGTCTGCCATCAGTGACGAGACTGTCCATACATTCTTCCAGGTAACACACCTTCTCACCTGTCGGGCCATACAGTATGACACGTCGTATGTTGTTATGGTATTGTGTGCTATGCAATAATTAGACCAGTGTTCTTAAACTATGGGTTGGCACCAAAAAACGGGTCATGTGGGCCTGGTGTCTGGTGTGGGTCCCCAAATGACAAAAGTACTAGTACATTTCAACGAGCCTGGGTCCCAGGGCGAGACTTAAAGGGGACATGCGTTGCTATTCCTAGCACTATTTGGGCAACTTTACACAATTCCTGTGAGTGTATTGAAGACATCTGTACGTTTTTTTTTCAAAAAAAATGCATTGTTTTATATTTCTAATCAAGTACTCAAAACCATAATTTTTCAGCTTCAAGATTTCAGGCTGTTATGGCGTGGCTCCGCCCATAAGCACTTTGAGTGACAGTCAGTCCACACAGTCTGCGACTGGTAGACAGAGAGAGATAGAGAGAGAGAGAGAGGGAGGGGGTGGGAGAGAGAGAGAGCGAGAGAGCGAGAGAGAGAGAGAGAGAGAGAGAGAGAGAGAGAGAGAGAGAGAAAAAAAAGGACAGGCCGTTCTTTTTTTCTCTGCCTCTCGGGTGTGCTGCGCGGCAGCTTGTGGGGGGGGGGCCCTCCCTTCCTCCCTCTCTCTTCCTTTTTTTCTTTATATCACTCTCCCGTTCGGAGGTGTGTGTGGCGCGGCAGGTCCCCCCCCCCCCCCCCCCCCCCCCCCACCCCCCCCCCCCCAAGTGCTCCTGAATGCTCTCTATCTCTCTTTCTCTCTCTCCCTCCAGAGTGCACGCAGAGTATGAGGAAGTGGTTTCCACTCGCTGTGTACAGTCAGTCTATGTAGATTGTGGGCGGGCATTAGCTACAACCACAGAGCCAATCACATCACTGTCTGCTACCCAGAGCCTGAGTAACGTCATTCAGGCATTCAAATCAGGATGGCCTAATTTACTGGAGAAGGAAATGATCTGAGCTGAATCAGAGCAATCCGCCAATATGGTATTTAGACACTAAAACACATTGACTATAATACAATGCTAGAGACTGAAAAATGACATTTATAACGCATGTCACCTTTAAAGACTGGGCTAAAAGAAAAGCATCAGAACCAACCAGCGTTAAGACTATGAATTTATGACTTTATGACTGGCTCAGGAGGTAGAGCGGTCGTCTGGTAATCGGAAGGTTCCCGGTTTGATTCCCACTCCTCCCGGAGCAGTGTGTCGAGTGTCCTTGAGCAAGAGACTTAACCCCTAATTGCTCCAGATGAGCAGGTTGGCACCTTGTATGGTTGCCTCCGCCGTCGGTGTGTGAGTGAATGGGTGAACATGAGGAACAAAATTGTAAAGGGCTTTGAATAAATTTGACCATTTACCATATTTTGTCATGGTCTGTATTCTAACGTGTCGTCCCTCCCACTGGGTTGTAGGAGTACAGTGAAAAACAGCAGGCCAGCGCTGACCCGGCTGACCCTCCTGTACTCAGCATCAGCGCCTACCTGCAAAAGCCATTGGACAGAATTCAGAAGTACAAGGCCGTGCTCAAGGTAAAAAAAAACATTACAGGATGTACTTTTACGAATAGGAAGGAAAAGGTGCAAAACTCATTCTGATTGGTTAAGTGATTTGACTCTTTTGATTTACTCGTTGATATACCCGTGTGTCTCTAGGAAATGATTAGGAACAAGGCCAGGAACGGTCAGAACTGCTGCTTGCTGGAGGAAGCCTACGCCATTGTGTCGGCGCTGCCTCAGCGCTCAGAGAACACCCACCACGTCTCCCTGATAGAGAACTACCCTGCCACTCTAGACGTACTAGGAGAGCCCATCAGACAGGTACCTACTTGGTTTGTGGTGCGGAGTCATCGACAATTGTACACTAGGACTCAAGCCTGAGGGAAGCCGGCCTTTCTCGCTTGACAGTCAGCTGCACAAGTGTTTGATGTTTTTTTCTCTCTCTCTCTTGATTTTTCTCTCTCTCTCTCTTTCTCTCTCTCTCTCTCTCTCTCTCTCCCTCCCCCCACCAGGGACCATTCCAAGTGTGGGAGGGGGCTCCTGGAGTTAGGTCGTCCTCTAGAGGTCACCACCGCCACGCTTTCCTCTTCAAAAACTACTGTATCATCTGCAAGCCCAAGAGAGACACCAACACTGACACACAGGCCTACGTCTTCAAGAACATGATGAAGGTAAGTTAAGATGAGGACTTTTTTCCTCATCTCACCCCAGTGTTGTAGTCGAGTCACTAAATCTTGAATTGAGTCTCAAGTCCCCAGTGTTCGAGTCTGAGTCCAAGTCCGAGTCACCAAAGAAGAGCCAGAGTCGAGTCCGAGTCCCCATTACCCGAGTCAGAGTCCAAGTCATCAAGGTTGAGTCCACTCCACTCTGGCAGTCAAAGAGATGACATACAAATAAAAAAAGGTCTACATTAAACATAAATAACACAGCGGTCACCATTTCAAAAGGAGTTTACTTTGTGACACAATAGCCAAACAAATGCACTAGCCATCAATATCTTATGCCAAATGATTAGGGCCTATTACAAGAAAATTATAAAAGAAATAACTGTATTTATCAATTAACAAGTCCGAGTCCTCGTCTGCACCTTCCGAGGCCGAATGCAGTCAATGCTCGAGTCCAAGTCCAAGTCCGAGTCCTCAATGCTCAAGTCCAAGTCAAGTCACAAGTCCTGAAAATCAGTCCAGGACTCAGACTTGAGTACTACAACACTGTCTCACCCTTAAGGTTCTCATGGTCATCCCTCCTTCAGGCATGTTGCTCACATGACGACTGTTGTTTGCTGTATTACCTCCGTCCCTCTGCAGCTGAACAACATTGACGTGAATGAGACGGTGGACGGCGACGACCGTGCTTTTGAGATCTGGCACGAGCGAGAGAACTCTGTGAGGAAGTACACCCTGCAGGCTCGCACCGTCATCATGAAGAACTCCTGGCTCAGAGACCTCAGAGAGCTACAGCAGCGCTACAGCATGCCTACATGGAGTGAGTGGGATGCTTACATGCACACACACACACACACAGATCATATACTCGCTCACTCACTCACTGCCGATTGCAAATAATTGATCATCTATTATTACAACATTCCGATTGAAGCTTTGCCTATTAACCATGCCTCCTTGTTTATCTAGGTCCCCCTGAGTTTGACGAGGTCCTGGCAGACTGCACAGCAGAGCTGGGACAGACTGTTAAGCTGGCCTGTAAGGTCACTGGAATGCCCAAGCCTGTGGTCACCTGGTACAAGGGTAAGACAAGAGATTCCATATATATTATCTTTTTAATAGTTCAATATTATTATAGAAAAAAAAATGGGGGTCTGGGGGGGGGGGGGGGTCTGCTATATTAGTAAATAAATAGAGAGTATGTGGGAGGGAGAGAGGGAGAGAGAGAGAGAGAGAGAGAGAGAGAGAGAGAGAGAGAGAGAGAGAGAGAGAGAGAGAGAGAGAGAGAGAGAGAGGGTGACATGTAATGTAGGTTATGAGTCGGACTCCCATCTCATGGTTTTAGCGAGTACACGATACATGTCACTGCTCCCCCATACATGTCTGAGACAGTGCTAATGACACTGAAATGCATACTATTAGAGGAAAGACTGAGCCGAACCCTATAACTCTATGTCTAACTCACCAGCCTTGCAGCAGCTAGCCTCCACCAGTCCTACAGCAGCTAGCCTCCACCAGCCCGGCAGCAGCTAGCCTCCTCCAGCAGCTAGCGCTAGCCTCCTCTAACCCTACAGCAGCTAGCCTCCACCAGCCCTGCAGCAGCTAGCCTCCTCTAGCCCTACAGCAGCTAGCCTCCACCAGCCCTGCAGCAGCTAGCTTCCTCCAGCAGCTAGCCTCCAGCAGCTAGCCTCTACCAGCCCTGCAGCAGCTAGCCTCCTCCAGCAGCTAGCCTCCACCAGCCCTGCAGCAGCTAGCCTCCTCTAGCCCTGCAGCAGCTAGCCTCCTCCAGCAGCTAGCCTGCACCAGCCCTGCAGCTGGATACAGACTACCTGGCACATACTGGATACGTGGCACCTAGCTAAAGCTTAAGCTAACTAGCACCAAGATGTTCCCTACCATTTCTACAGGGGATTATCAAAAACTGCTTCAGAAGATTGCAGTGTTGGAAACGGAAATATTCCAATTAAAAGTGAATGTGGAAATGAATCAACAATATTGGGCGAACGACGCCACTATACCACATACTCAAAGCAACGGAAAAGGCTCCAACTTGGCTCCAAAGAAACACGAGAGCTGTGTACTGGATAAGCCGCGTGATTTTTTTCTTAGCCTCTGTTTGCGAAGACGCTCTCTGATTGGCTAGGCCGCGTACAGCGAAGAAGAAAAGAGTGGTTTAGCTCCGAAGGGTCTCTTCCGCCTTGTACATATTCTCTGCTTCGAAGTGGTTATGCTTAGGCATTCTTTCGAAGTGGTTATGCTTAGGCCCTCTTTCGAAGTGGTTATGCTTAGGCCCTCTTTCGATGTGGTTATGCTTAGAGTTAGGGTTAGCCAATCAGAGAGCGTCTTTTTCTTCTTCGCTGCAATCAAAGAGCGTCTTCGCTCACAGAGGCTACGGAAAAAAATCATGCGGGTAAGCCACCCGCAAAGCCAAAGGAGATGAAAGAAAGAACAACAGGCAGAACTCTGGCCCTGACATTACCGATATGACTGGCTGGCCTACACTACCACTCCAACGCAGCGATTCTTCCACCCCCCTTCAACAGTGGACAACTGCCAAAGGGGAAAATGCAGACAAATACCATGTGTGCAGCTGGCTAACAGATACACCCCACTGCTAGATGACAGAGACAGCGTCTCACCGAGCTGGTAAACAGTGCAGCTGCTAGAAGACCCCAGAAGTCTCTCCAACATCTCACCCAGAATGGTAAGAACCATCTCAGAAAGGCAAATGTCTGTGCCTGAATTGCCTGAGTTTCTAATTGTGGGTGACACAGCTGTAAATGGTGTAAAATGCACAGGAAAGAGGAAAGCAAAAGTACTGTATTTTCCCAAAGACACAGTCTCTAATATGAATGACAGAATTTTGGATCTTGTCGCTGCACACCCAACAGTGAAAACCCTGATCTTGCACATCGGTACATGTGACACAGAAGATAAAAAGTCAGAAATCCTAAAACAGCATTTCACTGCTTTATTTAGCACACTCAGCTCCCTGAATATCGAGGTGTGCATCAGTGGTCCACTGCCACCTATGAGAAGTGGAGATGAGACTTTCTGCACTGAGCAAATGGCTTTCAACCAGATGTATCAACGAATCTATGTATTTTATTGACTATTTAATTTTTTTCTGGGATCGCAGACACCTTTTTGCAGATGGAATCCACCTGAACAAGCAGGGTGCAAAACTGTTCTACTCCAATGTGTTCTACACGCTTGGCCTCCGCACAAGGTCGGAACACAAGTTTCCCAAACAACAGACAAACAACTCCTATCTGCCGAAGTCGCCCCCGCCTCAGAGGCTGGTGGAGAGGATATCAAAACTACCCAACTCTCAGCTGGCAGCACTGATAGCAAGGCAGCTGGAGATGGAATCAGAACAACTGAAGAACACAACAATCTCCGGGAGGAGATTGCGACAGAGAGGTCCATCAATGACAATGGGGAGGAGGACAGTGAAGATGAAGCCCCATCATTCTCTCTGTCCCCAATAAGTCTCCTCGAATTCACCAACGACATGAATGACTTGATAAGCGCCAGAATTAAACTCACCCCCCTTATCATTTGCAAGGCCCCCGCAGCCACCAACTCTGCCCCAGAAAGCGCTATGCCCCCCACCCATCCCTCCTCCACAGCGCCGTCGAAATCACACTCTGGTGGCCTCCCATCTGAAGCCCAGCTCCAAATGGTTTAGAAAATACATTTGATTACTGACATCAACAGGGTCCAATGTGCCTAGCAACAAACATGTATGGACCCCATGCTTCTTTAGCTGTACAGGATAGCCTTGAGGTAGCCTTGATGGTGAGGTTTATAACTCAAGCACAAAAATGATGTCCAAATTGTGGGTTTACTCTGAGATCAAATGCAAAAGCCGTAGCAAATGCCGTAGCATTTGTGATAAATTTGGACTATGCATATAACAAAGCAATCAGATTACACTCTGATATTCCACTCGTGTGTAATGCATGTTGTCTACAAGCAATCCCAAGTATTGTGGTCGAGGATGATTGTTAGAGTGGGGACATTTAGATAGCATGGTGGTGTGGTAGGAGGTAGGACCCAAACGCAGACAGGCAGATGATAGACAGGAGGCAGGTGTTGATTCTTGAATATGAGCACTGCTCCTTTAATTCCAGTGAGTGTGGCTCAAAAACAAAGTGAGAGGGCAAGTCTCCAAAACATGCTAAATGCTCTATAAATAATAAACACTTTAAATAATGATTGCGATACACAACAATCATAAAAAGATGGCGTCTCTGACAAAACAGCACAACAATATTATCCTCTGTGGCAAGGAGCGATAATGCCTTCACAAAGATAAATACGACTACTCACAGTAGTGTTCAATACACAAACCGGGAAAAAACTGCACGAAAGCAGAATCACAGGAACAGGAGTAACAGGAGCAACAGGAACAACAGGAGAAATGACCCGACAAGGAAGGCCGGGCAGACAACACTTAAATACACAGACTGATTGAAACATGAGGGTGATTGGAAACTAGACACACCTGGGAACAGAACAACAAGACTGGAGTAAGACTACACAACAACACAGGACAAGACTAAACACGCTGGGGAAATAACACAAAAGACAATCATCACAAGCTAAACCAGACAAGAGAAAACAAGGGGCAACAGGTACACTGGGATATACAGCAAGATGGTGAGAACACTCATAAAGACAGTTTGAGCAGACATAAATGTACGAGGGGCAATTACGAGAATTGTCCAGCAGGTGGAGGAAGTCCATGGAAAGGTGGGGGAAGTCCATGGAAAGGTGTGGGCTGTGAGGCAGGACCGGGTGGAATGTAACAGATGATGATGTTTGCACGTAAAAGGGAAGATCAGGAAGAAGAACACGCACGTTTGGATCAAGTCGATCTTTCATGTTTTAATAGAAGAGGGTTGCACTTAGTTCACTTCAATGCGCAGAGTCTATTAACGAAAATTGAAGATGTGAAACTACTTGTATTAAAGACCTGCAGCATTGTCACTGTCAGTAACAGAAACATGGTTAGATGACACTGTAGAGAATAATGAAGTAACCATTCCAGGCTATAATATTATTAGACAGAATAGACGCAACCAAAATCGTAATGGGGGAGGTGTCTGCCTATATGTAATGGAGAACCTACAATATGTACACCGGGCAGAGCTGGAGCGGGAAGAATTGGAGATGGTCTGTGTAGATATACTCCTAACCAAAAGTCGACCCATTTTAATCAGAGTTTGCTATAGGCCCCTGAAGCAACACAACTTCTGAGACTTTTTAATCAGTTTGTAATGAGATAAATGTGGCCAATAATGAATGTATCTTTCTAGGGGACTTCAATACGAATATGGAGGCATCATCCAAAAAGACTGGCCTTGTTAGACAAACTTTATAAACTTACACAACTATATGGTTTGAACAACTGATAAAAGAACCAACGTGTATTTGTGTCAGCAGTAGAACAACTTTAGATCTGATCCTGGTATCTGATTCAGAGAAAATTTGCCAGTCAGGAGTGTTAGCCTACGGCCTCAGTGACCATATGGTAACATATTGTACCCGCAAACGCACTAAAGCTCTCCACACTCAAAGGGATTATGTAAAAACAAGGTCAATGAAACACTATTCAAAAGACCACTTTATCGAATCACTGAGTGAGATAAAGTGGACGGACATACTGAGCAGTAAAGACATAGATGAGGCATGGAATCTCTTACCTTGCAAGGGCCCACACGATTTTTTAAGAGAATTCTCTATCAGTGCTGGATTTACTGGCTCCAATTAAGCACATTCGGGTAAAGCAGAACACTGCCAAATGGATTACTCAGGAGATATTGGAGTCCATCAGGAGTAGAGACAGAGCCCTTATCAGGTTCAAAAGAACAAACCAGCAACAAGACTATGCCGATTATGTCAGACTAAGGAACCAAGTAAAATACAAAATAAACAAAGCAAAGTCAAATTACTATATAACAGCTGTAAACGAAAATCTGAAACAGCCTAAAACCATACACACTATGGTCTGTACATAAAGATATTGGATCCTCATGTACTAACAAAGGAAAGGCTCAAAACATTAGTCTAGAAATAGATTGAGCTATATGTCAGGACAAAACACAAGTTGCAAATCACTTTAATGACTTTTTCACCACTATAGCCTCCTCCTTGGTAGATAAGTTAGAAGCAAGTAAGGGACACTATGGTACATAGTACTGTACATTGGATTATCGACAAAATCTTACTTGGTTCCAAGAAGAGGGTCTCGTGTATTATTGGGTTTAATAGGACATTTATTGTACATTGGAGGGGGTTGCGTTAACACATTTACAGGGGCCAGTTTCGAATTGCAGTCTCTCGTAGGTGCTCTTTGAGAGTGGTTTTGAAAGTGGGTAGTGATTCACATTCCTTTACAGCTGTGGGTAGGGCGTTCCACATTGATGTGGCATAATTGCGAAACGTGTTTAGTCCCTTGTTTGAGCGGAATCTGGGTTTAACATGTTTTGTGGAGCTCCCTCTGGTGTTGTGGTCGTGGTATTCACTGACCTTTGGGAAGTATTTTGACATGTACATGGGTACCTTAGTCGTGTAGTGTATCTTGTAGACCAGGCCCATTGCAAGTTGCTGTACTCTGTCATCTACTCTAAGCCATCCTAGGTTGTCAAAGTGGGCAGGGGTGAGGTGGGTTCTAGGAGTAAGGTCAAGCAGTAGTCTGACCAGTTTGTTTTGAGATGTTTGTAATTTTGTTTTTAGCGCCTTTGAGGTGCTTTGGTACCATGAGGTGCAAGCATAGTCGTAGTACCCTTGAATGAGTGCTCCTGCCAGAGTCTTCAGGGTATTCTTGTTTACCAGAGAGGAGATCCGGTACAAGAATCGAGTTCGTTGGTTGACTTTTTTTATTACATTGGATGCCATTTTGTCACAGGAAAGATTTGCCTCTAGGATGGAACCTAGGTATGTAATTTAATCTTTCCTTGTGACAATATTGTCACCCACTGTAACTGAGAAGCCGTCGGTCTTGCTGAGTTTGTTATTTGAACCGAAGAGAATTGACTCTGTTTTACCCAGGTGTAATGATAGTTTGTTATCAGCGAGCCAGATGCAGATTTAGCCTAGTTCCGAGCTGAGGGTTTTTTCAACCTGTAACTTGTTCTTGTCAGAGACCAGCAGGGCTGAGTCGTCCGCGAACAGGAACAAGTTGCAGTCACAAGCTGACGACATGTCATTTGCATAAATTAGGAACAGTAGCGGTCCTAGTATGCTTCCTTGTGGAACACCACAGCTCACTGGGAGGGGGGGGGGGATAGGGTACCATTTACCTCCACCATCTGTTCTCTCCCCAGGTAGGATTGCATCCAGCTCACTGATAGACTATCAAAACCAATTGCTTTTAGCTTGTCAATCAGAATGGAGTGATTGACAGTGTCGAAGGCCTTTTGTAGGTCCAGCATGACCATGCTGCAGTATTTGCCCGCGTCCACCTCTTGTTTGATGTGGTCGTTCAAATAGAGAAGGCATGTGTCAGTGGAGTGGGATGTTCTTTTTTATCTACTTTTTCTCCCCATTTTTCTATTTTTCTCCCATCCCAATTTCGTATTATCGAATTCTTCCCTCCCCTGTCTCGAACGTTGCTAGACCATGCCTCCCACTGGTCAGCTGCAATGTGGACGAAGCCTTGCATCACGTGTCCCCTCCGTTACACGAGGAGGCAGCCGTCGCATCTTTTCACCTGCACAGCGCGATCTCTCAGTGGCGAGGAGTAACGCGTGGGAGGCTCACGCTGCCCCCGATACTTCCTGATTCTGCTGTACAGGCGCACCAACCGACCTGTAGGAGTCGCATTCCACAATGTCCGATCCCCACCCACTGGCTTTCCCACCCCCTAATACTGCCAATTGTGTTAGTATGAACGACCAGCCTAGCCGGAAGCAACGCCGAGAGCTGGGCTCGAACCCAGCATCTCCTGCGTTAGTGGCGAGCGCCACTTAGCCACCCTTGGAGTGGGATGTTCTGAAGCCAGATTGGAATTCGTAGATTAGATTTTTTTCCACAAGGTACTTTTCGACCTGTTCGTATAAAAAAATGTCCATGACTTTCGAGATGGAGGTAAGGATAGAAACAGGGCAGTAGTTGCCTGGCTCTAATTTGCTGCCCTTTTTGTGCAGGGGTGTTACTCTCGCAATTTTGAAGTCTTTGGGTAGGTGTCCCTGTTTTATGGAGAGGTTTATTATGTGTGTGATGACTGGGGTGATGGCGGCTGCTGAGTCTCTGAGGAATTTGGAGGGGATATTGTCATGGCTAGCGGCCTTGTTAGGTTGGAGGGCGCTCAGTTTTTTGAGTAACTCAGCTGTTGTTACCATTTCTAGTTTGAAATCATCTTTGCGGACCCCTAGATTATTGTAGTAGGCTATGATGTGTTCTACCCCAAAATGCCCTGAGTGGGAGGGAGTTTGTTTACCAGTGTTGTGGCTATGTTTGTGAAGAAAATGTTTAAGTAATTGGCTACATCCAGCTTGTCTGTGATGAGCGTGTTGTCCGTCTTTATGTTTATGTTTGAAAATCTGGTTTTAAGTTTTTTACTGCAGTTTAAGTATCAGTCAGGATTCAGAACCGCTCACTCCACGGACACATATCTGATTGATCTTTTGGATCACATAAAAATGGAGATAGAAGAAGGGAACTACACCGGTATGGTGATGCTAGATCTTCAGAAGGTGTTTGATACAGTTGACCATCAGATTTTACTCATGAAACTAAAATGTATAGTCCTAAAAGATGTTGCCGTAAATTGGATTGGATCCTACCTCACAGAGTGTGCAAAGTGGGAGAGGCTCTGTCCACAGTTAGAGAGGTCACATGTGGGGTACCACAAGGTTCTATTTTAGGGCCTTTATTGTTTTTAATCTACATCAATGACATGCCAGCAGCAGTGTCATGTAGAACAATGATGTATGCAGATGACTCCACATTACTAGTATCAGGAAAAGACACAAAGATTATTGAGGAAACTCTCAGTAGAGAACTATCTCTAGTTAGAGACTGGTTGATCGACAAGATACAAGATACAAGAGTTTTATTTGTCACGGCATACAGGTATACAGTGAAATGTGGGGGGTCTCGCCTGCAACGATGTGCATAATACAAGTAATAATATAATATAAGAGTCCAACCAATAGAGCGACATAGTGCAATAAACAAGTAAACAAAGTAGGCATATCGGTATCTGTACATTCTTAAAGTGATCTTTCCTTCTGTAAAGTGTCCGTAGTGTGAGCGTGTGCAGCATGAGTGTGTGTGTGCTCATGTTAAAGTGGCTGCTAGTGTGTGAGCGTGTACAGTGTGTGTGTTGTGTGTGTGCTCATGTGTGCTTGTGCGTGGAGAGTTCAGTGTTCAACAAGCTGTCACTACCAGCGTTTCCGTTAGCCGGTAATTACTGGTATTTGACCGGCAAAATCTGTTGAAGTCCGACATATTTAATCTCTCCGGTCTTAATGTCCGGTGAAAATAATTCCCTCTAAGCACAATTTGATTATTTAAATTGTATTAAAATAGGCTAAAATTAAATAGCCTATGCGATGAACGAAACAATCATTACATTTGTTTCATCGTTGCTTCTAATAATGACAACGACGTTGTCAGCGAGAGCTTAGTGCTGGGTTTGCGAATGCATGTGCAGCTGCAGAGCCGGAGCTGCAGCGGCACAGTGCAGTACTCCAATTCAGCCATTGGCAATTCAGCTGTTGGGTGGGGGGCGCTGCTGAGCGGTCCCCAGATAGAGCCAGAAAACAGCTGAATCTGCTGCTCTGCAGCGCCATACTCTTTGCAAATAAGTCGTTGGGAGGTGGAGAGAGAGAGAGTCGTCACGCAAACCCACGATAATGTTGCCATCTCTCTCTGCCAAATTTCTCAGTTCTTCGCTTGATATAATTAATACAAATGTCCAATATAACGCAATTCGTTAGCTCATAAAAATGTGATTATAACAGACTGCTGTTTATTAATGTCGGGCGACTGCCCACAGACACCTATTTGATTTAAAGTCGGCAGCAGCACGGAGTCTCGGGACTTATTTTATTTGGAATATAATGACTATACGCAAAAGTAGCCTAGTTTTAAGTAAAAATATTATAAATCTACATGCCTTGATGATGTAATTCTTTTGTTTTGTTGTCATTCTTTTGCCTATCAATTGTTTTTAAGCTCAATAAACTCTGACCGGAATTTCTCTCATTTGACCGGTAGATTGAAATCTACCGGACACTGAGGCCGGCAACAATTTTTTCTAACGGAAACCCTGGTCACTACATCTAGGAAAGACAGAATCCATCCTATTTGGCACAAATAAGAGGCTCAAGAAATGTGAGAAAATCAAGGTACAGTGTGAAGGAAACATAATTGAAAGCAAAACAATTGTTAAATATCTTGGCGTTTCCCTGGACCAAGCTGTTGTTGGGGAGGAAATAGCAGCCACGGCTCTATCCAAGATCTCAAAGAAGCTGAAATTCCTGTATCGATACACACACTTTCTTAATTTTAAAGTAAAAAAACGTTTAGTAACACAAGAGCCAGCATTATGTCCTGCTGTGTTCCTGATGTAAAGAGTAAGATGGCCAGAAATTCATTATTTTGCCACTGTTATCTCCATATGGAACAAAGGTAAAGGTGCTTCTTTGGGAAGAAGTGTAGGTTTGAGATTTAAAAAAAAATCCATCTTCTCTTAATGTAGTGCAGGATACGAAACGTATTATATGTCTTGTTTTATTGTGTTTTTATTGTGTTTGTTTTTTATTGGTATTTTGTTTTGACTGTTTTTATGTTTTTCATCGAGGACCACTTTGGAAATAAGTGTTTTAAGTAATGCTTTTAAGTGCAATCCTCTGGAGTGCAGGGTCATGATACTACAAAATTTGTGTATGATACTGTGCGGTTTTCCTAATAAAATAAAATAAAATCAAAACTGATTCTGATCCTCTCCCGGCTGGACACAGACGGTCGTCCGGTGGAGGCAGATCCTCACCACATCATCATCGAGGACCCTGACGGTTCCTGCACGCTGATCCTGGACAACATGACGGCGGACGACTCAGGCCAGTACATGTGCTTCGCTACCAGCACAGCGGGCAACGCCAGCACTCTGGGAAAGATCACTGTTCAAGGTGAGTCACAGGGATATGTGATGTCATCATGACGTATACACAGGACTTACCCCTTTGATGTGTAGTGATCTTCTCGCACGTCTGAGATAGCATTTTGAGAACTGAACGTTCTAACGACGATGAACCAATGGCTACTGTGCGCACAATGTAATAGATAATCAATTTGTCTATGATTTTCGTTTTTGCAACAATGTCACAAGCAAGGACACTGGTCTTGCACAAAGCGCATTGCCTTTGCGCCGCCATTAGGGGCAGAATGGCAAACCGTGACTGAGTGACTGATTGACTGACTGACTGACTGTATGAGTTAGTGACATTGGTGGTCATAGAGGTGCTTCTATCTAGTAAACATGTAGGAATAAGCCTCTGTAGGTGAGGCTTTGTATTGAAATATGAGCTGTTTCTTTGCAGTTCCTCCTCGATTTGTGAACCAGCTGAAGAACGCTACCTTCTCTGTCGGTGAAGACACCCAGTTCTCCTGTATCATCCAGAGTGCGCCCAGCCCTAAGATCAGGTACACAGCAACGCTGCCCTATTGACTGTTTGCTGTCCTCGAGCCCAGAAGCACCCTGTCCAGCTGCATTTTGCTGGCAGATGCGCGGAGAACCCCGTTTCAACTCCACTATTGACTGTTTGCAGTTATAGCAGTCGTCCGGCTGTATTGTAGCACTGTACTCATCGGATTTTCTCGTAAAATGACCCCAAACCAAAACTTGTTCTTTTCATTTTGTATCTTTGGCAGCAAGTCGAAAATGAAGATACGGTCTATTGCCCCCTTGTGGGTTCACTTTATTTAAACTATTCATGTTTTACACATTCAACACATGAGATAAATACTAAATAATATCCCAAATATGTAAACCGTTATGAATATCCGATAATTTAACACTTTCACTACAGTCTGTAGTGTGGTAGTGAAAGGGTTAACCTTGTGTAGTGTGGTAGTGAAAGGGTTAACCATTTGTATGTGGCAGTGAAAGGGTTAACCGTATGTATTGTCACAGTGAAAGGGTTAACCCTTTGGTAGTGTGGTAGTGAAAGGGTTAAAACCAGCGGTATCTGTGCACAACCCTACTACACAGAAACAAACTTTCTACCAAACAAAAGGAGAAATGAGAGTAATAGCCTTAGTTCATTTTCACTATAGCTTACTTGACAATTAACTAAATCCAAGTTGAGGGGGGGTGGTTCAAATTGTGTTGTTTAGGGAACTGTCAGTGTGATACTGACACATGCCTCAAGTTCATCTTGAAAGTGACAATTGCAACAGGAACTAAGAGAGGCAGGACATGTGGAAATATTGCAAGTGGTCAGTTGCACGGCCCTCACTGGTAATGTTTATATATTAGAGGAACCTTTTAACTAGAGTTAACCCTTTCACTGCCGCACTACCAAAACGGTTAACCCTTTCACTGCGACAATACACAGAAGGTTAACCCTTTCACTGCCACACGACAGCCGGTTAACCGTCGGTTGTGTGATAGTAAAGGGTTAACCTTCTGTCGTGTGGCAGTGAAAGGGTTAACCTTTCTTCTTCTTCTCTGATTGTGTGACTGGTCAGGTGGTTCAAGGACGGCAGGCTGCTGACGGACCAGGAGAAGTACCAGACCTACAACGAGGCCCGCAGTGGGGTCCTAGTCCTGATCGTCAAATGTGTGACGGAGCGAGACCTGGGACACTATGAGTGTGAAGTAGGCCTCTACAACAATACACTGAGACCTGGGACACTATGAGTGTGAAGTAGGCCTCTACAACAATACACTGAGACCTGGGACACTATGAGTGTGAAGTAGGCCTCTACAACAATACACTGAGACCTGGGACACTATGAGTGTGAAGTAGGCCTCTACAACAATACACTGAGACCTGGGACACAGTCACTATGAGTGTGAAGTAGGCCTCTACAACAATACACTGAGACCTGGGACATAGTCACTATGAGTGTGAAGTAGGCCTCTACAACAATACACTGTGGCTGAATCTAGGGGCTGACCATTTTTGTCAGTTAGTCGATTGATCCGTTGGTTTGGTCTTAATCGACCAAGACTTTGTTAGTCAATTAGTTATTTTTTAGTTGTTGTTTCTTTCCATGCTGAATGGGTTGTCTCCTGGTAAGCTCTCTGCGTGATTGCAAGTGGTAAACAGAATTCTACAGATTTAGTTGATTAGATCAACTATTCGATTAGTTGACAAAGTTCTATGACTATTAGTTGACTTAAGAATTTCTTAAGAACACGCCAACATCGTCTTCTCCAGAGTCCAAGATAAATACCAATTTCCTCTCTGTGCATTCAGTAGAAAGCTATCCGGCTAAAAGCTAGCCTAGCTTAGCACAAATTAATGGAAGCGGATACGGACCACTAGCCTAGCTTAAAACTCTGGGGGGCTTTTTCTGATGCTATGCCTGTGTAAATAGCCCCAAAACAAACCTTGGTATTCACAAAGCACTCGCAAAGGGTGAAATACCGTGCTAACTGCGTTGCCATCATCATTGCATATGTGCGTCCGTGCTATTTGCAGGTATTTAAATGAGGTATTATGGGTGGAAAATGTGCCCTTTGTCTATGCAAATGAGCCTCATTGCAAAAACACTCCAATTCACAAAGATCGGCGCTAATTGCCACACGCAAGTTGTTTACATCTTCAGAGAGTTGTTGGTAACTAAGCGCATTTATAAAGGGTGTCATGGCCAGTGTCTCCAGTGATCCGGTTGGTTAGGTAATATTCACAATAAAGAGAATAGAAGACACTCATATGCTCCAGAATAAACTTTTAAGTCATAACGTTTTGTCAGGTCCATGAGGAGTAAAATGAATGAATGAAAACTTTATTTAACAGATTGCAGAATGGGTACAATACAGTACGGCTCAATACATACAATTGTTAAGGGGATGCAGACCTGAGAAAGACGTTTGTCTTGTTTCCATCAGGGTCCCCCATTTTCAATTCATATAGACATTTATGACATACACAACATACATGACATTTATGGCATAGGGACATATAGGTATTTAGTACTGATACATTTGTGACATAAACGGTATTCAAATATACAGTACTGTTACCCCTAGATCCTGACAGAGTATATACATATGATGGGGAGGGGACGGTACATTAGGAGGGGGTGGGTGGGTGGGAGAGAAATATACATACGGCGGGGAGGGAATATATACATGCGTGGGGAGGAGACTGTCTATTAGGAGGTGGTGGGGGTTTTGGGCATTTACAGTGGCCAGTTTCGAATTGCAGCCTCCCGTAGGTGCTCTTTAAGAGCGGTTTTGAATGTGGGCAGGGATTCACATTCCTTTACAGCTTTGGGTAGGGCGTTCCACATTGTTGTGGCATAATTGCGAAACGTGTTTAGTCCCTTGTTTGAGCCGAATCTGGGTTTAACATGCAACTTGTTCTTGTCAGAGACCAGCAGGGCTGAGTCGTCCACAAACAGGAACAAGTTGCAGTCACAGGCTGACGACATGTCATTTGCATAAATTAGGAAGAGTAGCGGTCCTAGTATGCTTCCTTGTGGAACACCACAGCTCACTGTGAGGGGGGGGGGGTAGAGTACCGTTTAACTCTACCATCTGTTCTCTCCCCTCCAGGTAGGATTGCATCCAGCTCACTGATAAGCTATCAAAACCAATTGCTTTTAGATGCTGGAAACACGGTCAATGAAAAGTATAATAGAATGCAGGTTCTATTCTCTTAACTAAACATTAAATACAACTTAATGTCTCACTCTAAAAATATTCCTGAGTCTGAAAATATTTTCACTGGCACAGTGCCTAACTTCTGCCTAAAGATTCAGCACCATAGACAGGTCTGCTCAAACTAATTTATTTTGGGATGACATGACAAACAAATGCAATGACAAAAGATAGTGACAAAAACAAAGGATGCAATTGTGTCATGAAAATCCAAATTAAGAAAGCTCTATACATTACGAAATAAACTAAATACAAATGGTGAAAAATACAGTTACGTCTATCTGTTATAGAAACGAAGAGCTATTGATCCATCAGGACTTCTAATTCGTGATCAGAGAATCAAAGCTTTCATTTTCTGTCTGCCATTGTCCTAGGACATGCATACTGTTGCATGGGCAGTATTTATACTATTTTACCATATCAGGAGCAAATAGCAAATTGCGGAGCCAACTGCGCTGGCAGATATCAGGAGAAAAGTGCACACCGTATGGGCGTGTTTGCGCTACTATATCATTTGCGCAATATCTTTAGTGAATAGGTCTTTAAGACGTAGCACATAGCGTGCGCAAATCACACGCAGTTAAGGGTGCTATTAGCTGCCGCAATGCATTCTTTGTGAATTTGCCCCTGGGAGAGGTGTTTTTGGCCAACAGCTAGGCTAGTGGTCTGTATCTGCTTTCATTGATTTGTGCTACGAGATCATACTAATCCCATAATGTTGGCGTGCCCCTTAACACAATCGCGGCCACTGGGATGAGTCTAATTAATCTCAAGAGGACCAGGAAATGTAAACAGACGTGGGGCTGTTTGTAGAGCTAAATCTATACTTTATAGTATTGCTATCTGTCCATTCTCATTGTCAATTAAGACCATAAACCGTCCCTTCAAAATGGCTTAAAGAAAGAAAAAAAATCGGCAATACCTTCTCATTTTATAGCGCCGTGAATATAAGCGTTATACCGGATTTGGTCTAGTATATTTCCTGGAAGCCGAGATACAGGGCTAATAGCTAATAGCTAATAGGCTAATAGCTAATAATACGCTACAGTTAAAACTCAAACTGCATATGATCGGCACGATCCTCAAGCATGTATGCATGAAAGGGGGGGGGGGGCGGGGGACGTCGTTTCTGATTATTGATGACCAATAACCGCGTTAGCCTCATTAGCCTCATAGGCCGAACGCCTGGTTGAGTATCATAACAATTCCCGATTGGGCTGTACTTTACGTGAAAAAGATCTTACCGTGGTCCGGTGGGATCCCCCTGAGCATTTCCCCGTTATCGATCGCCATCTGGTAGATCGATATGTCCATTGGCTGATGATAAATCCCCTTATTGCATGGTGAAATCTGCGATGCAAAACGTAATCCAAGCTAAACTGGCGCTGCACTGATGGCTGCCTTTCTGATCGCTCCGTCGAGACTGTGCTTTCTTTTGTTAATTTTTATAGTATTAGGAGTTTTATTTGCACCAACTGTTGGTGCATTATATGTGTATGACCGTCAGTCAATCATTGACATTGGATTAAGGAAAACTTACCGATTGGATTGCTCTCTGGATCGGATCGCTGAACAGCAGAAATGGCCCGCCGAGATCCTTTGTTATGGCCATGGCCAAGACCAGGAGAAGCCGCCGCGAAGACGTGGAAAGAGAGCCGGGGTCCGAAACAGACTGAGGTCCAAACGACACAGAACCACATTGCCCAGCATATTGTTGGCCAATGTGCAATCGATAGGAAATAAACTGGATGACATCAGAGCACGGATCCAATTCCAGAGGGACATTCGGGATTGTAACGTCCTCTGTTTCACAGAAACTTGGCTGAGTCCAGATGTCCCGAATCACGCAATAGAACCGGCAGACCACTTCTTCGTTCTCCGCAAGGACCGGACGGCAGAAGAGTCACTAAAGAAGAAAGGAGGCGGCATTGCCTTCATGATAAACAAGGAGTGGTGCGATTTAGGCAACACAAAGGAACTGTCTAACCACTGCTCCCCAGACCTGGAGTTTATCACGATAAAATGTCGACCCTTCTTCCTCCCAAGAGTGTTAACGTCCATCATCCTCATCGGAGTGTACATTCCACCACACGCGAACACTGGGGTCGCACTTTCAAAACTTCACGACGAGGTAAACAAACTCCAGACAGCTAATGTTGACGCTGCCATTTTGGTTCTGGGTGATTTCAACAGCGCGCGTCTTAAAAAGGTGTTGCCGAATTTCTATCAGCATGTGACCTGTCCCACCAGAGGCGAGAACATATTAGACCATGTATACTCGCAATTTAAGAATGGGTACAAGTCACAGGCTCTTAGTCCATTCGGTAAAAGCGATCACGCCGCCATATTTCTTTTGCCAAAGTACAAACAAAGTCTCAAGCGAACGCCGGTGGTCTCGCGAGAGGTTAAGCGTTGGGCCGTGACGTCAGAGGAGTCACTCCAAGCTGCACTTGGATGCACAGACTGGAGTGTATTCCGTGATAACACAGCCAATATTAACGAATACACCGAAACGGTGATTGACTATGTCTGTACTCTGGTAGAAGAAACAATCCCCTCCACCAAAATTAAAATCTACCCAAATCAAAAGCCCTGGGTAGACAAATCCGTCCGTGAGGCTCTGAAAGTGCGCACATCAGCATACAACACCGGGCTGGTGACAGGCAACATGGAAGAACACAAGATGGCAAGATACAACGTCAGGAGAGCAGTAATAGAGGCAAAACGGCGTTACAGGGATAAAGTTGAACTTCAGTTTGAACAGGCTGACTCTAGAGGCATGTGGCAGGGCCTCAGAACAATGACAGACTACAAAGGCACCCCCCTCAAACTGAACAGTGACATCTCCTTAGCAAATTATCTCAATTCCTTCTATGCGAGGTTTGAGGCTGTGAATAACAACACCAGCCTACAAACCACGGCAATGGGGGGGGGGGGGGTCTGCTGATGGAGACTCAGTGTTCAGGGTAACAGAGCATGAGGTGAGACGGATCTTTAAAAAAGTGAATATCAGGAAGGCAGCAGGACCGGACGGCATCCCCGGCCGCGTCCTAAAAGTCTGTGCCGACCAACTGGCCCCGGTATTCACTGACATCTTCAACCTGTCCTTGGAACAGGCTGTCATCCCCACCTGTCTGAAGAAGTCCACCATCATCCCTGTACCCAAAAAATCTATGCCCGCTTGCCTCAACGACTACCACCCTGTAGCCCTCACCTCCATAGCCATGAAGTGCTTTGAGAAGCTAGTGAAGGGCTACATCTGTTCCTCCCTCCCCATCAACCTGGACCCTCTGCAATTTGCATATCGCCCCAACAGGTCCACGGAGGACGCCATAGCCCATGTGCTGCACACAGCAGCATCACACCTGGACAAGAGGCAGGGGAACTATGTGAGAATGCTGTTCATCGACTACAGCTCAGCATTCAATACCATAGTCCCCTCCAAACTCATAGCCAAGCTCAGGGACCTGGGCTTGAACTATGACCTCTGCCAGTGGGTCTTGGACTTCCTGACGGGCAGACCCCAGGTGGTAAGAGCCGGCAACTGCACCTCCTCATCCATCACGCTCAACATAGGGGCCCCCCAGGGCTGTGTTCTGAGCCCCCTCCTCTACTCCCTGTACACACATGACTGCGTAGCACAGCGGAACAACAACACCATCATCAAATTTGCTGATGACACAGTAGTGGTGGGCCTGATCTCTGCCAACGACGAAAGGGCCTACCTGGAAGAGGTAGAGAACCTGTCACAGTGGTGTCAGGAGAACTGCCTCTCCCTGAACGTCAGCAAAACAAAAGAGATGATTGTGGACTTCAGGAGGTCTGGGGTCAAGGACTACAGCCCCCTCAGCATCGACGGGGCACCGGTTGAGAGAGTGAACAGTTTCAAGTACCTCGGAGCCCACATATCCGAGGACTTGACATGGACCACACACATTGACAGTGTTGTGAAGAAGGCACGACAACGCCTCTACTTCCTCAGGCGCCTAAGGAAGTTCCAAGTCAGTCAGAAGATCCTTAGGAACTTCTACTCATGTACAATAGAGAGCATCCTGACCGGCAACATCACCTCCTGGTTTGGGAATAGCACTGCACAAGACCGTAGCAGACTACAAAGAGTGACACGTTCAGCTGAACGCACAATTGGAGGGGGGCTTCCCACCCTCCAGAACATTTACAACAAGCGGTGCAAGGGGAAGGCTAAGAGAATTATTAAGGACTCGAGCCACCCGAACAACTGCCTCTTTGAACTGCTGCGGTCAGGCAAGCGATACCGGAGTCTTAAGGCGAGCACAGAAAGACTCAGAAGAAGCTTCTATCCCCAGGCCATCAGGCTGCTAAACTAACAATAATCACTATGCAACAACCATCAAATGCACACAGCACACACACCCACACGCACACACTCACTCAAACAAACAACACACTGCAGCACCCACTCTCCACACTTTAGATCACACAAACACACTTACACTTTATATTTATTGATAAAGGATTTGCACTACAACTCGTACACCTACTGTGAATTGTACCTAAATTGCACCTCGTCCCATTTCTCCATTTCTGCCTTGCACTATATAGTATTGTATATTAGTACACTGCACAGTATTGTATATTGTATGGTAACTACGTCTATTCTGCATCGAACATTGTACATATGTCTAAACTGAACACTGTGACCTAATTTTTTTTACTTCTAATTTTACTATGTTATTTTATTTCATACGTATCTTGTCTTGCACAGTCTCTGGAGCGCAACAGTAAGAAGCATTTTGTATAAAAGTATTCTGTACTTCTGTATGACAACTATTAAAGAAACTTGAAACTTGAAACTTGAAACATCCAGAATCCTGCTAACTGAAATCTCCATTGAAAGTAAAAATGATCCGTTCAGCCACAGGGCACACTGCATTATCGCGATAGCGCCCCTAAGAGGATCTGGCCGGTATTGCACTTTGTCGAATTCAAAGAGTAGGGTAAATCTGCAGTGCAGCTCGGCGACCTTGAATAGGTTATTAATATGGAATAAAAGCAATAACAACTTGCCACGGATATATCCATGCTTCTGTCCACAACGGGTGGAATCGAAACACGGCTTAGTAGTGTTAAGTCGAGGACATCTCTAGATAATAATAGATCTGTTATTGGAATTACCATGGACAATCTTTTTTATAAAATTCTTACCTTTTATAAAAATTAGTATTATAGTACCGGTATGTATGTATGAGTGATTATATTTGGTTATAATGCTTACGGTTATGCACTGAAATCTGATTTCAATATAGCTGATGTCATTCAACCATAATAACACCCACATGTTAAGTAAGCTAATAATACTGTCTCCCCTGTCCTTGCCAGCTGTCCAATCGCCTGGGCAGTGCCAAATGTGCTGCAGACTTAGTCCTTCCTACCGCTGTGGCTCGCACTGGAGAGCAGGCCATCACCATCGAAGGTAGGAGCGCTCCCTTTCATACTAATAATGTATCTTCTGTTACTCTGTACGTAATATAATTTTAGTTTTTAGGTTCTGAATATGTAGAGAACGAGTGCTTTATACCATAATACACATTTACAGAGAATGCACAATTAGCTGATTCATCCAGAACTGTAAATGTCATTCTTTTAACATTACTTCTAGCTTGAGAAGCATTTTTTTTGCTTAGTCCCTTAAAATGTCATACATTCTGCTTTCCCTGTAGTCACTGAACAGGAGACTAAAATACCAAGGAAAACGATCATCATGTAAGTGTGACCAGGCTATGTACCAGGTGCATGAAACGTGTTTGACGCCTCGTTTGACACCATTAACGTGCACTAGACCATTTCACAATGTGTTGCCCGCATGAAAACCTAACAACAGCAAGGAGGATAATTAGTAGGTAAGCGAGTTCAAAGTTGTCATCGAATCTGACTCTGCAGTAGCTTGCCGTTGAAAGAATTATGTTTGGACCCAGTTTCAAGTTTACTACTGACTTGGATAGATTTCCACTTCCAGTTGTTGGCATGTAGAAACAGTTTTGACTCGAGCGAGTTAAGTGAACCTGGTAAACTAACGGGCACTACGGACCGCATCACGTCCTACACGGAGCAGACGGCAGTGAGTCCAGTTAGCTCAGGCCTGGGTCCATTTTCAACACTTACGTGTGTGTTTCTCTTCTCATTGGCCCATGTATGCATGGCCATGCAGTATTTAAGGTTTGAGTGTGAAGAGCTTTGTTGCAAGAAGAAGATGAAAGGAGTGGCCCTTCTCTCCATGCAGCTGTCCAACTCATTTAATCAGTAACCAGTAGCGGCACTAAATAACACTAGGTCTATATTATCATGGCTAATGTTCTTGTTAGAGACTTTAATACAAACATTGCACCACAGCTTCGACCACAATGGTATCGATACATCTCCAGGAAAATGCATTGAACTGATGTTCCCATACATATTAAAAAATAAATAAATTAAGTTAAATTAAAAAATAAAAATAAATAAAAAAAAAACATCTAACCATAACTAACCTTACTGTCATGCACTTGTCCTAATATACTAACCTACACTGTAGCACTCAACACTTTGATGAACATTGTTACTCGGCTGATAGAGTTGTGCCCTTCCTGATGACTTGTCGTACAGAACTTGTAAGTCGCTTTGGATAAAAGCGTCAGCTAAATGACTAAATGTAAATGTAAATGTAAACATATGTTTCTACATTTCAGTACACATTTATAATTTGGGGTAAATGCAAGCAAAGTGCTTGAACCTCAGAGGCCTGCCAAGGACTTATATGGTAAATGGACTTTTATCCAAAGCACTTTACAATTTATGCCTCACATTCACCAATTCACTCACACACCATGCAAGGTGCCAACCTGCTCATCGGGAGCAGTTAGGAGTTATTAAGTGTCTTGCTCAAGGAAACTTCGACATGTTCAAGTCAAGTCAAGAGTCAAGAGTTTTATTTGTCACGGCATACAAGTATACAATGAAATGCGGGTGGTCTTGCCCGCAACGATGTGCAATACAGTAGTAACAACATATAATAGAATCCAATAAAACAACATTGTGCAATAAACAGTAACATAGTAGGGCATATCGGTATTTGTACATACGTTATTTACAGAGCATGGAGGACATGCTAGGTCCTGTGGTAGTGCATACACTGTTAGCTACGGATGAGGCACTGGGTCTTTCTGTACATTGCTATTTTATACAATCTCAGGTTATACTATACTATTTTTAAAGTTACCTTTCCTTATTGGCCATAAGTGTGGGCGTGTGCAGCATGAGTGTGTGCTTGCTCATGTTAAAGTGGCTGCTAGTGTGTGAGCGTGTACAGTGTGTGCTCATGTGTGCTTGTGTGTCTGCCAGGAGAAGTGTGAATCGAACAGAGAACCTTCTGATTACCAGACAACTGCTCTACCTCCTGAGCCATTGTCACCCCCCCACTTGGGTCATATACAGTATAGGCCTATAAAGTATCTTAGAATATTACTGCTGATTTGAGACCAGTTAAACTAGTGAGGTTCCATAGTCATGTGTCCTGATGGCTGATCAATAGCTTTACTCTTAGAATATGTGTGCATGCGGACCCTGGTCCAGCCTGGTGGATCCTGTACACCAATATTTTTATTTTAACCCACAGTATGAAAACAATCTAACCATTAGTTTGGAATGAAACACGTCCCCTGTAACTCTTCCAATCTCTGCAATGTCCTCTTTCAGTGAGGAGACCATAACCACTGTAGTGAAGAACACTCGTATGAAGAAACGCATGACTCCTGTAGGGTCCTACCGCTCTGAGACTTCCACCCAAGAGCCCGCTGCAACCAGGCAGAGGAGGTTGCCCACCACCAGGAAGACCAACATCCCCACCCTCTACGTCACCGAGGTCGGGGGCGCGGAAGCCAGAGTAGTGGAGAGTAGGCCCAAGTGGGTTGAGGTGGAGGAAATTATCGAGTACAAGGTCAACAGGTCGCCAAGGCTTACCAGGAGGAGGGGTTTCTCCCCGGCTGCATCCGAGCGAATGGGCACCCCGTCTGGTGCCAGAGTCAGGAGGTCTCACCTGGACAACCCCAACGCCAACAACTCCAACAACAAGCTGGTGGAGGCCCAGGCTCAGCTGCAGGAAGACGTCAGCAGCCAGCCTCTGTCCTGGGAAGAGCAGGAGAGTGGGACAGTCTCAGGAACTACCTCTGGAACCACTGGAGTCTCCTATGAAGTATCATCCGTCTTGACCCCAGATGGAGATGACAGCGATGACATGGACGATCAAGAAACTGTTGTCTGGGAACCTGAAGATGAAGACCGCGAAGACGATCCACTCAGGCACCGGGAGCCTAAGGTTCTGACCCAGGGAGATCATGTTCTGACACTGGCTGACTTGGAAGACTATGTCCCGGAGGGAGGGGAGACCTACGGCTCTTCTGACACATGTGGCCACCCTGTCGAGAAGCCCTGTGAGATCTCCGTGCTCCAGAGAGAGATCGGCGGGTCCGCCGTTGGCCAGCCGGTGCTCCTCAACGTGGGGCGGCCCGTGGCGGTGCCCAGGCAGAGGCCCGGCTTCTTCGGCCGCTTGAGGGAGCACCTCTCCGGCAGCCTCTTCTCATCAACCGTCCCCCAACCCAGAGGAGGAGCCCCGTCCAGAGACGTCCCCATCCAGGTCAGCCACGCAAAGCTGGAAGTCAAACCCTCCTACTACTCAGAGGTGCAGAGAGTCGAAGGCGGACAACAGAGCTACAAAACCAAAGTGTCAACCCAGACGTATGGCTACACATCAGTGGGCAATCCGGTCACTCTTCAGATCAATAAGGACCGGTATCAAAACCAGTAGTGTTGAAAATAGCTGGAGTAGAACCAAGCAAGTTTGCGTTGGCGCCATAACCCTTTGTCTTAATGGGAACACCTCTACTTAAATGTTTAAAAGCATATTCTAACCTTGCATTTACTGCATATGGCAGATCATTCCATTTTGAAGCAACCCATCAGAAAAGTGACAAAAGTGTCTTTTCTCCTGACAAGTGCTCATGCAGTCAGAAGATTGAGTCAGACAAGGTCAAGAAAACAGAATATCCCTGAGGCGTTGGAATATGTGGTTTTAATCATTTCTGAAAGTCATTGCAAGCAGACCAAGAGTCTATGTTGCTCTGCGCCAACACATACTGTATATTAACACGCAGTAATAGAAGTGTTGTATTAGATGTTGGACAGATACCATAGACAGTTTGGAATTTGTCCATTGAACCGTTATCAATGTCCTTATGTTTGCAGACAATTCACAAGTAGCAGCCCTTGTCTCTTGTTGAAGTTTGTAAAGTGAGTACGTTTTAAAGTTACATTTTACTTCAGTAGAACATTTTGACATTTTAGCATGCATAACCTAATTGAGATTGTGAATAGTCAACTACCTAAAGTATATCGGGGGGTAACCTGACATCTGCAGTGATGCCTTTCACTTTGAAAATGTGGTATTGATAGTGATGTGACCCAATTATACTTTCTTTTGTCTTCTGTTTTATGTGTTGTACTTTTTAAGTGAGTTAATCTGTTTGCAATTATCAATAATGCCATTCAGAAAAAAAGGTATAGTGGCCAGTGGTAGCTATAGATTCCGGGAGAAGCTGAGTGTTAAGAGGCTGACTATTCCTTAACTCGTATTAAGAAAATGTTCTACTACAGTAAAATACATTGCTTTCGGGCAAATGACAAAACACCTATTGTGATCATTTGTACATATAATTCCTGTTCAAATAAAATCTGAGAACTTCAGCAAGAAGGAACATTTGTTACAGTTGTATTGTTCTATATTGCAGTTCAATAAAAGGAATTTTACTACAGCCTGGGCTGCCATTAGTGACTATGCTGCACAGAGCTAATATTTCTACATGTAAATCAATTGTGGGTTGGATAGGTGACAAGCTAGTTCAATTTAAAATCTCCTGTAAACAACTTTGTTTACTTCATCATTGTGGAACATAGATACTTAGACTATAGTTCATCTTGCACTGATTGCATTACACAGAAACATTACTACTAACATAGATGTTTTAACGTCTGTTAATTCAGTGCAATGACCCACAAACTCCCCTCAGAATATTAATGTGTGTACGTTGTAGATGTTTAGATTATTGACAGCATGATGGCGTTTTTGAAAGCTGATGTGAGTGTTAATCCATTTCAGATAACCAGATTTAAGTGTGCCCTGTAAGATTTAAAGCACAGTGGTTAGTTCTGAGTAAGTACTTGGGCTCACAGGATTTACGAACTTATTTGAATTCTAAAAGAGAATGACTGCATCTCAAAGATATGTGTGGTGTTTTTGAACTGTCTTGTTGAATTACATGGATACTTTTGTGTAAGAATTTAAATATAAAAAGCACTAATATATTTTGTTTGCCTGTACTGCACATGGCTAGTTCTTTGGAAGACTTGTTTGGGTACTCAAGTGTTTAATCTGAATAAATAAACAGCAAAAGGCAAATATTACATTTCCTGCATCCTCTTTCTTAATGTCTACAATTACAATTATAGGTTATAATTAAATAGGTAGGCGGTTCTATTGACCATATTCACAGTGGCCATTTTGCTGTTATGTCATGCTCAGGTTGGGATATCTTTCCACGCTGTTCCCACCTGAGCATGACATAAGAGCAAAATGGCTGCCGTGTGAATATGGTAAATTCCAATTAATCTGGCAACATTTTTGTTTTACCTATATTCCCATTAAGTGACAAAACATTTATAATCTACATTGATAACCATTTGATGACATTCTGCTGTATATTTGCAGTCATACACTACTCTCCTATACCTTTATCTCCAATATTACAACAAAAGAGTCAGTCACCAGGCAAAATAATCCCACTACTTTTAATATACATGAAAGAACATGAATGACATAAAGATATTTTTTCATGATAAATAATTATTCCTGGAGCTGGGTAGGTTACCCGTATCTAACCACAAGACCACATGCAACGAGCATAACATTTGCACGGTTAAATATTTTAATTGGAGCTTTACGTAAAAAAAAAAAAAGCAGTTATCGTTACAGGGTCAAACATTTATTATACAAACGAATCAATTTCAAAAGTAGACTAAATGCAGCGTCCAGGACACTACATCTTTTAACATATCGATCTACTTAAGTTACTTGATAGTTCAGTCAGAAAGACATACCAAATTACAAATAGATGGGACAAATAAATAGCTAGTGGGGACAGTAGATTTGACCTAGACTTTGAACATAAAGGAATTTACTTATCTTCAAGTAAAAGCCGATGTCTCATGTGCTTGATTCTATGCTATACAATACAGGACTAGCACATTACAGTTTACACATCACTGCTGCATTTGGAAGTGAAATTGCTCTCCTTTTGTTAAATAATAAAACGACCCACTGGATATTATTACAAAGTAGTTGAAAGTGTAAAATAAATGATAAAAAGTATACAAAAGTTTTACAAATTTACAATACAACTGTCAAATAATACACATGAACTGGAGTTACACTACTGAACTGACAAGTTATGGCCTCAAGTACATCATAACGGTAGATCCTAAATAGACATTGGCTTATTAAAAATATGTTGAATTATAATTGTTGAATATTCTGAAACACGTTTTCCTACTGTTTGTAACAGCTGGGATCTGATCCAACTGCGGTAGAACAGTGATTACAGTTGTTAACCAAACTTTAGACGTATCCCAACACTTTGATGAAGTAGACAGGGTTACATATTCAATGGTAAATTACTAACAAGGACTGCAAAAAAAGAGAAGCATTCAATTATCAATATAGGAATTATTTCAACAGTATATAGTCGATTTGCATTTATCCCTGGAGAGCAAAATAGCAGCCATGTTCCTGAGTTCAGTTGTGACATTGATGTTTGAGATCTGCGTTCCTCTAACAACTAAAGAGGACCCAGTGTGGCTTGTGTCCACGGGGACCCGAGTCCTGACATTGTGGTCATTTAGCTGCCCTACGTGCACAGTGCAGTCTAACGGTGGTAAAAGAATCCCTCAGGGAAAAGAATAAAAAGGCAAAATGAAAACAGACCCTTATTTGTCATCAATACATTTCAGACTCTGGCCTATCAACACCTCTTAGGCTGTATGACTACCGGTACTAAAGGCTGTAATATCTGGTACATGGGACGTCCCACGTGACCACAAAATATAGATAAAAATTACATAAGTGGCCACAGACAGAACAGCCCTGGTCTGCTGGTAAGGGAGGGAGCGATGTAACTCTTTACAACAACATGTTACGTTGTTACTATGATCAGGTTACTACAAACATACTGGTTTGCACACTTGATGGGTTATGTCATGTCACATCCCTCCCTGTTCTTACTTGCAGTAGTTATATGGGTCAGGCCAGGCTGCAACATGGACAGAATCAATTCAATATAAAGCCGCAAGCGATATTTGTGTTCAGTAATCCCCACCTTCAATAAGGAACCGACAAAACAAACAAACAAAAGAAAATGGGTATAACATCCTACATACCATCTCAGTCACTTAAATACCCATTCATGGGAGTATCCCTCTTCGACAGACAAAAACAAGACAAAAATGAAGACTTTGTAACCGATCCCCGTCGAAGGAATATATACAGTAAAAGGATTCCACGTTCATTTACAGTATGTTATTATCTTGCGATCACGGCCTCTGATGTGTGAGACATGATCAGGTCTTCGTGAAAAAGGTGAGAGATGCTGTGTGAACTTCCCAGCCCACTGTCTGACGGAATGTGCAGAACTGGAATGGAGGTCTGTGGTTTTGTACGGAGTGGCCGGAAGGAAGGGGTTCGGGGTCCTCGGGGCCTACAAAGTCATTTTGACTTTCTTCACTTTAGTAATTTCCTGGAGAAGATGAGACACGCTGTGTTTTATTCTGAAGAACAATAGCACACTGATCTATGTAGGTAATGATATAACAACTGACTATTTCAGACCATAAGATGAATTTAATATATATATATTTTTAAACATGGTTCAGTAAGTAATTAACTATAACCTGGTTTATCCAAAACTCAATACCTGTGAACTGACCCGTCTACTAAAGAGACATAAATAACTCAACAATATGGCCATGTGAAAATATAGTCTACTGACCGTGCAAAGTCATTTACATTTCTTTGTTGGAACTACAACATGCAACGACAAGCATTTAAACATGCACATTTAACTGTGCAGAGCGTTTCAAGTTCAAGTTCTTTAGTTCAAGTTCTTTAATAGTTGTCATACAGAAGTACAGAATACTTTCATACAAAATGCTTCTTACTGTTACGCTCCAGAGACTGTGCTAGACAAGATAGTATCAAATAACATAATAACATAATATAGCATGAATTTAGAAGAAGAAAATGAGGTCACAGTGTTCGGTATAGACATATGTACAATGTTCTGAGTTACCATATAATATACAATACACAATACTATGCAGTGTACTAATGTACAGTACTATCTAGTGCAAAGCAGAAATGGGATGAGGTACAATTTTAGGTACAATTTACAGTAAGGTGTACGAGTTGTAGTGCAATCCTTCATCCATAAATATAAAGTGTGGGGAGTGGGTGCTACAGTGTGTTTGTTTAAAGTGGGTGTGTGCTATAAAGTGTGTGGAGTGGGTGCTACAGTGTGTTTGTTTAAAGTGAGTGTGTGCGTGTGGATGTGTGTGCTATGTGTGTTTGGTGGTTGTTGTTGTGTAGTGTTCATTCATTGTTCGTTTAGCAGCCTGATGGCCTGGGGATAGAAGCTACTTCTGAGTCTTTCTGTGCTCGCCTTGAGACTCCTGTATCGCTTGCCTGACGGCAGCAGTTCAAAGAGGCAGTTGTTCGGGTGGCTCGAGTCCTTAATAATTCTCTTAGCCTTCCCCTTGCAACGCTTGTAGTAAATGTTCTGGAGGGTGGGGAGCCCCCCTCCAATTGTGCGTTCGGCTGAACGTGTCACTCTTTGTAGTCTGCTTTGGTCTTTTGCAGTGCTATTCCCAAACCAGGAGGTGATGTTGCCGGTCAAGATGCTCTCTATTGTACATGAGTAGAAGTTCTTAAGGATCTTCTGGCTGACTTGGAACTTCCTTAGGCGCCTGAGGAAGTAGAGGCGTTGTCGTGCCTTCTTCACCACACTGTTAATGTGTGTGGTCCATGTCAAGTCCTCGGATATGTAGGCTCCGAGGTACTTGAAGCTGTTGACTCTCTCAACCGGTGCCCCGTCGATGCTGAGGGGGCTGTAGTCCTTGACCCCCGACCTCCTGAAGTCCACAATCATCTCCTTTGTTTTGCTGACGTTCAGGGAGAGGCTGTTTTCCTGGCACCATCCCGCCAGGACCTTGACCTCTTCCAGGTAGGCCCTCTCGTCGTTGGCAGAGATCAGGCCCACCACCACTGTGTCGTCAGCAAATTTGACGATTGTATTGCTACTCCGCTGAGCCACACAGTCGTGTGTGTACAGGGAGTAGAGGAGGGGACTCGGAACACAGCCCTGGGGGGCCCCTATGTTGAGGGTGATGGATGAGGAGGTGCAGTTGCCTGCTCTCACCACCTGGGGTCTGCCAGTCAGGAAGTCCAAGACCCACTGGCAGAGGTCATAGCCCAAGCCCAGGTCCCTGAGCTTGGCTATGAGTATGGAGGGGACTATGGTATTGAATGCCGAGCTGTAGTCGATGAATAGCATTCTCACATAGTTCCCCTGCCTCTTGTCCAGGTGTGATGCTGCTGTGTGCAGCACATGGGATATGGCGTCCTCCGTGGACCTGTTGGGGCGGTATGCAAATTGCAGGGGGTCCATGTTGATGGGGAGGGAGGAGCAGATGTAGCCCTTTACTAGCTTCTCGAAGCACTTCATGGCTATGGAGGTGAGAGCTACAGGGCGGTAGTCGTTGAGGCAAGCAGGCTTGGATTTTTTGGGTACAGGGATAATAGTGGACTTCTTCAGGCAGGTGGGGATGACAGCCTGTTCTAAGGACAGGTTAAATATGTCAGTGAATACTGGGGCCAGTTGGTCGGCACAGACTTTTAGGACGCGGCCGGGGATGCCGTCTGGACCTGCTGCCTTCCTGATATTCACTTTTTTAAAGGTCCGCCTCACCTCATGCTCTGTTACCCTGAACACTGCGCCTCCATCAGTTACTCATCATTACTTTGTCTCTACAACCTCCACTGCCAAGCGGTTCCCATAAACAAGGTTCTACTACATTCTGCTCACTGGTTACTCACCTCAAGTAGAACATCTTTTAACTTCCCATAGGCATCGTCCAAATTATCATTGACAATGACAACATCAAATAAACCAGGTTCTTTACCTGAAAGGACAGGCAGATTGTTTTTTACAAACATTTCTAGGTATGCATATTGAACAAGTGCTGATGTATTTCTCAGTAGAATCAGACTTACTAATCTCCATGTCGACATGAGCTGCATGTAAACGCTTCTGGAGGCTCTCCTCCGACTCTGTTTTTCTGTCCCTTAAACGTTTTTCCTGAAACAAAGAAATCAGGATATCAATCTAAGGGCCTATTATGGGCCATACATTCTATATGCTTAGTTTGTAGTTCTATTATAGACCTTCATTGTCTGTTAATGCCGCATCAAGCGACCAAATCAAATTCCTTGTAACTGCTTGACAATAAAGACCTTTCTGATTCTGATAAGCACTCAATCCAGAAACTGCTTATAAACAGTTATACTATGGAACTAAAAACTAAGCGTGCAGAATATGGTCTATAATAGAACTACAAACTAAGCATATAGAATGTATTATCAGAATCAGAAAGGTCTTTATTGTCAAGCAGTTACAAGGAATTTGATTTGGTCGCTTGATGCGGCATTAACAGACAATGAAGGTAGAATAAAATAAAATGGAATATAATACAATTATAAAATAAAATGGGCCAAAAGTATGAACAGTGAAGTATGAACAAGTATGAAAAGTTTTGAGTGTATATACAAATATATAGTCCAGGAAGAGTGTGTTGGGACACAAGTATTTTCTGTCTGATTATTAAAACTAGGGCAAGTGTATAGAAATATAACACGAAGGAGTGTCTGCTCACTGTTAGTGCTCTCAGATGTGATTTATAGAATTGGCACTATGGTGTCACCTAATGGAGATCCTAATAAAGTCATTGTGGACCATAAACTGCACTCAGGAGTTTGCCTAGCAGGTGTTTGCATTTGCATTTGTTTTAACCTACTTGTTGTACTAGATGGGTGGGATTCACCACATTGGGACAACTCCGACAGGACAATACATTTACTTTCAAATAGTAGTCTAAACCAGTGGTTCTCAACTGGTCTAGCCTCGGGACCCAACATTTTCCTTAGTCATTAAGTCGCGACCCAAAATTTTGAACCACTATGATTTATGTAAAAAAAAAATATTTGCAGTAATACACAATCTTTCAAAACATGAAATAAACACAAAAAAGTGCAACAAAAGTGCAACTATTGCTAAAAACCCAATGAAATAAAAGAATAATAAATAATATATGCTTCTTAGCAGATTTCTTAGCTTAACATAACAGACCTAAATTTGGGGCAACTAATGGGATAACTGAGTTTGCAACAAAAGTGCAACTAGGGCTAAACCCCAATGAAATAAAATAATAATAAATAATATGCTTCTTAGCAGATTTCTTAGCTTATCATAACAGACCTAAGTTTGGGGGAACTAATGGTAAATGGCTGCTTTTTTATATAGCGCTTTTATCCAAAGCGCTTTACAATTTGTTACTCACATTTTACCCATTCACACACCGATGGCGGAGGCAACCATGCAAGGTGCCAACCTGCTCATCGGGAGCAATTAGGGGTTAAGTGTCTTGCTCAAGGACACATCGACACGCTGCCTGGGAGGAGCAGGAATCGAACCGGGAACCTCCGGATTGCCAGACGACTGCTCTACCTCCTGAGCCACTGTCGCCCCTAATGGGATAACTGGGGTTGCAACAAAAGTGCAACTAGGGCTAAAAACCCAATGAAATTAAATAATAATAATAAATAATTATGCTTCTTAGCAGACTTCTTAGCTTAACATAACAGACCTAAGTTTGGGGGAACTAATGGGATAACTGGGATTGCAATAAAAGTGCAACTAGGGCTAAAAACCCAATGAAATAAAATAATAATAAATAATATGTTTCTTAGCAGATTTCTTAGCTTAACATAACAGACCTACGTTTGGGGGAACTAATGGGATAACTGGGGTTGCAACAAAAGTGCAACTAAGGGCTAAAAACACAATGAAATAAAATAATAATAATAATAATAAATAATATATCCTTCTTAGCAGACTTCTTAGCTTAACATGCAGGGAACTAATGGGATAACTGGGGATGATGTTTGCTCCTGACAAGAGTCTCAAAGTCTGGGGTGATGGTAGACAAAGCAACTCTGAGGTCATGCTCAATGTCCAATCTGTTCCCCCGCTTTGTCTTCAGCTGGACCAGAGCTGAGAAGCCACTTTCACAAAGATAGGTAGTGAAAAAAAAGAAAAAAAAAAAAAAATTACGTTTTTTTTTTTTTTTTACACACACATCCGCGACCCACTCAAAATGGCCCCGCGGCCCACTTTTGGGTCGCGACCCACCAGTTGAGAAACACTGGTCTAAACTGACTCTCACTTTCTGGCACTTCTCCTATGTGGCAAACACCACTAGGGGTGTGAAAATGTCTCGACTCTAATATGCATTGCGATGCGGACGTTGACAATTCAGCATAGATGCAGTGACAGAACATAATCGATTATTTAAAAAAATATTGTACTCTCTTGCTAGCTTTTATGTTCTTTTACAATGTAGTGCTTTGGGATTTTCTCCACAACTATAAAGCGCCCTACAAATCAAATATATTATTATTGTAATATTAAAGCTAGTGCCAACAGCTGGGTATCGAGATACCTTTCTAGTATCTGTATCATGCAACACTAGTAAAGACATTTATTTTGACATTCTGATTTAAAAAACGTTCTAAATAAACGTTTATTTATCTGACTGCTTGTATTGATGAAAAAGTAGCCATGTGCAGTAATATAGATTATAAAATTGAGGATGTAATAGATTTTTGAGCTGCATCGAGATGCATCGTAGAATCTAATCGAATCGTGGACAGCTGAATCGTAATCGAATAGAATCGTGAGGCCAGTGAAGAAGATTCACAGCTCTAAACACCACCCATCTGGTCCTCGGAACAGATTAAAACAAAAGACCAGAGGTTCTGGATTTACAGAGCCCCGTTCTCACCAGGATGTTCATGGACGGAGGCTGGATGGAGACGTAGATAGGATCCAGGTCTGTCCTCTTGATGTTCTTCACACCCTGCATGTCGATGTCCAGGATACAGATGAGGTTCTTGGCCCGGACATCCTGCACGGCAGCTCTACTGGTCCCATACATGTTGCCAGAAAACTCTGCATTCTCGATGAATTCCCCATTCTCTATCCCAGCCTTCATTATGTCCCTTGTAACATAATGATAATCTGAGGCGGGGGGGTGGGGGAGACAACAAGAATATTGAGATAATAAGAAGCAGCCACCAACTGGTAAAACGAGAAAAGTGATTTAATATTCGTTAAGTTAACGGTTAGGCATTAGTGGTCACAGAGAAAGAGAAGAATCTACCTTTGCCGTTCTCTTCACCAGGCCGGGGGTTCCGTGTTGTATCTGAGAGATGATAAAACATACATTTAGTTGGTGATAGTTGTGTAGATGTACTGATATATCGGCAGACAATCTGTATCAGCCGCAGTGGGCTTTAAAGAAGAAAAAAACACAACCGGTATCCGGTCATTTATTTTTACAGACAATATTTGTCTGATTGTAGAAGTTGCATTTCTGTGACCTTCATACAGGTAGAGGTTTGCTTGATGCACGATGTGCCAAGTGAACAAAATAGCACAGTGAAAAGGACTTTCGGTTAAAGAACAAATGCATTTCAGTTAATTTCCCCTTTCATTTGTGCGATTGTGTCCTTTATTCGTGTCGTAAGGGGCTGTCTTAAATGCTTCGAACGTTCGATTCGATGGCACAAGCTTCGAACATTAAAAAAAATAAAAATAAAATCAATTTTTATTTTTTTACTTCAATTTGTGTGTGTGTGTAGGTGTGTGTGTGTGTGTGTGTGTGTGTGTGTGTGTGTGTGTGTGTGTGTGTGTGTGTGTGTGTGTGTGTGTGTGTGAACTACCCATCCCAGTTAGGACAGCCGAATCCCGTCCAATCTTTCGCCGTCAACTAAAGACTCACTTCTTCAACCATTATCTGAAATGATAAAAAAAATAAAAAAAATCTAACCGTGACTAACCTTACTGTCATGCACTTGTCCTAATAAACTAACCTACACTGTAACACGCAACACTTTGATGAACATTGTTACTCAGCTGATAGAGTTGTACCCTTCTTGCTGTCTTGTCGTACAGAACTTGTAAGTCGCTTTGGATAAAAGCGTCAGCTAAATGACTAAATGTAAGTGTGTGTGTGTGTGTGTGTGTGTGTGTGTAGGTGTGTGTGTAGGTGTGTGTGTGTGTGTGTGTGTGTGTGCGCGCACCTTGTAGAATTCCACACATAAGAAAGAAAGATACTGGGATGAATAAACAAAATAGGAAATAAAATGTAGAAATGCATGCAATACATAAATAAATATGAATCTCCATATATGAAATATAACATTTAGATAAGGTGCTACTGAGATGTTTTGGTGAGTTCTTTGTTTTTTTGTGGAAGTTGCCCTTCTTAAAAATGCATGAACATTCACTGATAATTGGTCTGTAGTGGAGTCTACATTGCCGGACCATGTAGAATCCGGACCTTGTAGACTGACATAATTATGTGCATAGTTTAGTCTACACAGGCCATATTTCAAATAATCAAAATCTTACTTCATTCATCTTAAACATTCTTGATTTGGGGGATTGGTAGTTCCCATGAAATCTGAAGTTGTTAAAACGACAACAGCGATCCACCTTGAATTAAATCACACAGCCGAGTGAAACCTTGTTGGATGCGTCACAGTCACGAAAGGGGCTACTTAATTAATTAATCCAACCCACTTTATTTATAGAGCACATTTAAAAACAACAACGTTTACGAAAGTGCTGTACAAGTCCCACAACATAAAAAAAAAAAAAAAAAAAAATATAAAAAAAAAAAAAAAATCGAAGCTTCGAATTAAAATCGAAGCTCGGCCCCGAAGCTTCGATTGCCAAAAAAAGCTTCGAAGGTCAGCCCTAAACCCACCCCTCCAAGCACTCGTGATACCGACTTCCTTATCCGACGAACAATCAACTGTACCGTTTCAAGTTTCCAGTTTATTTTATTTATCACATGGTCAACGGTACAATGAAATGTGTTGGACGAGAGACACAAGTCAGCTCAGCAGTAGGAGCACTAGACGCATTCGAGTAAGTCATATAAAGAGAAAATAAAACAAGCTATAAGTAAATGGAATAACATTTCTAACATTCCCATATCAACATATCGGTCGATATCGATAGTAAAGAAATCTGATATCAGTATATTGGCCTCAAAGAAACATTATCATTACATCCCTAGTTGATGAGACCCTATATCCTTATTTTCCATAATGAATAATAGGACGTACATTGCTAATAGATCACGTCCGTTCTCACACAGCCAGTTCTACTATAGCACTGATACCTAGAAAGTAGTAGGTAATTTAGTTAATGCCAGAGCAGCTAACACAAGTAATCATGTACGACCCAGGACTATGCTTGCAACTGGAACAAGAACATTCTCTTATCGTGCTGTGAAGCTGTGGAATAATTTACCTGAGCAAATTAGGAGCTTATCAAAATAAAACTAAATATAAAGGGTCTTTTTTTTTCAATGCAATGTAAAGTGTAACTTTTACTTGATTAACTTTTAATCAGTATATAAATGTAATGTGTAATCTTTTCTTTTTTAAACTAACTTGTATTTCTTGAATGTATGCTTCCTGTATTGTTTTTTGTCACATGTATTAAGTGTGTTTTTATGCTATGGACTCTAAAAGAGATCCAAACAAACAAAACAAACAAACTCTAAAATCAAATGCTCTCACTGACAACACGTATACGTGTCTATTCCGAGGGCCAACTTACGGGAAACACTGAAGCCAAAGACACCGTCGTACTCCTTCATGAGTTTCTTTAGCAGCGTGCTCTTCCCCGCCCCCGATGGGCCGCTCAGCACCACAGGCCTGGGTCCAGCCATAGCTGCAGGACAGGAGGAGAGGGTGAGTGGAGGAATGGGAGGAGAGGGAGACGGGGGACTTTAGTACCGAAAGGAAAAGTACACACTGGCCTGCAACCCCAAGTGGGTGGGGTTCAGGCTACATTCTGGAAGGCATGAGTCATAATGGAAGATCAACAAAACAGCTCTGACAGAAAATGAGAGAGTGAGCGGTCATTTGAGTACAAGACGTCAAACTGTTGTGACGAGGCTTATTTTAGTGAAGTGAAAATACAAAATATGTTCCTTTACTTATTTTTACATGTGATGATCACACACTCTGATGCTAACGAAAACATGTCCCTACAAGACCGGCGGAGGCAATCAACTGATTATTAAGTCCTGTTACCAAGGTGTTGTAATGGAACAATGGCCCACTGGGCCTGATTGGAGAGCCCTTATCGAGCTTGTCGCGGGGCAAGGAAGAACAGCACAGGCCTAATGGGAGAGCGCTGATCAAGCTTGTTGTGGCAAGATAGCGGTATATAGGCGGGAGGTTAGACGGTTGCTATGGACATACCATGTTGGTGGGTTACTTACATCAGTTTCTATTGTGAAACTGAGATTTCCTATGGCATGTTTTTCACACAAGACTTCCAAACCATCTTTTAACCAAAAACATCTGCCTGTCAACACACACACAGTCTATGGGAGTGATTCTCTACAAATAGTGGCTTGTCCCAGAAATGTGACATCAGCTTCCCAACAAGGCCTATAGGCTAAGAACAATGTTTGTTAATTAAAGGCACAATAAAACTATGGCTGTACACAGTTTTTTCTCAGGTTAGCTGCACAACAACAAGAACAAATAACACATTTAATATTTCATGTATAGTTCTTAGTATCTGGAAAGTAGATCTTGTTCTTCCATTACATAAAGGTGGAGATATAAGTAATCTAAATAACTATTGACCAATATTATCCAAGCTATCCTGTCTAGGGAAAATCCTGGAATCACTGGTAAATGATCAACTAAAAACCTTTCTCTCAGATCACACTGTATTACATAGCACTATCACAGCCACTACTCTAGTTGTAAATTATATAGTATCCGACCTTGACAAAAGAAAACACTGTGCTGCCCTTTTTGTAGATCTCTCAAAAGCATGACACAGTTGCTCACTCTCTTCTTTTTGCAAAAGTTAATGAATGTTAGCTTTAATACATTTGCTTGCAAATGGTTTCAGAGATATTTATTTGAGAGACGTCAGTGTGTGATCATTTACATATATCCACTGTGAATTTGTCTATTATTGAGAGTTGAATCAATCAATCAATCAATCAAATTTTTTTATATAGCACGTTTAAACATGATGCTTGTCAACCAAAGTGCTTCACATAGCTAAGCTAAGAACAAAGAAAAGTATAAAATAACCAGAAAAAAAACCAATCAACGGATAGACAAAGGAAAAACAGAACAACACGTCAACAAGTAAGTCAAGAGTCAAAGTGAGTCAGGGAAGGCCAGGCGATATAGGTGGTCTGAGGGGGAGAGAAAGAGAATGGCCTTGATCCTGGCTATGGACCGGAGCTGGAAAAAGCACCCCTTAACCACCGAGTTTACCTGCCTATTGAAGGAAAACTCGGGGTCAAAGAGCATTCCCAAGTTTTTAACAAAGGGCTTGACTATAGGGAGACAGGTTACCCAGGCTGCTGGCAATTTTTGTACAGAAACTAAACCTATTTTTCCTATGCTTAGCAGAAGGAAGGTCGTTGAAGCAAATTTTCTGTTTTGAATTATGGAGACGTAGTTTATAGACTAGGGCTGGGCGATATGGCCAAAAATGATATTGCGATATCGATAACAATATCATATCACTCGATAAAAAAAAAATCAAGTATTAAATTATATATATATTTATTTTAATTAAACAACAGATGTATGTTTATTTTTGCAGCAATTCTTGTCGTTGCCGCCATCTTTAGTGTTACATCCCCTCACACTCCAGTTCTCAGGCTGCAGCTGGTTTGAAAGGGGAGTTGAACAGTTCTGGCTCTGCTAGTTTCTTATCTATCTTTTTTGGTGGACAAACCACCGCACATGTGCACCGTGACTCATGACTGGAGACTAGCTCTGCTAGCACACATAGCCTACTGTGTACAGACGGTTTCAAACTGTATTTTAAATTAGAAAGCAAACAAAATAAATGGACAAGAGATAAATAAATCTCAATTTGGTCAGTATTGTCATTTGGACAAGCAAAGCCATTACTTTAAGTTGCAGGCAAGAAAGACAAGTCTGTCCACTGTCTCTGGTTTTAAAACTGCCCTGTTGCAGGTCACAAAAAAATAAAAAAATAGATATTTTTTTCTTTTCGATACCGATTATTAAAATATATCGCAATAATTATCGTTATCGTTATATCATCCAGCCCTATTATAGACATGCTGCTGCTTCCACTCTAAAGCCTTTGTATTCTGTATATCATTCTGCCCTGGTTTATCACCAGTTATGGTACCCGTCATTGTTTCCTGTATGCTAAGGTTGGGTGGTCCTCACTGGTAGAGAGACGTGACTTGCACTAGCATCTGTTTCTATATAAAGCCATTATTGATGACCTTCCACCTTACATCACTTCATTACTGTACTGGAACTCTGGGCCCTCATTTATCAACGTTGCGTACGCACAGATGTGCGTAACCCGTGCGTACGATCGTTTCTAAGCAAAGTGTGGGACTTATCAATTTGAACGTGTGCTTGACTTTGTGCGTATATTTACGCACAGCTCCAGCCGTGCGTACCTGGCGCCCGGTGGTAGAATATGAAGCCTGCAGTCTGCAACGCGGAAATAAGCTTCCTGGCGTGTTCAACTTCTGTACTATGACCCGTAATTCATTGTAGTTCATTGTAAAATAGCGACAGTAGTGTAATTATAACGTGCTCACGTCACGCGCGAACAAGAGGTTGGCCTGCTTGTTTGACACGGGGGGGCAGACGCAGAACACCCACCTCCAAACGCGATTAAATATTGTTTCAAATTAAAAGCGAAATACTATTATTTTGTGTCATGTTTCCAAATAAGATTGGTCGCAACGAAATGCTTTCTACTTCAATTTGTTGGTTAGAATAGATGACCTCCGTTGAAACTTCACTGAGACTAACAGTCTATTTGTGAGCTCCCGCACAGACGTGATAATAATAATAATAACAATAATAGCTTCATTTTATATAGCGCCTTTCAAGAGACCCACGGTCGCTTTACATAGATAGGGGGGGGGGAATAACAAAGTAACAAACATAGTGGACAGACACAACATATACATATGATGATGGAATTCATTCAAGTCCTTTCCACCCTCGGGTCTTTGCCACCGGCACGGTCCATCGTGATATTGGAGATGGATCGAGCAATAGACTGTTACTGTAGCTGTCAAAGCTCCATCACAAATGCAGTTATGTGAATAGAAAGGGATTCCACTCAGTCAATGTTGCGATGCGCATTGGCCTGATACATGTCGTTGCTGCATGCCGGGAGGAAAGGCATGCTGCATGTTTTCAATTCATTAAATAGAACGGATACTTTTTGCAAGGGTTTACTGTCATACAAATAATCAACCAACATACTGTAACTTTTCAGTGCACGTTCTTATTTACATTGTGACAACAGCCGTGTGAGCTCCTGCAGTGACCCGCACACAGACATGATGGAATTCAAGTTCAAGTTTGTATTGATCACATATAGGCAGGCTACACATGGCATAGGCTACATCATACATGGCAGTGAGATTCATTGTTCTCGTATTATTGTTTATATAGGCTACCCAATACCGACATCAAAATAGATTGTATGCCTCTACAAATCATATGCAGGTATATCCTGTATAAGACAATTAACTAAAATGTGATTTCATTGGATGTGCACTGTCAACTAATGCTTGTATATCTTATTGTGTGTTGTCATGTTTGTTTATGTGTTTGTTTAAAAAATAATAAAAAAATAAAACACAAAAAAAAATCATATGCAGGTAGAAAATTGACGGAAAATCCGTTGCGATTTGGAATAAAATTTAGGAGAACTTTAATCCCTGGGTATTAATCGAACGAAACGGAAAAAGGCAGTCATATTCCAGCACGGTCTTTATTAGTTAATATGGTCTTTAAGTTAATAGATATCATATCCGACATTACCGTACGTGTACATGTCTGTCAGCCTGTCACGTATTTCTCCCATAACACGCTTTGCTCGGCTTAGTCCATTTTTCCACATTTAATGGGGGTGTTCCATTACCTTTCCATATGGTTAATTACGGGCGGTGCTATATACAAATACTTAAAATCGTGCACGAGCGTGGAGCGTAGAACGTAATGGTATTTATCAACACGGAGTGTGCGTACGACCCGTGTACGCACGTGTAATAAATCCCGATTTTCACACTGATGAAAAAAGAACATGTGGACGTGGCTCTACTAAGCGAAACGCACATTTTAGAGGAAGACATAGATACGTTAGCGGATAACATATACCATAATATTAGTCACTCTTCTTTTGGTACGAGAACTCGAGGTGTAGCCATAGTCGTCAGACGTAAATTAAATATCGAATTAAAAGGGGTATGGTCGGATGCTGAGGGGCGTATAACTATAGCTAGGATTGTACATAATAACAGGAAAATAGCGTTGGCAGCGGTATATGCCCCAAATTTGTACGAAGTGGGTTTCTTCACTTCACTAACCGGTGAAATGTTAAACCATCCCGAGTACTCATTTATAATAGGTGCGGATTTTAATGCCATTTGGAATCCAAGGATGGACAAATCTTACCTTGCCTTTTCCAGCGAACAAAAAAATTCATCTAAAGCATTAAAAGATTGGTCAAAGACTACAGGGGTAATTGATTTATGGCGTTCACTTAATCCCACGACCCGAAAGTACTCCTGTCGATCGGCGAGACACAACACATTATCCAGAATTGATTACGTCTTTGCATCCCCGAGACTATTTGATAAATATGAAGTGGAAATGATACCCAATGCGCTTTCAGATCACTGTTATTTAATCCTAAAAGCAACATTTGGTATACTATCTTCCCGGGCCCCAAGATGGCGTTTTTTAATACTATGCTGCTTAACAACAAGGAATTCATTACACAACTCAAAGAAGCTCTCACAGTATTCCTACGGGAGAATGCAAACGTGGTGCAAGACCCCAGAATAATATGGATGTCGGTAAAGGGTATGATCAAGGATTTCACGGATAGATTTTCCTCCATATTGCGCAAATCAATGCACAAAACTGTCTGAAATGGAAACGCTTTACTCAACGTTATTTAATTCTTTAAAATACAACAACTCAACTAGACTAGAAAATCAAGTTAACATTCTAAAAACAGAGATCAATGCAATATACAGACAAAAATCGGAAATGCAAATACGCAGCACAAGACAACAGCAGTATTTCCAAGGTTCTAAACCTAGTCACCTATTAGCCATGCGATTAAGAATTAATGCAAAATTTGCAGATATAACTGCCATTAGAAAACAACAAGTACTTGTAACAGACCCCAAAATAATAAACGATACATTCAAATAATTCTACTCCGACTTGTATAATTCAGAAACGACCTTTGATCAAAACAAATTGGACATATATCTTAATCAAATTATTCTCCCTAAACTTTCGGAGGACGACGCTAAACAGTTAGAAGCACCGATCACATTAGAAGAACTCAAGAAGGCCATATCCGGAATGAAAAATGGTAAGGCTCCGGGAAGAGACGGTATCCCATCAGAAATGTACCTTTCTTGTTGGGACATATTTGGACCCTTATTACTAAATATGATCTTATACTCAGTCAAGGAGGGGAGCTTCCATAAACACCACAATATCGCACTCATTTCAGTCCTTCTCAAAAAAGACAAAGACCCCACCGAGTGCAGTAGTTACAGACCTTTAAGCCTCCTCGGAACCGATGTCAAACTGTACTCTAAGGTATTAGCCATCAGATTGCAAAAGCATATGACGTCTTTAGTTCATCCGGACCAAACTGGCTTCATAAGAGGTCGCCTGATCAATGATAACATAAGACGAATACTGCACGTACTAGATGCAGACAAAGAGGACACCACACCTAAGGCGATGCTATCCCTGGATGCTATGAAAGCATTTGACAGGCTGGAATGGTCGTTTCTATGGGCAGTATTAGAAAGGATGGGGTTAGGAAAAGGATTCATTGATATGATTAAAGTATTATACAAGGACCCATCGGCCATGATTACAACAGGCACATTCATCTCCGAAATCTTTCCGGTATCACGCTCAGCCAGACAGGGTTGCCCTCTTAGTCCCGGACTATTCGATCTATCATTAGAGCCTTTAGCACAATATATAAGACAATCCCAATACATAGAACCAATCGTAATCAAGGGCACACAACATAAAATTAGTTTATATGCGGACGACGTAATATTGTTCATGCAAAACCCCAACACCACATTGCCGCATCTACTCAAGTTGATAGAGAACTTTGGTGATTTATCGGGATTTAAAATAAATTGGCCGAAGTCGGCTTTCCTTCCACTTAACATCCATGCAAAAAAAGACACAACCCTCCCAGGTGCGATACCCATGGTAAAACATTTTAGATGCTTGGGTGTGGAAATATTTCCCACCATAAGACAAACGGTGAAGCACAATTACACAAAAATACAGAACAAAATCAAAGACGACCTGGACAGGTGGGCAAAACTTAAAAACTCAGTACAGGCAAGGGTATCAATAGTTAAGATGGATGTATTACCAAGAATCAACTTCATCAGCTCAATGCTACCGTTACCCCCTCCAGAGGGCTACTGGAAAAGATTACACTCCTCCACATACAAATTTATTTGGAATAACAAACCACCTCGCATAAAAAGATCCACCGCACAGAGAAATAAAGCAGACGGTGGCATGGCAGTTCCAGATTTTTTACAATATTTTAAGGCTTTCACATTAAGACCATTGACAATATGGTTTGATCCCCAGGCTTTGGTATCTTGGAGAGAATTGGAAGAAAACATAGTAGCCCCACAGAGACTGAAGGACATAGCACACACTAAACTTTCAATCAAGCACTGTGAGCGGAAATTTGGCCCCATAATTACCCATGCAATCAGAACATGGCGGGAAACACAAAAAAAATATCCTAACCCTCAAAAATGGCATAATCACACTCCCATATTCAATAACAATTAGGGATGCCCCGATCGATCGGCCACCGATCGTTATCGGCCGATAATCAGTATAAATATGCGATCGGGGAATTCCGATAATTAGTCATATTCGCCGATCGCGGAAACTGATCAAGTGGATATCTCACTCGCTTGTCTCAGACACACAGGACCTGCAAACTGCTCCTCCTCCCTAGCCCCGCCCGTACCCGTGTAGAGTTTGTAAACACAGAGGAGGCGGACCTCCTCTGCTGAGTCTAGATAGTGCATTCGACCTGAGCTAACGTTAGCTACCTAGCTATCGTTACTGTTTAAACAAAATTACCCAGTCAACTATTCACTTTTAGTAGGCATTGTCTAACGGTATTTAGCCGGCTAGCTACTGATAGCTCCGGATATCAACAAATGCCCCAGGAAGTCCAGTAGCCCATGTTGATATCTCCGTTAGCTTGCGTTAGCTTGCGTTAGCTTGCGTTAGCTGACGTTAGTTCACGGTTCAAAACGAAATGTCCGATTGAACTAAATAGTTGTCTTAACGTCATCTAGCCGGCTAGCAGTAGCTACAGATAGCTCCTGATATCAATGTCTTATAACATTGATTGAATGCGTATTCGAGCTGAGGGCTTGCTGAATGTGAAATGACCAAAGCATAACGTTACCCGGCAATAGGGTCCCGCTGCAGCGCCGGAGAATCCTTTTTGGAGCTAGGGCTACTAGAGTACACACAGACAGTGGAGCTGTTTGCAGATAGCGAGCATTTTGACTTGTTGCGTGGTGGCGATGTCTCGCAGATAATACAAGTACAAGTCTAATTATATAATATATATATTTTATTAAAAAAAAAATTTTTATATAAAATAATTTTTAATTTCTTTTTAATCAAAAACGATCGGTATCGGATCGATATCGGCCGATATGGCTCACGACGATCGGTGATCGGTATCGGTGGCAAAAAACGTGATCGGGGCATCCCTAATAACAATGCACTCTTAATGGGAAAACGTCCTATAAGATTCCCTATATGGGAAGAGCAAGGCATACACTCATTAGGGGATATTTTTAATAACCAGGGCTTCTGTAGTTATGGAGAAATATGCACAAAGTTTAACCTCACCGAGTCCACATGGCTTTTTTTACATACAGTTACGCCTATGTTTGAAGTCTCACGGTGTTCCATTACACATACCAGTTGAACACCACAGATACCACAAATTTTTCTATGAAAGAGAAACATTGGGAGGTTTTATATCAGGTTTTTATTATCAATTACTAACGTCCTCGTATGAAACCCTTCAACTAGACACTGTCTGGAGGAGGGATATTCCAGACCTGGAAAGTGACTTTGATTGGCAAGAAGCATGGGCAAATGTGGCGTCTTACATCAAGGAACCCGGACCATCAACAAATCAATCTTAACTATATTCACAGGACATACTTGACTCCTATAAGACTGAACAGAATGGGCCTGAAACAGGACTCAAAATGCTCCCAATGTACAAATGGAGACGAAGGGACATTTATGCACATGTATTGGGACTGCCCACCAGTTAAGGCATTCTGGAAAGATGTGACCCATCAATTATCAAAACTCGTATCTTGGAATATACCAGTACACCCCTCTGTATTGCTTTTAAATGATGTTTTTGAGTTTGCAGTAAATCCACAGCTAAAGAGATTGGTCTTATCGGGTATCACAGTAGCTAAAAAACTGATCGCATCACGCTGGTTTCAACCGGAAAAAATTTGCCGGAAAGTTTGGTCTCTTACATATCTCGATGTGATATATCAAGAAATATCTACAGCAAGAATTCTGGGTCTCAACGAATCCAAAATGTCAATGTGGGTAGAAGTGGTGGAGAGAATAAAAGCTAGCTTATAATGGTAGTGTCTGGTTAGGAGTGAGGGATAATGGAGGTACTATCCAAGGAGGGGTCCGGGAGGGGGGGGTTCGAGCTGGAGCATATGTGTGTAGGGTTTTAGAAAATAGGTATTAGGGGTATGTCCTATATAAACATTTATATAATTGTTAATTTCGCTGGATATACACTGTATACGGTTAAAATGTTATTATAGACTTTTTTTTTTTGTCTTGTTTCTGTACTTGCATGTAATTTTAACCACCTTGACTGTTAGTTTCATTATGCATTATGTGTTGAGTACTGACTTTTAATAATTTTTGTTTTGCAATAATAAAAAAAATAAAATAAAAAATCCCGATTTTTCTGTGCGTACACACATTCTAAATTCTGTGCTTAAGAACGGAAATAGAACACTTTCTAAGAATTGTTGATAAATGAGGGCCCTGGACCCTATCATACTCACTCTGCTGATTGGGTTACACTTAACTAATTCAGAGCCAGGGGGCGCTAGAACTAGAGATGTTCCGATACCATTTTTTCCTTCCCGATCCGATTCCGATACCTAAGCTTTGGGTATCGGCCGATACCGATACTGATCCGATACCAGTGCATACATTTTTATATATACTGTTTTTTAGCAATAACTAGAAAGTAATGGTATTTATTCAACAACAGGTGATTGTATAGATTAGTATTAGTATCATTAATTGACAACTATGCTCAATGAGTTCACCCACGGAAAGGTTGTTGGGACATTGGTTCCGCACGGACGTTTAATCTTTTTTTATAAATGTATAAAAAAAGAAAATAATTTTTTTTACTTTTTTCTTCTTCAAACTAAATCCTCAATTTGAATAAAGTGATTAATCTGATTAAATGAGTCTTATTTTTTTATTAAATCAACTTTCTTTAATGAATATAACTAATCAGTTTCGTCAACATAAATAATCCAATAAGGGCACGGTTGGTACGAAAGTGATGGTGACGTCTTATAGTATAATATTATAATATTAGTGTAGCCTAAACTTTATCTGCAACTGTGAAGAAAAACCCCATTGGTTTAAACAGATTGAATAGACATATACAAAAAAGATTAAAAAAAAATTAAAAATTATTTTTTATTCGAATGTTGATTTATTAGAATTCGAATGTCAACATTATGATCGAAGCTTCGAAGCATTCGGTACAGCCCTAACTCGCCGATACCGATACCAGCATTTCCGATACTGGTATCGGTATCGGAACAACTCTAGCTAGAACGCCATCGCTTTAATCAATGGGGAGACTGCGAAATTTGCGAGTGCTTAAAATATATCTTATATTATAGCTATGGGTCTAATACACCCGTCGATTGTCAGTGAGTTGCTTCCAGTCAACATGCACAAAACAGATTGTTTTTTCATCCGTACATTTCCGTTTTATACCGTTTTGAATATGAGTAGTTTGTGATTCTTAGTAATCCCAGGAAAAGACGCGATAATAGCGTTTTAGTGGAATACACTTATCACATTGTAATTTTTCGCCTGATTAGCAAATCTTCCTGAAATCAACGCTAGATTATCATTATTATGTCTCCTCGTCCATACATGAAATGGCCCTCGTAGCGGGGCACTCCCCCCCCCACTCCCCCCCCCCCCCCCCCCCCCCCACCGCAACCAACGGTAAAAAGCACAACACATTCCACACAGACAGCTTCGATCGCGGTAGAAAGAAATATCAGATCAATGCAAGATTGGATATATAGAGTCCTTACCTGGTCTCTGATGTAATGCAAAAAAAATAATCCAATTATCTGATCGCCATTCCAAATACTGCTCGTGGAGGTCCGTCCCACATTGTCTGGCAATTTGCATATGAAGGGGGGGGGGGGGGGGGGGGGGGGCAGCATCGCAGATGTACCGTTGTAAACACTAGTCCTGCCGGAGTATTTAAACCCCGCCGGCATGGCTCAGATCGGCCCAGAAAAGAAACTACACCATTTCTAATGGAGTGCAATACCGGCTGGAAGGCGTAGGCGGCGGTATTTGCCCTTTTGTGAGCTCAGACCCATTCCCAATGATAACATCAGGCTGGATGGATGAAAAATGAATGGATATAGCTAATAAAAGGAATAACGATTAAACCCTGAGTTTTCTCGTGATTGGCGCTGAATGAGTTAAGGTCCCCAAAGTTTACACTGAATTAGGAAAATCTGCTTTTAGCTTCTGTGCCCCCGAATGTTTTGCAATACACTTTAAAACTCAATACTTTAGTATTCATTTGCCAGTTTAAATCTATAATAGCTACCCATTTCACCTCAGTCTGTAGTTGCTTTAATTCATTTAAATTGTTTAATGAATTAAATTGTCTGTTTTTATGTTGTTCTTTGTATTTATTATGTACTGTATTTCTCAACGTCATTGTAAATGAGCTTGCTTCAAGTTTAAATAAAGATTGAATGAAACCGGAAACATAACGTAATTTGAGTGGAAGTTATTGAGTTAGCCTAATTAGGCTAATAAAATATAGGATAGCCTAAAGATGTATAGACGGACAATGTTAGTCAAATGTACGTTTTTTATGTTTTTGTTTTTTTATTCAAATCAAAAGTAAGTAAGTACATTTGATTTATATAGCACATTTCTAGATACAGGATCACAAAGTGCTTTCCAGTCAAAAAAAGAAGAACATCAAACAACATCAGCAATACATAGAACCAATCAAACACACCAACTAGAAAAATATAATACAAAGTAAAACCAAGATAAAACTAGCCAAACCTGTCTGAACAGTAGTGTTTTAGCTGGGTTTTTGTTCCCTGAATGTTTCTACTGATCCGAGACAAAGGGAGGGCATTCCAGTTTGGGAGCAGCTCGAGTTGCAAGTCAGTAATAATAATAATAATAATAATAATAATAATAATATATTATAATAATAATAATAATAATAATAATAATAATAATAATAATAATAATAATAATAATAATAATAATAATAATAATAATAATAGCTTAATTTTATATAGCGCCTTTCAAAAGACCCAAGGTTGCTTTACATAGGGGGGGAAATAACAAAAGTAACAAACATAGTGGACAGACACAACATACAAGTCAGAAATTAGGGTCAGGTTCTAGGTTCTAGGGACAGACAAGAGACAATAGAAGTTTGTCAGAGGATCTAAGGGCCCGGTTTGTTGAGCGAGGTGTACGAAGGTTGATTGATTGATTGAAAACGTTATTAACAGATTGCAGAATGGGTACAATACAGTACAGCTCAATACTAACAACTGCTAAGAGGATGAAGACCAGAAAAATACTTTCGTCTTGTTTACATAAGGGTCCTCCATTTTTCAATGAATCAAGACATTTATGACATACAAGACATATAAATATACGGTACTGTGTAAGAAAGAGAGATCATTAAAAAATATACATCCGAAGGGGAAGAAACTGTACATTGGAGGGGGTTGGGGGGGGGGGCGATTTTGACATTTACCAGGGCCAGTTTCTAATTGCAGCCACCCGTAGGTGCTCTTTGAGGTCTGAAACGTATCCAGGTGATAGACCATGAAGGGCTCTAAAAGTAGTGTAGCACCTTAAAATTAACTCTAAATTTTAATGGGAGCCAAAACGAAGCATTGCAACCAGATATCTAGATATAACTAAGTGGGTTATCTATTCTAGCCCATCATAGCAATAATCTATATTGATGAAGAATCAATTACACTGATGACTTGGACAAAATAGGCTCAGATTCATTTGATGTGAAATCACCCTTTAAATCAAAGATTAAAAATGTTTAATAAAAAATAATCAGCACCTCATCGTGCCACAACAAAGCATTGTCCAACAACTTATCACAAACAGAGGGCAAGCCACAACCTACACAGCTGGCCTGGCGTATTGGTCTACCCTGCTACTGAATTATTTTCTAAGGGTGGGAGAAATAGCCTAATCGTCTCATGTGATAATCATGATTTTACCATTTGCGATTCTGCCACAATGCACAAAATTCAATAATTAAGCCTAGTTTTCTTAGTCCAATTTGGTGGGTTTTGATTAAACATTTTTGATTTTTTTCCTGGAAAGTGAAGTAGCCTAAAGCTCAAGGTTCTAACCATACATAGTTATTATGCAGTGAGCTGTAATATATATATATATTTATTTTAATAAATAAAATAATAGGCCTACTTAGTCCTAATAATCATCATTGAATGGAAAGGTCCCTGGTGAAAACCAGCCCTAATAATTATTCTACTCTCCTTCCTTTCCTAGCTTCCGGTATTCCTCAACTTTTTCCATAACATACCTACTTCCAGCAATTCCTTTTTAGATTATTCAATGGAGTAATAATAATAATAATAGATTCTAGTCTCTCTCCTTACCTCTCCTTGGTAGGAAGGTGTGTGTGGCTGCAGTGAGGGAGAGCTCAGATGTGAACACGATTTTCACGTATAGGCTATATAGGAAGGAAGTGCTCTGTGTGAGACGGTGTAGTGTTGCGTGTGTGTCACACGCAGTCGCAGGCGTAAGAGAGAGAGAGAGAGAGAGAGAGAGAGAGAGAGAGAGAGAGAGAGAGAGAGAGAGAGCAGAGCACCATGCTAATTATACACCAGGGGCCCCTCCCTCCCATCAGTGCAGCTGGTAGAATAGACCTCTTAAGTTTAAGTCTTACGTTTATGCAGTAGCTACAATGCTACCTATCATTTTAAACCTATAATAAACTTTTTATTTTATTAAGACTAGGTTAGTTGCTATTAATTAATAAGTAACACAGTTTCCCATACTTTACACAGACTTTATGGCCACAGATCGGCTAAATTACCGCAGCCTGATAAGACTGAATTTATGCTGACTTCTCTCCACTACGAGAGGCGACGTCCCTGGACTGACCCACCGCTAATAACCTATCCTGTGGGGAAAGGCTGGAACCCATGAGCTTAAAAGGAGAATTACACACAATTTCAGAATTCATACATGTGCTAAGCTCATTTGGGTATAAAAGAGAAAATAAACTGTGGGTCGATAAAGTAATAACCATATTTTTTATTATTTCCAGGTTTCTAATCAAAATAACTTGAATGCATGACATAACATTATTTATGACGTTCACAGTGGGAAGTATAGGAGCTTCCCAGGAGAACTTAAAGGTGACAATAGAATTCTGAGGAATAAATCATATAAAAAAATATAAATAATAAATAAAATAAAAGATAAAAACTCACTCAAAAGAGTTAAACTCTGACAAATCTGCCCCAAGATGCTAGGAGGCTGAAACCATCTAGGGCGCGTGAATACCAAACCCAGCCGCATTTCTCGGAGACGCTCTCTGATTGGCCGACACCTGTTTCTACACTGGTTAAGTTTAGGCACTCTTCGAAGTTGGTTAAGGTTAGAGTTTGTCTTAGAGCGTGACGGCAAGTTCTTTCTACGGTTAAGCTTAGGCACTCTTTCGAAGTTGGTTAAGGTTAGAGTTTGTCTTAGAGCATGGCGATAGAAAGCCAGGTAGTTTGCAGGCTGTTTGACGTGGAAATGGGCAAAGACACAGCTCGTCACGGATTGGGCAAAAACGCGTCAGTGGCCAATCAGAGAGCGTCAGTCAGTGCCAATCAGAGAGCGTCTCAGAGAAATGCGGCTGGGTTTGGTATACACGCAGTGTTTCTCAACTGGTGGGTCACAGGGCCATTTTGAGTGGGTCACGGATGTGTGTGTAAAAAAATAAAAATAGAAACAAGTTTAAACTTCTTTTCTTTTTATAATATTTTTTTTTCACCACCTATCTTTGTGAAAGTGGCTTCTCAGCTCTGGTCCAGCTGAAGACAAAGCAGAGGAACAGATTGGACATTGAGCATGACCTCAGAGTTGCTTTGTCTACCATCACCCCAGACTTTGAGACTCTTGTCAGGAGCAAACAACATCCCCAGTTATCCCATTAGTTCCCTGGGATCTTAAGCTAAGAAGTCTGCTAAGAAGGATATATTATTTATTATTATTATTTTATTTCATTGTGTTTTTAGCCCTAGTTGCACTTTTGTTGCAACCCCAGTTATCCCATTAGTTCCCCCAAACTTAGGTCTGTTATGTTCTCCTCCTTCTTCTTTTTCTTTCGGCTTTTCCCGTCAGGGGTCGCCACAGCGGATCATCCGTTTCCATCTGTTTCTGTCATCTGCGTCGTCCTCCGTCACTCCCACTGCCTGCATGTCCTCCTTCACTGTGTCCATAAACCTCCTCTTGGGCCTTCCCCTCCTCCTCTTTCCTGGCAGCTCCATCTCCAGCATCCTCCTCCCGATATACCCCACCTCCCTCCTTATCCCATTAGTTCCCCCAAACTTAGGTCTGTTATGTTAAGCTAAGAAATCTGCTAAGAACCATATATTATTTATTATTATTTTATTTCATTGGGTTTTTAGCCCTAGTTGCACTTTTGTTGCACTTTGTGTTTATTTCATGTTTTTAACAGTGCATGAAAGATTGTGTATTACTGCAAAAAAAAAAAAAAAAAAAAAAAAAAAAAAAAAAACGTGAAATAAATCATAGTGGTTAAAAAACTTGGGTCGCGACTCGCGACTTATGACTAATATAAGGAAAATGTTGGGTCCCGAGGCTAGACCAGTTGAGAACCACTGATCTAGGGAATAATCCAGCAAATCACAACAGACAAGAACGTTTGCCTAATTATTTTTCAATAAATGCATCAGTGAATATTCCATAACAATATTTACATACTAGGCTAGGCTATTAATAGAACTACATGACTCCTGATTAGATATTTAGGCCTATACATTGAAGTCAGGTATAGGAGGGTTTGTCTGTTTGTGTGGATGATGACATGAGATGCTGTTTAACCAAATTAACTGTTGCCACTTCAGCAAGAAATCTTCCAAACCACATAAATTACTATCCTAGTTCCATAGCTCTGCAACAGGTCCTGCATTATTATTATATAGCTGTAATGAACTTAACCAAGGTAGAATTTGACAAGCAAGCTTCTATGATAGTTTATGATTAGGTTAAATAGTGTATTAGGCGTGATAATAAAATAACAACACATCCTTATGGTAACCGCTTCCTGTCTCCAAGCAAAACAGATGCAGTGAGCTTGTGTTTTGCAGGTGCAAGTGACAGATGCATTATTCTCCATTGCCTCTTGAATGTTTAACCTAACCCACTAGGCTAATTTAAAGAAACACTCCACACACAAACAATGAATTATTAAGCCCATAATCTTAAACATATCCCAAAACTACAAACTGTCTTGTACAAATCCAATTGGTTTGATTTATTGGGTTAAAGAGTTGGAATTTGTGATGTAATTTTATGATATCACATATTTCAGGAAGTATTAAATACAGCTTTCAGATTCAGATTCAGATTCAGCTCAGTGAAATGATGAAAATTAAATAAGTAGCAAGACCTCAATGTGTGATTAACAGTTACTGGAAAGCCTTGATATCTTTTTCATTTTCATAATTCAAATTCCAACTAATAACTCTCAAACCAATTGAAAATTACATGGAAATGAAGAAAATGACCAAGGCCCGTCTTAGCATATGGCTTTCCAAGAACTGCTAATCACACATTGTCATTGAGGTCATGATATTTTGTTAATTTTTATAACAATAATGATGACATCAAACATTCCAAGTCTTCCCACTCAATAACTCTCAAAACAAAGGCAATTTGTACTGGCTGGCAGATTGTAGTTTGGGAATATGTGAGATTATGGACAGAATAAATCAGATGTATTTTTTGAGAGGAGAGGGATGGGATGAAGTGAAGTGTCACTCACAGGGCACCTACAGAGTAATGGTACGTTTGGTCGGTCCTCGTCAACTTGGAAAGTCGTAGATTTATCACATGACCGTTCAGTGTTCACCATTCAGGTGCACTAGCTACAGTAGGTTGGAAAGCCAGGACCAATCAGATCCAAGGCAGCAGATTCAGACAGATTATTCAACCTCTCTTTCTTTCTAGCCTAGGCTGTTTACAATTTTATTTGTAATCCCAGTATGTCAACATCTTATTTCTCAAATTCTCATTATGTTCATAATTTTTTTATTCTGTCAATCTGTGTGCTGATTTTATGCCTATGTTAATTTTATATAGTTATTAATATTTATTATTGTTATATTGTAGAAATGTGTGCATTGAAATGTCTGTAAAGTCTCGATGACATTGAAAATTAGGGTGATCTCAATTGTCTTTTCTAGTATAAATAAAGGTTGATGATGATGTATCATGACACACCATGTGCATGATAAAGATGAAAGGTCATTGATTGATACATCTCAACTTGTAAACTCAGGTATCATGGAAAGTACACTGGTATTTGAATTACCACTTAGGTCAGCTGTGAAGTGCAACTTCTTGGTGAACTCGAAAATGTCTGACTTTACGAGAACCTGCCCAACACAACGCAACACACACAGCCTGTCTTTTATGACACAGAAATGTGGGTTGCATGCGCTTCCTTTGTACGTAATGTTGCACTTAATGCTGACATTAATGTGTGTTAGTTTTTATGTGTATTGTATACTGTTTGTTTATTGTATACCTGTGGTATTCTGTATATAATGTATTGTTTTTATTTGACCTCTGACTGAAAGTCAAATTTCCCATCTGGGAGAATCAAGCACCGAACTGAACTGATTCTCTTCAACAATCAAAAGCAAAACCCAAGCGTTCAAAGACAGTTTTTGTTGGTATGTTGGTGAAATGAAGTAGCCATGATTCTAAGGTGGCAAAAGAAGGTGAATGTGAAAACACAATCTGACCTCAAACTCTTGGTGACCTTGATTCAGATTGATTTAAACTTCAGCTGCAGTAGCAGCAGCATACAATTAAGGGATTACAAACACACAGGCTCCACTTTTTGAATGAATGAGTGTTTGATGGGAAATGAGGGACATGTGATCTTAAAAATAAAACAAGCACAAGTCCACGCTAATTAGAATCAGGGACAGGTTACCACCGACATGCCATTCAGAGTTAATTCTAGTTTAGGACTAACCCTATGTATTTAAATGTTGGCATGTGGTCCATCTTTTGAACAGTCTTCATGTGAAATATATTAGGTCTTCATTTGATTAGGCTTGGAGATGCAGGCTGGTAATAACCCTTATGTGTATGAATCAGTCAGTCCTAATAAGTAATAACTGGTTAACATGAGATGGTTATTTTGGATGTGAGATCAACTTCAGCATATTCCCTCACGCATCTTCATTCAGTCTGATGCTGGAATGTCATCCTAAACTTTTCTCCTAATTTTTTCCTAATCTTAAAATGTGCCATCATGCAACATGATGAGTTTAAACAGAAACTGTACAAAGAAGGCTGCAACAGGAATTATACCATGGTTTAGATAAGCCTGGTAGATTAATATTTCAGTTAGATCATAAGATGATATCAAGCTATGAACCTTGCAATCAGCCATGAGTGGACCATTCATTTGATGAACATTGTGGCAAACTGGTTTGGATTCTGATTATGACCAGCGCAAGTAATAAAACGTTCAAATCCATCCACCAGCTGACGTTACTACAAGATCGAGAAGTTAGCTAAATATGCTGCTCCTAAACCTCAATACAGGAATTCAACACGTCGGTGTGTGTGTGGTAGATACATATGGCACGTACGTAACGTAACTGAAGTACAGTAATGTTACGAGGATCAAAAAAACAATTCCTACCTGAAAAGAGCCTGGAAAAATACCGCATATACATTAGCAATTGCTTTACTCCAAGAGTTTAAATACAGTCCTCTGATGCTGACAGTCGTATCACTCCTGTGCTCGCTTTCCTTGTGAGAGCCATGGCATTAGCCAAAGCACACAGTAGGGGAATTCTAACCCGACGTCATCACCACGAGCCCGAGCCAAAACAACAGAGAAGCATGCAGCTGCAGAGCCGCAGAGCGGCGCTCTCAGGTCCTCAGGACACTTTAGGCAACCAACTTGCGCTTCCGCGTTGCTCTGAATAGCTCTGATTGGCCGAGCGCGCGCATGCGCATGAGCCGCGACGCGATCCTCAGAGGCAGGAATACTAAGCTCCCCCTTAGGCTCCAGGAGAGAGGAGAGAGGCTGAAAACCTGCAGTTCTTGCCCGACTGATGGGAGCCGAATCCCGGATCCGATTTTTCTGATGAATACCCCCAAAACATGGAGGTCCCGAACGCATGGAAGTATTGATTGCGCCGTAACGAATCATTAAAAAAAGATACCGTTAACTGGAATATGTTGTGCCTTTACACATATGTTGGATTATGTACTTGCTTGTATTTTGGTCTTGCAAGTTGTGAATGCATTTTTGTGTGCGTGCGCGTGCACATCCATGCGCGTACTTCTGCTCAGCGAACTGCTAGGACGGCGTGGTACCGAGTGGTACCACCACTGCATCACTGCATACAATACATTTCAACATATAAAACTATAAAGACATAATATCAAAAATAAATAAAAATAAAAAACAAATAGACAAAAATGAGAAACTTTAGGTGGGAAATTATGACGAGTTCCGGCATTGCAGCTTGGCCAACAAGCAACGACCCTTGACAGAAACACCAATCACACCAGACAAATGTTGGGTAGGGGGTGGGTGGGTGGGGGACACTGTACACTGACTGTATATTGGAATATTGACAAAGCCATACTTGGTAATTTACTGTACATTGGAGGGGGTTGGGTTAGGACATTTGCAGGGGCCAGTTTCGAATTGCAGTCTCCCGTAGGTGTTCTTTGAGAGTTTTTTTTAAAGTGGGTAGTGATTCACATTTCTTTTACAGCTTTGGGTAGGGCGTTCCACATCCTTGTCCACAACCTTAACCAACTAACCCTAACCCTAACCTTAACCAACTTCGAAAGAGAGCGACTTCGAAAGAGTCGCCAAGCTTAACAAGTTTGTTAGGAGTAACGCTTTTGGCGCTGAGAGAAACGTCAGTGGCCAATCAGATCGCGCAAACCGAACGCGGAAGTGAAACTCCGTTGAGGAAATATGCGTTATTTTTAAACCTAGCCCCATTTTGCGGAGACGCTCTCTGATTGGCGACTTCATGTTTCTACACAACTTAGGCACTCTTTCGAAGTTGGTTAAGGTTAGAGTTTATCTTAGAGCAGGGCGATAGAACACCAGCCCTGATTCCAAACTCTAACCTTAACCAAAACAGAGGATATGGAGAGGGCTTCAGCGTTCTTATTTTGTTTCAGGTAGGTGCTCTTTGGATTAAATCCGGGGTAGGATTCGCTTATAAAAGAAAGGTTGAGATCCAAGGCAGCTCTACAATTTTTTTAAAAGCCTTTATTTATTGGCTTACATTATTTAGAAAAATCTTTTTAAAAAACCGATATGTTTCGGCCTACATGGCCTTCTTCAGGGTGTTAACCTTAACCAACTTCGAAAGAGTCACCTAAGCTTAACCAGTGATAAACTAGGCGTTAGGTAGTTTGCAGGCTGTTAGACCCGGAAATGGGCAAAGACACAGCTCGTCACGCCATTGGGCGCACATGTCAGTGGCCAATCAGAGAGCGTCTCCGCAAAATGCGGCTATGTTTAAAAATAACGCGGAAAATATACAGGCAACCCGAAGCCTATTATGACGTGTGGGTGTGTGCCAATCCGTCTGTGTTCACGGCGCGTTGTGCTCCTACTAGCCAATAGCTAACGACGTTAGCCGCGATCTCTCACAAATGCGGACGGCAACGTCAGAGAAACACGTGTAACGTTTTAAGCGATGTAACTAGTGTTGACTTGAGTCGTTATTTATACTTTAAAGTGACACAGACCATGGGTAATAATGTGCAACCACTGTTTATCGTTTCAGCAGCACTCCGGTTACTACCCACCAGCTACTAGTCACTTAAACGTGTAAACAATAGAACCATCATCACTGCGACAGGCGCAGGAAGTCCCCGGATGAGCGAGCAGGCCCAGACAGTGTTGCTGCACATGTGTGTGAGGTCAAGAAGCACCGAGCCTCACTGAGAGTCTAGCTAAGCTAGCCGTGTTATACTATCAGTTATACAACTAAAGTCGTAGTTCGCTAAACATGTTTGGTACTTCGCGATCCGGGGGAGTTCGAGGAGGTCAAAACCAATTCGACTGGGACGACGTGAAAGGCGACAAACACAGAGAGAATTATCTTGGTAAGTCGAAATTGCTACCGTTAGCACTTAGCTCATGTGGGGCTAACACCTGCTATCTATCGGATGGACACGACGTGTCATAGACTTAAAGAGGATTACTTGCTGCTGAAATCGGTGTTCTAACTTCCCGCACGTCACTCATAACTTACCTATTCCATTAGCGCACAGGTCCCTCATTGCATCGCTTGTCGGCTGGTGAGATCACCTGCCACAGATAATGTCCAAATGTTGAGGCGATGTTTTCCCCAACGAACAGATCGGCTCCTCTCATGAAGCTGCTGCCTGTGTGTGAGGATGCCAAAGGCTACGTAGCATTCATTGTTGTCACCACCTATTGATGGCTGTGAAGCAAACGTAGATAAATCGGCTTGATACAAAAAACAATAGCTTGCCTCGGATAGTGAGTACTGACTTGCAGACATCCTAAAAAACTGGGTTATAACATCATAATAGGGCACTTTAGAGTTTTTTTTAATAGCATGACAATAAGCTCAACGGGTCACTTGGAAAGACTTGCACTTGTGTTTAATGGACAATGTTTGTTTTCCAGTGCTAGAGTATTATATTGACCTACGGTATAAATCTTTCCCAACCCTTTACCTAGCCCCTTACGTGTGACTGCGGTTTGCAAGCCTGGGGCTTTTGTGACCGCAGTCACTTGCTGGTGGGACGCGACCAGTTTAAAAAATAACAACCAAGCATGATCGCGGGGCTGGGGGTGTGTCAAAAATATATCGGATATGAATTTCAAAGATACCCAGCGTACAATATGGGTTTAACACAGCTTTACAGTGGGGTCTGGAAGCTCGGAGTTGCTAATAAACAGTTTAAATCATTGTTAACGAGCCTTGTATTTCCGCCTGTAATGCCTGGACCAGGCAGTCAAATGCCTGGTGCGCATGCGCGGTGACACCAATGGCGGAAATACATGGCTCGCTCTGTGAGTACCACTCGTGGAGTAACAATGATTTAAACTGTTTATTAGCAACTCCGAGCTTCCAGACCCCACTGTAAAGCTGTGTTAAACCCATATTGTACGCTGGGTATCTTTGAAATTCATATCTGATATATTTACACCCCCAGCCCCGCGATCACGCTTGGTTGTTATTTTTTAAACTGGTCGCGTCCCACCAGCAAGTGACTGCGGTCACAAAAGCCCCAGGCTTGCAAACCGCAGTCACGTAAGGGGCTACCCTTTACCATGTTATTTTCAGGGAACTCTTTGATGGCACCTGTTGGACGCTGGCAGAAAGGAAAAGACCTGACATGGTATGCAAAAGACAAAAAAGGTGGCACACCTTTGTCCAGGGAAGAGGAGCTCGCTGCTGTGAGGGCTGAAGAACATGAAGCTTTGATGGCTGCCTTGTAAGTGTCATGTCTAACAAACAACAACTTTAGAAATTCTGGAACAAGTCTATAGGTCAGAACATCACTATAACATTAACCCCCTTTTCCCCTAGAGGGCACAAGAATATAAAGAGACAACCAACTGGCCTGACCAAAGAGGTAGTTCACATTTTCTATTTTTCCTCATTAGATGCCTACACATTCTTGATTGTTTTGCCCTCTGGAATGTTTCAGTACAATAAACCCTAGCTTATAGAGTTATTTTCTCCAACTTTCACACCAGGACCTTGCAGACGTATGCAGGAGGGAAGATGTTGACAGCGAGGAGAGAGATGTGGATCGTATCTCAGGCCTGGGAAGCTCCAGGTGACTATGTCTCCCTAATAACAAAATAGCTATTTTTTTATTATTATTATTTTTTCTTTTCTTCTATAGTATAAATGTACCAGTACCACCAGTATTATGGCTTAAACACAACATGCTAGAAGGGTCATGGACACACATACTGGTGGTTTTGTGTTAGTCTGGTATGTAATTTACCTATTTCAAGCACTGCCCTCTTTTCTTGATCCTCTAATCACAAAGCACATCTTTTCAAGCACATATTTGTTTTTATTTCTTATTTTTATCAGACAATTTTTGCAGTGTGGAGTTCTCTCTCCTGATTGGATGACGTTTGGTGAGAATGGGATACCAGAAAATCTATTTTCTGTTTACTGCACAGCGGAGGGACTGCAAGACCCATGTTACTGACCAAAACACTCTATATCAGTGATGACAGTCGCAATGTACAGCTATTATTTTTAAAGAAAATACCACTTACAGCACCTTTTTAAAATGTCGAGCAAAGAATTTTTTATAATATCATGCTAAAGAGGTTTAGTTGATTGGCTGAAGCTATCGATTATTTTAGTAATTGTGTCGATTACTATATAATTTTGCTTTATTAAAGAGCAATATTAGTATACAAAAGAGAAAATAAGACCGGTCTTTGTTTGTCCGAGGGAAGTAACAGGTGTGATTGGAGGATCAAGAAAAGTGGGCAGGGCTTGAGATGGGTCAATTGTAATAGATTGTGATAGGAGTGCACTTACAAGTGTTTTCTGTCTACAGTGCAGGGTCACGGAAACTGGCGCTCTCTGAAACGGAGAAGGAGGCTGCTAAAATAGGCCTGTCAGTTTTCACTGTAAGTTGTTCGACATCAGCTTTTTAAGTATGATGGATGTGAATATTCCTACTTGTCACAGTAAGAATTACAGCATTATCACAAAGAAGATTGTACATAGTTATAAGAACCGATTTCTCCACAGCACCACAAGACTGAGGGACGTCTAGAAACGTCCACAAAGACATGCGATAGTGTACAGAAAGAGGAGACTGAGCAAAGGTGAGTTTACACTGTCCACACACTAAGGCCTTTGAAACAACTCTCACACATACCCCAATTTTGATGTCTTGGGGTTTATCTTTCCTATAATTTAAAGCCTTTATCCACTCAAAATTATTTGTTTACATTTAGTTATTTAGCTGACTCTTTTATCCAAAGCAACTTACAAGTTCTGTACAACAAGTCAGTAGGAAGGGTACAACTCTGAATGCAAGTAGTATAGGCATAGTAGGTACTAGGTAGTAATATAGGCAAGGTCGATTACTTAGTGGCAAAGTGCATCATAGTAAAATAATTATTGAACAAAATCTGTTAATAGCCATGCTCATAATAGGCATTGAAACATATTTCTTAGGATAGTTTGATCGAGTATAAAAATAATAAAAAGTAAAAGATATTACGTGAGGTACAGTTCATATACATGGATTAATTGAATAAGGTCCATTATACTTGCAGTGTCCTGTCACTGTGCTGGAGTGTCCCGTCACCAGGGATGCGTTGCTCATCGGACGGGGTTGCACGGCCTGAGTCAGACCATCATTCACACCAAACCTGAGGGGAGGGGGCAGGGAGCTCTGTGTCTATTCCATCCTATCCAACCATCCACTATACTACACAGTAAAATACTTAAGCACAAAAGCCATTCCATGCAGCACTGCAGAATGTGAAAGGGGATTCAGCGCCATGATCACCCCAACTACAATGAACACATTGGGTGCCATGCAGTATGCCCATCTTTACCACTCCCTGCCAGTGCTGTAAGCCTATGGAGTGGCTCACCTTCTTTGCAGGGCTATAACTTTTTAAATATTATAGCTATATCGACATTACTATGGCCCATTCAACATCGGGTATCTATCGTTCCGGATGTGGGAACTAGGGATGCACCGAATGGGAAATTCTTGGCCGAAACCGATACCGAAAATAGAAAACAGTTGACCGAAAGCCGAAAGGCCGAAAATGATTCATAGAATAGATTTTTTTTACCAATGTTGTGGAACATTATGATTATGGAAAAATATATGATTATGGCAAAACTTAACTTAAATAATAAATAATCACTATTATGGGTCCATAAAACATTTATTCAGCACTTCTGAATGCATACAGTACATTAATTCCATCTTTTCTCTGGCTGCCGCAGCGGACATCTGTGTTCTACTGAGCGCACCTTTCTAGTCGCCAGCTGAATGTGCTCGCTTGACTCGGCACAGTAGACCGCGTCAAAATGTGAATAATATGCATATTAGATCACTCAGTGATTAACCGCGACGGGCATATGGTGAATGGGGATGTAAAGGCATGTTGAAGACGCATTTGTTGGACGCGTTGCGCGCAGAGTTTACATGGAGGCGGCGCGACTCCCGACAGCACGACATCATCACAACAACACGCGAATGATATGCATAGATCACTCCTACCGCGACGGGCATAATAGTGAATGAGGATATGGAAGCATGTTGAAGACGCATTTGTTGGACGCGTTGCACGCAGAGTTTACATAGGGGCAGCGCGACTCCCGACAGTACGACATCATCACAACAACACACGAATGATATGCATAGATCACTCCTACCGCGACGGGCATAATAGTGAATGAGGATATGGAAGCATGTTGAAGACGCATTTGTTGGACGCGTTGCGCGCAGAGTTTACATAGGGGCAGCGCGACTCCCGACAGCGCAACATCATCACAACAACACGCGAGGTTGTTTCTGTTTCTGTGATATATTTTCGGTGAAAAAACTCTTTCGGCCAAAAGCCGAAAGGCCATTTTTTGCCATTTTCGGCCGAAAACTTTCGGTGCATCCCTAGTGGGAACGTTATATTTTTCCATTCATACATTGTCGTGTTAGTACCATCGAGAATATAAGTGTTTTTAGACTGTATAGCAGTAATTCCTAGAATGCGCGCTATAGGCCCCGACGCGTATTATACATTATCGATTGGCGTTTCGTCCCTATACACGCTATATAAAGAATGTCAAATGCATATGATCGCTATACATTATGCTCCATCATGCGTGAAGGAAAGGGGGGGGGGTCGTTTATGATTCCTTGATTGTCACTAACGGCTTTCTTTAGTAAGACACCATACGTTGATCGGACAGATTGCAATGAAATAAATGGACAATCGAGCTGGAAATAACGTTAGATTCCTCTGGCCGATGCGTCTGGAGAAAAAAAATTCCAATTATTTGACGTCTATCTGCTAAATCCATTTTCCGTTTGTATGATGCAATAAACGCCGAAAGCATATTGATTCTTGCGTCTCGAAAGCGATCCAATGCACTCGAGGTGTTTATATTGATCCACGTTACAAGATATCTCTGTCGGAGCTTTTTCCCAGATGCACCGAGCGCCACTTCCGGTTTAGAGTGGAGTGTAACTCGCCCGAAATCCACCAGGCGGCGGTATTGAGGCGTTGCAATATCAGACAGGGTCCAGCTGGCTCCCGGAGGCTGGATGAATTATGACTGCCAATAGCAAATAAAAGAAATAACGATCATAAAAACGAGTTTACTCGTTGTTGGCACTCAACGCATGGCGGCCAATAACGAGTATACTCGTTATTCGCAATTCATGTGTTGACTTGAATTTCATTTAAAACATTGTTTGTTTTTCCACCATATCTGTTGACAATATAATTTCTTTATTTATTGAAGGCTACATCCTGTGCGCACGCGAGGGAACATTTATGCGTGTGCACGTGGCGTCATTAAAACATTGTGCAACCAGCTTTGAAATCAGCAACGCACCACTGCCCGTCACTGTGCTAGAGTGTCCTGCCACTGTGCTGGAGTGTCCCGTCACTGTGCTAGAGTGTCCTGCCCAGGGCTGTACGTTAACTTTTTTTGCACATAGCACTGGTGCTACAGAGGTTGATAGTTTTGTAGCACAGGCCAAAATCTTGTAGCACGAGTATAAAACGTCTCTAAAATCTCTAAAAACAACCACAAGTAGTGCAGTTCATTACTTAAATAGGTATGTGACTGGCAAGGGACATGAATCTTGCATACAGGGCACACAAAATCCAAACTTTAACAAGAAATGCTTTTAGACAAATTCTTTCTTTATTTGCCCATAATGTAAAACAAAAAGAACAAGGACATAACCATATAACCGATATGAAGCAGTCCGAGACCAGGCAGCGCTGGTGTGGACTCAGATTACAGGGAAAGCTAGAAACCAACCTAGAAACACCTAGAAACCAACATAACAAATAGATATAATGCATACAAACACCTGTACATATTTGTGGAACCAAATAAATAAATGTATTATTATTATTATTATTATTATTATTATTATTATTATTATTATTATTATTATTATTATTATTATTATTATTATTATTCGTGTGTGTGTGTGTGCGTGCGTGTGTGTGTGTGTGTGCACTGCACACGTGTCACAGTTCCAGCATCATGTCTGCTGGTCACTTTTTCAGATCCACACACACACACACACACACACACACACACACACACACACACACACACACACTATTGCATTAATCAGAACTAAGTACAAGGAACTCTGCATGAATGAAAAGGGCTTTATAAATAAAATGAATTATTATTATTATTACCTTATTTGCATATTGTCTCGTTATTAGATAGATAGATAGATTGATTGATAGATAATTAATACTTTATTGATCCCGGAGGGGAATTTAAGTAGCCATACGATGGAGTTCTTTTTACAGAGTAAAATTAGCGGCTTAAATTTAGTGAACAGCATTTCTTCCTTGGCGATGCAATATGCCACATTCATCTTAAACTTTACCTCACGGAGATCAGCATCATCCGCTCTGGTCGTCTGTTTACTCAGCGAGTGCAAGAGGGTGCCGGCCCGCGCTCAGGAGTTTGTTTAGCGTTGAAGGCATCCCGGGCAAGAATGTGTCGATGGGACGTATTGTGTTTATTAATGTTATCCCTTTTTAGGATATTGTTACCCGCGAGTCAAGGGATTCTCTGATCGGATCTTTTCCGGAGTCTCCCGGCACCAGTGACAGAATAATAATACCTGTGCTTCCTCATTAAAAAATATCCACGGAAAATCATTTTCCCACTCTGCGTTATATCTGTACATCTTGTTAATCTTCTCCTTTTGTCTCGTTTCTATTAACGGTGGTCCCTCTCGGGCTCGTTTGGGGTTTTGATCTTGTACTTCTTTTGTTGGATTTAATACCTTAAAAAAGCGCTTCATCTTGTCGAAGTCACCCAGTCAGTGTACATTGAGCTCGCAACTTAGTCGCGGGGATATTGTTCGCTAGGGATTATGGGATTTGGTGTTTGATTATGGACTCTACGCGAGACGGGACATTGTTTTTAATCGCACGAGACTACAAGTACCAAGTGGATAGCGTGGCGCTGTGGTCCATTCAATTTACCGTCACACTTTTTTTTTTTTTGCTTGCTCCACGGGCCATCGCACCAGTGCTACTGAAGTCAATTCATTCATCGCACAGACTGACGTCAGTGTCGCACGTGCGACATATATGTCGCAATGTACAGGCCTGGTCCTGCCACTGTGCTGGAGTGTCCCGTCAATGTGCTAGAGTGTCCTGCCCAGCGTTTCCGTTAGCCGGTAATTACCGGTATTTGACCGGCAAAATCTGTTGAAGTCCGACATATTTAATCTCTCCGGTCTTAATGTCCGGTGAAAATAATTCCCTGAGTCGAAGCACAATTTGATTATTTGAATTGTATTAAAATAGGCTAAAATTAAATAGCCTATGCGATGAACGAAACAATCATTACATTTGTTTCATCGTTGCTTCACCAAGCAGGTATAATAATGTTGTCAGCGAGAGCTTAGTGCTGGGTTTTGCGAGTGCATGTGTAGCTGCAGAGCCGGAGCAGCAGCGGCCATTACAGCGGCCATTGCAGTACTCCAATTCAGCCATTGGCAATTCAATGTTGGGTGGGGGGCGCTGCTGTGCGGTCCCCAGATAGAGCCAGAAAAGAGCCAATAACAGCTGAATCTGCTGCTCTGCATCGACATACTCTCGCAAATAAGTCGTTGGGAGGTGGAGAGAGAGACGTCACGCAAACCCACGATAATGTTGCCATCTCTCTCTGCCAAATTTCTCAGTTCTTCGCTTGATATAATTAATACAAATGTCCAATATAACGGAATTCGGTAGCTCATAAAAATGTGATTATAACGGACTGCTGTTTATTATTGTCGGGCGACTGCCCACAGACACCTATTTGATTTAAAGTCGGCAGCAGCATGGAGTCTCGGGACTTATTTTATTTGGAATATAATGGCTTTATACGCAAAAGTAGCCTAGTTTTAAGTCAAAATATTATAAATCTACATGCCTGAGCGGAATTTCTCTCACTGAGGCCGGCAACAATTTTTTCTAACGGAAACCCTGGTCCTGCCACTGTGCTAAAGTGTCCTGTCACTGTGCTAAAGTGTCCCGTCACTGTGCTGGAGTGTCCCGTCACTGTGCTGGAGTGTCCCGTCACTGTGCTGGAGTGTCCCGTCACTGTGCTGGAGTGTCCCGCCACTGTGCTAAAGTGTCCCGTCACTGTGCTAGAGTGTCCCGTCACTGTGCTAGAGTGTCCCGTCACTGTGCTGGAGTGTCCCGTCACTGTGCTGGAGTGTCCCGTCACTGTGCTAAAGTGTCCCGTCACTGTGCTAGAGTGTCCTGTCACTGTGCTAGAGTGTCCCATCACTGTGCTAGAGTGTCCCGTCACTAGGGATGGGTACCTTTCACATTTGAACCGATACCGGTACCTGTGAATCGATACCGGTACCCAACGGTACCTTTTTTCGGTACTTTAGTCTCTAAACATTTTATCTACCTACCTCAGTTGTAAAAAAAAAAATCCAAACTTAATATTTAATAAATAAATAATGTATTATTATTACTTTATTATTATTTACATCTTACTAATGTAAAGTATTTTACAACTGATTAAACAAACAAACAATCTAGCAGCAATGAACTACGCTGCTGCTGATTGAGTATTCTAGCAGTTATTTTTGCTCCACCCCCGCTTGGAGAAGACCCGCTTTGCGGTGTGTGTGTGGCTTGTTGTTTACCGACGTCACATCCTCTACTCTTCTGTCCTGACTGAGTTGTGCCGGCTTGCACTGTAGCCCTAGGAGCTAACGTTATGTCCGACGGTTAGCTTAGCTAACGTCGGCTTAAGAACGTCAAATGGGTTACAAATATGTGAAACTATGGAAGGAGTAAGCCGACCGCTAAAAATAAAACCCACCGTGGCAGCGCGAGCACATAGCAAAAGAACGTTTGGAGATAGTGGTGTTTCAAGAGACTGGCTACAGTAATATGATGCTGGGCTGTAGTGATCCGTTGTTCCGTGTGATTGATTGATTGATTGATTGAAAACTTTATTAACAGATTGCAGAATGGGTACAATACAGTACAGCTCAATACACACAATTGTTAAGGGGATGCAGACCAGAGAAAGACTTTCGTCTTGTTTACATCAGGGTCCCCCATTTTCAATTCATCAGGACATATATGACATACATGACATACAGATAGTCAGTACTGCTACATCTATACATTTATGACATATCAGATTTGCAAATACAGTACTGTTTGTGATACAGAAGGAGTCAGGAAAAGGGAGTATATACATTTGACGTAGAAACTGTACATTGGAGGAGGTTGGGTGGGGGGGGGTTGGGTACACTGGGATATTGACAACCATACTGGGTAATCTACATTGGAGGTGGTTGGGGGGGGGGGGGGCACACTGTATATACAAGCAAAACTGTACATTGAGGGGGGGGGGGGGACACTGTACAAACAAACAAAATTGTACATTGGACTATTGACAAAACCTTACTAGGTAAATGACTGTACATTGGAGGGGGTTGGGTTAGGATATTTACAGGGGCCAGTGTTGAATTGCAGTCTCCCGTAGGTGTCCCTTGAGAGAGGTTTTGAAAGTGGGTAGTGATTCACATTCCTTTACAGCTTTGGGTAGGGCGTTCCACATTGATGTGGCATAATTGCGAAACGTGTTTAGTCCCTTATTTGAGCCGAATCTGGGTTTAACATGATTTGTGGAGCTCCCTCTGGTGTTGTGATCGTGGTATTCACTGACCTTTGGGAAGTATTTTGACATGTACATGGGTACCTTGGTCGTGTAGTGTATCTTGTAGACCAGGCCCATTGCAAGTTGCTGTACTCTGTCGTCTACTCTAAGCCATCCTAGGCGCAAGTGTGGCGCAAGTATGTAAAAAAGAAAAACAGAAACAACACGTTTGTCATCTGTAGTAAATAAATGAAGCTGGAATCCATTTGTGAACATGAACAGAGCCAGTGTCCCATTGTGTCCCGGATTCAATCTCCTCTCTAAAGACGCTCCCAGCGTTTCCGTTAGAACATATTCGTGCCGGTCTGAGTGTCCTGCAAGATTTCTATCACCGGACATATTCGAGATATTCCGGTCAGAGTTTTAAACAGCAGTCTATTATAATCACATTTTTATGAGCTAACGAATTCCGTTATAATTGGACATGTGTATTAATTACATCAAGCGAAGAATGAGAAATTGATTTGCAGAATCAAATTACTATCTCTCGCCTCTCAAGTTAGTGCGATACGCTACCAGCATCAAGCTCCCGCTGCAGCAGCTCTGTCACACGCACCCCCAAATGAATCTCGAGTCGACATCGCTTCACCTCGTTGTATCAGACACGTCACACATATCATAATGTTCAACTTCACGTATACAGTCATTAATATATTCCAAATAAAATAAGTCCTTCGATACTCCGTGCTGCTGCTGACTTGAAATAAAATAGACCGATACGCAGTCGGTCCGACACTAAACAGCAGTCTGTTATAATCACATTTTTATGAGCTAACGAATTCCGTTATATTGGACATTTGTATTAATTATATCAAGCGAAGAACTGAGAAAGCAGAGAGACGGCAACATTATCGTGGGTTTGCGTGACGACTCTCCACCTCGCAACGACTTATTTGCAAAGAGTATGGCGCTGCAGAGAAGCTGTTCAGCTGTTATTGGCTCTTTTCTGGGAACCGCACAACAGCGCCCCCCACCCAACATTGGCTGAAAATGGCTGAATTGGAGTACTGCTGGAATATTGCATTGTACTGCTGGTACTGCGGCTCTACAGCTTCAGAAAAGTCCGCACACCCAGCACTAAGCTCTCGCCGACAACGTCGTTGTCATTATTAGAAGCAACGAGGAAACAAATGTAATGATCGTTTCGTTCATCGCATAGGCTATTTAATTTTAGCCTATTTTAATACAATTCAAATAATCAAATTGTGCTTAGACTCAGGGAATTATTTTCACCGGACATTAAGACCGGAGAGATAAAATATGTCGGACTTAAACAGATTTTGCCGGTAAAATACCGGTAATTACCGGCTAACGGAAACGCTGCGCTCCGTGGCTAGGCTAACAGCCATGTCAGACAGAGCAGATGTGGAAACTGAGCTACACTTTCTAACAACTGCCCACTACCAAGATAGATATCAGAGACATATACTCCCCAGTCCCCATGAATTGCAAACACCCAAAGAGAGTTTGAAAACATGTATTGTGCCTTAACGTGCGGGTTCGTTTTTGCGGTCAACAAAACGTGACGTCATCGGATTTTAATTTTTTTTGCGCATAGTACCGAAAGTTGGCACCGGTGGATCTCACGTGAATCGATACTCGGTAGTACCGACGTGTTTCGGTAGGTACCTTTTTAAAAGTACCGAATTCGGTACCCATTCCTACCCGTCACTGTGCTAGAGTGTCCTGTCACTGTGCTAAAGTGTCCTGTCACTGTGCTAGTGTCCTGGCTGCCACTGTGCTGGAGTGTCCCGTCACTGTGCTGGAGTGCTCTGCCACTGTGCTGGAGTGTCCTGGCTGCCACTGTGCTGGAGTGTCCCGTCACTGTGCTGGAGTGTCCCGTCACTGTGCTGGAGTGTCCCGTCACTGTGCTGGAGTGCTCTGCCACTGTGCTGGAGTGTCCTGCCACTGTGCTGGAGTGTCCCGTCACTGTGCTGGAGTGTCCCGTCACTGTGCTGGAGTGCTCTGCCACTGTGCTGGAGTGTCCTGCCACTGTGCTGGAGTGTCCTGGCTGCCACTGTGCTGGAGTGTCCTGCCACTAAACTCAAGTTTAATATTGGAAAAAAACTTACCAATAGTTTTTTTATGCTTTCCCCGACTACAGTAATATATTTGGCCATTTCCAAAGCTCTGTAAAAAAAAAAATAATAATAAGAAATAACCATTCAGTACATTTATATCTGTGTTAATTTGTTATATTTAGTTTCACTATGTTAGAAAAGTAATGTTTTAAGTCGAGCCTGATGTTGCCTTGCACAAAAGAATGATCCCAGTCTCTTCCATACAGTTTATTAATTGAATGAATGAAGTTTATTTTCTGTCTTTGTTTACAACAAATCAAAAACACACTTGTGATCCTTTACAATTCTTAAAAACAAAATATATTTTAATATAAAAAAAAGAAACATGGATTAAATATTTTTCTTTTGACCTTTTTTGTGAAATAAAATTGGACAATGGGTATCGGATCGGTATTGGCCGATACCCAAACCCAGGTATCGGGACTGAAAAAGTCAGATCGGTGCATCCCTATTATAAACTACTCCAAAGCTTTATATTCTGCTTCATAGATCTTCTCCCTATACCTCCCAATTCCTTTATTACATTTGTGTCTGGATTCCTCTTTTCACATCCACATTTTCTGCCAAATGGAAAACACATGGCTCTGTGCTTTTTAATAGGGATGATCCGATCACGTGATCGGGGCCAATCACGTGATTTTCCGAAGATCGGGATCGGCAAAAAATAAATAAAATCTGCCATTTTTTTTCTTTTCTTTTTTTACTTTTTCTTTTATTCAACAAACATGACCATGTTCACGTCTTAAACTCATACTGAGGCCTTAGTTTTGGTTTTAAATTGCATATCATCATTCATTTATTTATTGTCACACAGAGCAGAAGAATTTTGCCAAAACAAACTAATAGTATCCAGCTGCAGAACAGCAGACCAGCCCCACTTCAGACCCAAATTAAAGGTGTCATGCAGTGCTATTCCTAGCACTATTTGGGCAACTTTACACACTTCCTGTGAGTCTATGTAACACATGTGTAATTTCCAAAAATAATCATTGTTTTATATTTCTAATCTTGTACTCAAAACCAGCATTTTTCAGCCTCATGAAAGCAGGCTATTATTGGCTTGGCTCCACCCACACTTTGAGTGACAGCCACCCACCAAATAGCTCCGCCCATCTCCCCGTCATTCCATCCAGGTGGAGGTCTTATTGATTGATTGATTGATTGATTGAAAACTTTATTAACAGATTGTAGAATGGGTACAATACAGTACAGCTCAATACACACAATTGTTAAGGGGATGCAGACCAGAGAAAGACTTTCGTCTTGTTTACATCAGGGTCCCCCCTTAGGTTTCAGGTTACATACAAAATGGTATGTCATAAATATAGAGATGTAGCAGTACTGTCTATCTATATATATATATGTTACCACTATTTGTAAAAGCCACAACCACGTTACCATATTTGTAATAATGTAAATCATTGTGTCGTTGTACATATTGTGTATACACCGTTAGAAGCTAACATAGGTTCCATCACTCTGAGAGTCCATGTTATGAACTATTACCACAGATATTTTCAGTTTTCAGGGTTGATCTAACAGTTTTGATTATGAAATCTCAGTCAAGGGTACCACAGGTCCTCTTCTCAGACCTGTGGGGCAAAGCACTGCACCATGCAAGCTACATGTCGCTGCATGTTGATCAATAGTAGCCCACTCGGTGCATCACAGTGGGCTACTATTGTGCTAACAACATGCTGCGACGTCTAGCTTGTTAGCCGGCATGAATACCCGATTTAAAATGGTTCTCTCCTCTTTGTATACCTTTGTCCTCACAAGTATTCTGCCAGGGAACTTATGGACACGACAATAGTAGTAGTTATAAGGTGTTTGAGCTTGTAACGTTAGTTAGCTCATAGCTATCGTGGTACACGAGAGCTATGAGCTAACTAACGTTACAAGCTCAAACGATAGCTATGAGCTAACTAACGTTACAAGCTCAAACACCTTATAACTACTACTATTGTCGTGTCCATAAGTTCCCTGGCAGAATAATTGTGAGGAAAAAGGTATACGAAGAGGAGAGAACCATTTTAAATCGGGCATTCATGCCGGCTAACAAGCTAGACGTCGGGGTATGTTGTTAGCACAATAGCTACCAAGCTAAGCTACGTTAGCTTCTAACGGTGTATACACAATATGTACAACGACGCAATGATCAAACACCTTATAACTACTACTATTGTCGTATCCATAAGTTCCCTGGCAGAATACTTGTGAGGACAAAGGTATACAAAGAGGAGAGAACCATTTTAAATCGAGCACTCATGCCGGCCGACAAGCCGGACACCGCGGTTGTTGTTAGCACAATAGTAGCCCACTGTGATGCACCGAGTGGGCCACCATTGATCAACATGCAGCGATGTGTAGCTTGCATGATGCGTGTGCAGTACACAGGTCTGAGAAGAGGACCTGCACATGATAGCAACCGGGAGCGTCGCGGAGCATTCCTAGATCCACTTCAACCAGCCGAGCGTCGGGAGCTCCAGCAGCTTGTCGATGTGCTAATAGCCTGGAGCCAGCTACCGTTAGCTTGCAGAGGCTATTAGCACACCGACAAGCTGTGTAGCCAGCAGGCTGAATGCTCCGCGACGCTGGTTGAAGTGGATCTAGGTAGCCAGCAGGCTGAATGCTCCGCGACGCCCCCGGTTGCTAACGCCGGCCCCGGCTGGTGCTAACTAGCTAGCGATCGCTCCCGAGTCCCGAGAGCTAACGCCGGTCTGTCTGTCGAAGAATGGAGGCGGGCATTACTAAAACCACAGAGCCAATCACATCACCGTGCGCTATAAACAGCGCCCTGTGACGTGCACCAGGTCGTCAAATCAACATGACCTGATTTACTAGAGGCAAACAGGGGATGGGCTGTAGCTGAGGAATTCGTCAATATAGTATTTAGGCCCAAAAACACATTGATACGAACTCCTATTACTATAATACAATGCTAGAGACTGAAAAATGACATTTATAACGCATAGCCCCTTTAAAAAAAATTATTTTTATTTTTTTTAATCCCAATTTCTCACATTACATTCACCCTGAATGTTGACGTTATCCAGGTGAAAAGTTAACTTCATAAATCATTTGATGTATAATTAAATCAAAGGAAATGCGTTTGGGTCTGAGAGTGTGGCTGGTCTGCCGTTCTGCAGCTGGATACTATTGGTTTGTTTTGGCAAAATTCTTCTGCTCTGTGTGACAATAAATAAATGAATGATGATATGCAATTTAAAACCAAAACTAAGGCCTCAGTATGAGTTTAAGACGTGAACATGGTCATGTTTATTGAATAAAAAAAAAAGTTAAAAAAAAAGTAATTTTTTTTGATCGGATCGGGAAATATCGGTAGATACTCAAAATCACATGATCGGGATCGGGAGCAAAAAAACATGATCGGGACATCCCTACTTTTTTATTTTTTATTTAAATAATAACATGTGCATCACATAATCTTTCATTCTCTCTACCAGGCATGAGAGCAAGAAGAAGAAGAAGGAAAAGAAGATAAAAAAAGAGAAAAAGAAGGAGAAGAAGAAGAAGAAGAAAAGGCAAAGAAGAGATTCGTCCTCTGAGTCTGAAGACGACGGGGAAAGGTCAGTCTACTTGCCAATTTTAGGAAATGCCCAATTTCTTCCATGTTGGGGGAGGCAATGGTTGCTATTTGTTGATTATATGAGAGATATATAAACAAAAGATTATTTTTTTCCCTCTTTTATTTAAAGTGGAACTATCTTATAAATGGCAGTTTCCAGTGTTTAGCATTGTTTTCTAGCTATGTGGGATTATATTAACCCTTTTCTCGCCAATGACGTGTTACCTCGTCATTCCCCGCGCTGCATATTTTTTTCTGTATTCGGTTCACTTTGACGATAGTAGAGTAGTATGGGCGGAGCTACAGGTGGGGGTCTGTTACTCAAATCGCATTCTGAGTATGGGCGGAGCCCAGCCACAAACAGCTTGAAATCTTGAAGTGGAAAAATGCTGCTTTAGAGTACTTGATTAGAAATACAAAACAATGAATCTTTTTGAAAAAAAACTTACAGATGTGTTCCATACTCACAGGAATTGTGTCAAATTGCCCAAATAGTGAAAGAAACCGTAAGATAGTTCCCCTTTAAATTATTTTGACTGGATCTTGTAAGTCACAGTGGAACTGTAATACCATTTATTTTCCAGTGTTTTACCTGCTCTACCACTGCACAGAAGTTAGGCGTTTTCTTTTCAAAAGTTACCAGATGTGGTTACAGGCAGCCACTTCTACTGCTTTGATACAGATGACTGATGACTGGCTTAAAGCTATAGATAACTCTATGCTGGTGGGAGCTGTACAGATTTTAGTGCTGCATTTAATGTGCTGGACCATTCTCTACTGGTTGAGAGACTTAAATGTTATGGTTTTAACTCTTCTGCTTTAAAGTGGATACTAAGTTATTTGTCCGCTAGATCACTGACGGTGTATCTAAATGGCAGCCTGTCCAGTAGCAGAGGTCTAGAGTGTGGCGTTCCGCAAGGAAGTTGCCTAGGACCTTTGCTCTTCTCTGCATTTACTAATGACCTATCTTGGGCTACCAAATGTGCTACAACAGTTCTTTATGCAGATTATTCGACATTCTATTACGCTGCACCATCATGCAATGTACTTAATGAAGTTTTGAGCAGAGAACTTAAAGTTGTGCATGACTGGGTAGTATGTAATAGATTTGTCCTTAATATCGCCAAGACTAAATGTATTGTGCTGGGAACAAGGCACAGGTTATCTACAAATCCAAAGCTTCATTTAAACTTTTGTAATCCGGCAGTTCAACAAGTTGAAAAATCCTTGGAGTGATGCTGAATTGCACTCTGTCTTGGTCTCAGCTATTAATTATATTGTTTTGAAAATGGGAAGAGCAATTGGTATTTCCAGGAAATGTGCTTATTTGGTTGCCCGTCCCCTTTTATGTCAGATACTTAGTGCAAAGTTTAGTTTAGTCATCTTGACTATTGCTCAGCGATGTGGTCATCTGCTGCCAGTGGTGACCTCAGGAAGCTCCAGGTGGTCCAGAACAGGGCAGCACGGTTGGTACTGGGCTGCTCACTACGGTCTAATGTGAGCAGTATGCATGCCCGCCTCTCTTGGCTTAACGTTGAAAATAGATAGTCTTTTAATATACTTGTGCTGTTCAAGTTGGTCATGAGCAGTAAAACTCCTGTTTTTATACATAAACAGGTTGTTTTTAGTAATACTGTGCATGAGCATTACACTAGCTGTTCCCAAACTTTTTTGGCCGTGCACCCCCTGTCACCTCCCAACCTAGCTGACGCACCCCCCAATGGGTTTCGGTTAGAAAAGATTGTTGCCGGTCTCCGTGCACAGATGAAGCTCACCTGTGTCAGACGCGCCTGAGACATTATTGTTTATTATTATTATTAAAACGTACGTTTTTTATTCAAACGTTTCTTGAATTTCATGATTTACACAGTGAAAATCCCCATTTGAAATAATGTATATTAGTTATATTTATTAGTAAAATAACACCATAGCACCGCATTAGCCTTTTCATGTCACGCACCACCTAGAGGGCGCTCGCGCACCACAAGGGGTGCATGCACCACAGTTTGGGAACCACTGCACTAGAGGTTTCAGTAGTGGGCAGCTTGATTTGCCAGGTCCAAAAACCAACGCTTTAAGGAGATCTTTTATTTTTAGAGCATTAACTCTTTGGAATAACCTGCCTCAAAACCTCTGCTGCATTTGCAGTAGATTCACTTTTTAAAATAATCTTAAATTGTATTTAACACTGTAAAGTATTTTTTTTGTTTTTTTTGTTTTCTGTTTCTGTGCTTGCATGTCATTTTAGCCATCTTAACACTTTCCCGGCCACTTGGATGCGTCTAATATCACTCTAGACGGCCAGCATATCAAAACAGACTTGCATAGTTTGTGAGGCTGTTTGTAGAGCTAAATCTATACTTCATAGTATTGCTATCTGTCCATTCTCATCGTCAATTGAGACTATAAACCGTCCCTTCAAAATGGCTTAAAGAAAAAAAAATCAATACGTTCTCATTTTATAGCATCTTGAATATAAGCGTTATAAGGGATTTGGTCTAGTATATTTCCTGGAAGTAGCTACTAACGTTATATCCAATGGCATTTCGGTTATACAGAAGCTACAGTTAAAACTCCAAGTGCATATGATCCGTACGATCCTCAACCATGAATGCATGAAAGGGGGGGGCGGGGGACGTCGTTTCTGATTATTGATTACCAATAACCGTGTTCGCCTCAGTAGCCACATTCATTGATCGGCTGGTTGAGTATGATAACAAGGCCTGATCAGCGTGGAATTTACGTGAAAAAGATCTTACAGTGAGCCGGTTGGATCCCCCAGACCATTTCCCAGTTATCGATCGTCATCTGGTAGATCGATATGTCCATTGGCTGATGATAAATTCCTTTACTGCACACTGAAATCCGCGATCCAAAACGTATTCCAAGCTACAGGCTGCACATCCACAATCCAGCTAACTGGAAACTCCATTGAAAGTAAAAAAAAAAGAAGGCACCGTTCTGCCACAGGGCACACTGCATTATCGCGACAGCGCCCCTAAGAGGATCTGGCCGGTAATGCACTTTTTCGAATTCAAAGAGTAGGGTACATCTGCAGTGCCGCTCGGCGACCTTGAATAGGTTATTAAAATGGAATAAAAGCCAAAACAACCTTGCCACGGACATGTCCGTGGTCGGTCCTCAACCGGTGGATTCGAAACACGGATATATACGTTGTTGGGTGGGAATGTGTTAATTGTTAGTTTCATTATGCATTGTGTTATAATGTGTGCAATAATAATTGTTTTTGTATGTTTTTTTTTGTGTGGACCCCAGGAAGACTAGCTGGGTGCTATCTATGGCACCAGCTAATGGGGATCCGTAATAAAATCAAAATCAAATCATGTTGGAAGAAATGGAGCTATACTGATTACAGAATAAATCCATTACTTTTACAGAACAATATACAGTAGTAGATTTAGGCCATTATATTGTTATTACTAATTATTTAAATAAAATCCTTTTTTCCCGCATTAGAGAAATCAATTAAGGCAGGGAATGAAGTTGCTTTGCTTTCTGCCACGTTGCAGCACAAGCTCTTGGTATCAGGTTTTCATAGTGACTAGTGAGTTATTCATGGATACCGAAGACGTCACTTCCGGGATGCCAGCCGCCATCTTTGTGACCTACTTTATTAGCGACATTGACCATCATGGCAGTCAACACAGCACATCTTAATGAGAGAGAAAGACAGCGATATTTGGAGAAGACGTCGATTATTGGTTGTGATCCATATTTATTACCTTCAACTTTATTTTGTCCCTTAAAATCAACGGAACGTCTGCCCCAACTTACTTTTCCCGACATCTACATCTATCTTGTACATAATCCATCCCCATTCACCGGAGAGAGCCTGAAGGCTTTCAAGAGCACCGATGCTTATCAATATTCCGTTGCAGGATGGGTGAACGACACCAAGATATGGCATCTGGAGACAAAAAATATATATGTAATCACAGGACGTGTAAGTAATTCAACAACCATTATCAACCGTGTTATTTTGGTGGTGGTTAACGTTAAGTCTAGAGTGCTAATGTTATAGAGAGTAGTGACATTATGCGACTTTCCATGTTGACTGCCAGAACGTTAAGCCTTAATACTAGTCTTTAAAACAATAACGTTAGACTAACGTTACCACACAAGTTCAAATATTATATCGTTATGTATTTGAACAATTTTGTTAACAGTTGCAGTTTAGGTGAATTGAATGATGGGGTGAAATGATGAATTGAAAATGGGGGACCCTGATGTAAACAAGACGAAAGTCTTTCTCTGGTCTGCATCCCCTTAACAATTGTGTGTATTTAGCTGTACTGTACCCATTCTGCAATCTGTTAATAAACTTATCAATCAATTAGGCAGTTTAATATTTTATTCTGTATTCTGTTTTCTAATAATACAAAGTTCTCTAGGCTATATTTATTTTTTACTGGCAGGTCTAAGTTAATTAGCCAGTATCGGTATTGGTGCGTCACACCATCAATGCTCTCTGAGAATCTAAAAGTGGCTGCACTTACATTCACGGGAGAATTCCATTCTTAAATAAAGGTCATCTACAGTCTGAAGAGGGAAAGGAGGGCTTTTTGTAACTACTGTTCAGGTGGATATTCATTCATGGAAACTGGGATAATCAAGTGTAGCCCATCAAAGGTTGAACGGATGAACCTGAAGGAGGCCTTGACCAGAATATGGCCAATCGGCAGCTTGGAAATGTAATAATAATAGTAATACACTTTATTTGTATAGCACCTTTAATATAAGAGTTGCAGCACAAAGTGCCCCACAGCAGCAAAATATACATAAAATGAGTAATCCTAAATTTCCCCAAGGGGATCAATAAAGGAATATCTTATCTTAAAATAGATAGAATAAAAGCAATGCAGATAATAAGGAAAAAGGTTCAAAGCAATGCAGATAATAATACAAATATTGTGTCACAGTTTAAAACCTGACAGTCTTTCTTCCTGTTTGATACCCACACAGTTTAAAACCTCAGTCTTTCTTCCTGTTTGATACCCACACAGTTTACTACTACTGATGACTTAGTAGCCGGTGGCGGTCAAATTATGTGATGTTTTAAAGACCACAGCTTCCTCCCCTCGCCACTAGATGGCACTGAGGGACTGTCTAACATCCGACTTTGGTATTGTTCTCTCTTGAAGATGGGAGTCCAGGGGTCAAGTCAATCTTTATTATTCCTAATAAATGGCAGCGTCCTCATTAAAAAGCACACTAAGAAAGGGGGCGTAACCGCGAGGAGTTAAAAGTCATAGTAATCGTTGTCTCTGACACAAAAGAAGCCACCTTTTCCCTCTTTCCCCCTCCTGTCGTCCCTCCTACAGCACAGCTTGGGCTAAATGGATGCAAATATTCTGCATTCTGTTTTTAACTGCGACCAAGCGCCTAGTATAAGTTGGTTTGTCGGTCAAAAAGAATGGTGTGCGTACATGAAATGTGCCACCAATCCCACCATGATGAATATTGGTGCACCAACACATGACAATAAATATCACACCAATTGGCCAGATGGTGGCGCTATAATCAAAGGGGGAAAAAATGGAGAATAAAGTGACCATGTTTAATTATGTCATACTGAAAGTTGCTAGGCCAAACCATATGACCGCCACAAATCAAACAGGAAATGAAGCATTATTTATGAATGCTTTGTCTGATTTGCACCCAACAAGTGTGTGCTTCATCAAGAGATGTGTCAAATCTTGTCGCTCGATCTGAATCTGAATCGGCCACATGGTGGCGCTATTTACAATAAATCACATGACCGGCCATGAAATTTAAACAAATCAGCAAAAGGGGTATCTTATAAAAATGCTATCAATGTAATCCCTGATCACGTGTGTGTGTGTGTGTGTGTGTGTGTGTGTGTGTGTGTGTGTGTGTGTGTGTGTGTGTGTGTGTGTGTGTGTGTGTGTGTGTGTGTGTGTGTGTGTGTGTGTGTGTGTGTGTGTGTGTGTGTGTATATATATATATATATCCTTGAATCTTATAAGAGTACCATTTGACCTGATGAGGATCCACATAGGATGGATATTTCCTTTTAATAAAGGTGTATGCATGGAGTTTGTAGTGTACAGGCTTTCTGCGTGACTGCACATTTGTTTTGTGAGGAAAAAGCACTTTAATTAAAGTGATTGGATCTGCAACCCTTTAGTTTTCTGCAACAATTTGTCAATAAAATCATCTAATCGATTACTCGATAAAATCCATGAATATCGACTTGAGAGTTTCTTTAGCCCTAAAGTTACATTGAACACGCATCTAGCTAGCCTTCGTCTACAACTTTGCCACTAGATAATTGTATAGTTACTAGTTGCAATGCTCCGGTTGAGGCATATATCAAGGCAGCAAGAGAACAGTAGGAATGGGGCGTTTCCTGTAGCCAAATTGGTCACAGCTTACCATAAATTACATGCTTGTTAACGTAAGACATTATTAGCGATATTCAATAAATGATGTTGGGGGGGGGGGGAGATACAGATTGAACCCAAAAGGTCATTCAATCTGCTGTCTTTTCTTTCTTAATTCCATTTAGGGAATTCTGTATTTCAGAATGACTTAAGTGTGTTGGAATTTATGGAACCTGTATGATTCACAGGATCTTGAATGCAGCTTGGGTTGGGGGGGGGGGGGTGAATGTCACGATTGGCCCCTACAGGCAGCCACCATCCCCGGCCCTCACACCAGCCTCCATGACTCCCGAGTCCCACCATGTCCCCAATCATTGATTGCTTGTTTCTTCTTTTTTCTTCCTCTCCTTACCCTTCAGGCGCAGAAAGGACCACCATCATCATAATCCATCATGCCGCAGTCAGAGTGGAGCCAGACCCCGTGACAGCCATTCAAGGGGGGGGCCAAAGGCCGAGCACCGCCCCTCCTCCCCCCACTGTCGCCAGCAGCGGCGTGACACAGACGCCGCCGACGGGGGGTCCCCTGTCCCCCGTCACCGTGCCGGCCACAAGGCGGCCCCCGCTGCTGCCGCACAAAGCCACAGGCGGCGCCACGACACCGACTCTGACGACTAATGTTCCTCCCCACCCCCCCAATCAGAGGCACGCGGAGGGAGCGCTCCAGCCTGAATGGTCTCTCATGGCCTCTCACCACTGTAGGAACTTGCAGCCTGAATGGTCTCTCATGGCCTCTCACCACTGTAAGAACTTGCAGCCTGAATGGTCACTCATGGCCTCACTGTAGGAACTCGCCGTGGCTAACTAGTGTCAGTGGCACACCGAGCTCACAGGGTTCCAACGTTGTTTCCATGGTAAACCGGGAGGTTCTACACAAGGTTCTCGGAACACAGAGGCAGAGCTAGCGGCACTCCCTATTGTGACTGGACGAGAAATGCGTTGCCACATCCGTTAGACCTCATGTGCCCCCGGACTGCCCCAGTGGACTGGATGAAAACAAGTCCATCTGTACTATCAGCAGGATTTTTGCCAATTTGTTTCTAACTTTCTTTTTTAAAGCAACACAATCAGTAGGTCCAGGTGTCGCCTTCTTTTTAAATACAACACTTATGAGATTTTTTTTGTTTAATATTTTGTGCTTTTTTTAAACAAACATTTCACCAAGTGTGAGTTTGTCTGGCACCAGTCCACAAACATATTATTTTAGGACATCACTACCAAATGTGAAGGTTTTCTGCATTACTAGAAACAAATAGAAGTTTGAAGAAATCAAAATGCACGTCATCTATAAGACTGGAATTCTGTTGCTAGGGAAACACTTTGGACCCGAATTGTATTTCCTGTCAACTATCGCATTAACGAACACTGCCAACAGGAAATAAACACGGGTACCTTTTCAGAATGTCATTGTCATTTTGAAACAGTCTATAGAAGTGATAACTTTTCATTCAAGTGAAACGAGGACTATTCAGGGATATGGCAACTGGCACTTAATGAAATGTCGAAAGTGTTTATTCAGGTGTCACCCATGAATTGCCCATACCACCTGCAGTCTAAAATAAAATGGGAGCCAGACAATTGAATGTTTCTCCTCAGTGTCTCCTCTGTTTGAAAATCCTCTCAGATGCTCCCCGATGCTTCCCTCTCCTCTTCCCACTGTGCCTCTCGCACCACTCAGCAGCTCCTTTTCTTTTCTCCGCCATGCCAGCACCTCCTTTGTCCCTCCCTGTTTTAGGTTCAGCTCCCTGGCTGGTGAGATACGATTGGAATGCACTCCACTGGTCATAATGGAGTGTAGTGTTTGCATTTGCCTTGAATTGGGTCTGAAAGAGGGCATTCTGCTGGCTGGCACCTGGGGGTGCACTAAAAAGAGCAAGGCATTCACAAAGAAGAGTGCAAAAAACCAAGCTGGTCCTTTTATATGACCGAGTACCGTTAGGACCGCCACACACAAACCAAGCTGATGGATCAGCAGGAGAGGAGGCCAGACAAAGCCAGCCTGTAAGAGACCCAAGACTCTGGCCCCCTCCCCTTCCACGACCACCATACTCTTCTGCCATGTTTTATAGGCTTGGCTGCGTTAACCATAGCAGCCTAATCAACCTGAAAGAACGTTGTCCTAGATTGCTCCCCAATTGCACCCCCTTCCAACTCTGGCGCCTGTGCTTATACCCAGTGTAACACGCAGGCCTGGATATCCACATTTATTGCTGAATTAAGACAGCGTGGTCACCTTGGGACGGCCCAGTTCTTAGGTCAAGGCTGATTCTTGAGAGGCTGTAATGATACTAATTTGAGGCCCATTGTTAAATTAGGGTATTGGTTAATCTGGGATTCAATATCTGGTTATATTCAATTGCTAAGGTAATTGAGTTTTTGCAGTATTGTATCCTTTTCCTTTTCAGCAGTAAAGCTTTGGCATTGTTTAGATTACAAAAATGCTAGTTTTATGGGTGAAGTAGAAGGCTAAAAAAGGGAGACAATTTATTAAGAAATTGATTGTTGTATAAGAATGAAAATCAAATACAGATCTCGTTTTCTCCAATCACTTTAATTACAGTGCTTTTTCCTCACAAAACAAAAGCTAACAACTTTACATAAAAATGTTTAGACAAAGTTTGCTAAGAGATTAACATAGTTTAACAAATGTTTAGGCAGTTATCAAAAGAAAAAGGGTTTAATGCACCGCTAAGACGTTTTCCAGAGCACTAGACTAGAGTGAAGTAACACCCACACATTTTAGATGAGCAAGCTTGAAAATATAGGCAACATGTGTCTTGGAAAAGAAGACCGAAATATGGCTTGTTTGCCTCAAAGACGACGTAATAAATGAAGGAATACTTGCACTATGCTAAAAGATGTAGCTCAAACTAATTTTGTATTGCCATCGAAATGCCTCTCTTCCCAATAGATTGCATTAAATCGTTCTCAAAAGGCATGTTTTTCTTCTTGGAGGCTATTGTAAGGACACTAGGAGCATCTGTGTGCAAGTGCTTTTGTTAAAACAATTACATCACACAGCACATACATTAGGTTACAGTATAGGGCTGTTAGAATTCTGATACCCTGTACACTTGTCCTCAGATTTTCAATGCACTCCAACCCTTGGGGCACCTGCGGACCGACAACTTGTGCAGCCAAATAATGTAAACAATCAATTAGCTAGTCCCATCTCGACAATCATTTGCATGTCTGACGAGACCAACAGACCACATCATGCATTTTTGCTAATTCAGGTATATTGCAAAGGCAGAACATGATAAACCTGAGACACTGTCATACAAACACAAAAATTGAATGCCGACCGAACAGACAGCACCTCTTGTCAATTATAAAGCAAGTAGATGAGAGATCATGGCAGCCGTTTCTCAAGTCAAGCTAACAGACACAGTATAAGAAAAGCTGGTAAGTGTTCACAGGAGTTCTCCTTGAAGCTGACTGACTCAATAATCACAGTCCAAATAGTACAACTAGGTAATGCCAGTGTTTGCTAATGGTACTTTGAGGGCTGGATATACTGGTGGCATTTGTAAGTAAGCATAATAGCTGCAAGTAGTGCTTACGTAGTATGTATAATTCATTCATTATCAATCGATGAATACAACACTCCGTACAGTATAAATGGCCAGTTTTACATGCAAGCTGATGTAAGGAAGTCACCAGGCTGCAATGGGATCCTTGGGCCCATGTTCGCTGGTACATTTACATTATTTGCCTCCCTTTTCTCATTTACTACACATATGACTGCCAAAAGGCCAGGAAGATAAATAACCCCCGGTGGATTTAGTAAGTGTGCAATAAGCTACCCTATTACCAAGTACTTAGATATTTACATTCAATAAAATAAAAAAGAAAGACCGACAGCTTTACAAGATTAAAACCCCCGCCCACCGGCCTGTATTGGTTTTGTAGTTAGAGATGAAATGAGGGCAGCTTCCAGTACTTTTTTTTTCTTTTCTTTTTGACAAGGTAGCTCAATTTGCAACATCAGAGGAGTACAGAGCAGGGACAGAGAGTTGGAACAGTATATGGATGATTATTTCTTGAGCTGGTTAGACAACCAATCCAGTCCTTCATATAGTCCATCACCGCTGGTGGCGCAGGTCGCCTGGATGTACCAGGATCTGTTACGGAGGGAGTGGAGTCCCAGCTTGTCTGTGATTTCTGCTGCGTTCATTGCATTTGGAAGGTCCTATAGAACACAGACGGAGGCAACGCATTAGACAGCCTGCCATATATGTAGTACACACTAGGACCCTGATTAGACAGCCTGCCATATATGTAGTACACACTAGGACCCTGATTAGACAGCCTGCCATATATGTAGTACACACTAGGACCCTGATTAGATAGCCTGCCCTATATGTAGTACACACTAGGACTCTGATAAGCACAGGTAAAGCTGGCAGGAAATGGGCTGGTATTCTATCGAGAGGTGGCACAACATCAGACAACGCCGCCTAACGCCTTCCGGCTGGTATTACAGATCATTGGAATCCCTCCCCCTTGGACTGTACGCTGATCTAAGAAGTCCGGTCCAGGTTTTCCTTCTCGGGCATGCAGTATCGTTATAACACATGGACTGGGGAGACTGGGAGCAGCGTGGATTATGCGTTTGACATATAATGTTGGATCAATAAACGCGATCAATATTTGGAATGGCGATCAGGGATTGGATTAATCTTTTTGCAGTACATCAGATGTGAGTTAAGGACTCTATGTTACCAATCTCGGGTTAATCCGAGGTTTCTTTCGTAACGATCACGCATGTGTGTGTGCGTGCGGTTGGCTGTGACCAAGGCACGGCGAAGCGACTTTTCAGCCCCCCGCTCCTGTTCGTGCATGAGGACACATAATACCGATAATCTAGCGTTATTTTCAGAACGATTCATAAATCAAGCGACAAATGGCACGATTTCTAAGGAAATGCATTGAAGCGCGGTTAGAGACAGAATCGCTCTGGAACTATACTCCGATTCACCACGGTATAAAACGGAAATGTATGTATGAAAAAATTCTGTTTTTTGCATGTTGACTGGAAGAAACTCACTGACAATCAACGTGTTTATTAGATCCATAACTATAATATTTCATATAGGTTTAGCACTCGCAAAAATGGCATTCTCCCCATTGCATTACAGCGATGGCGTTCTAACCAGAAGGTAAACAGTGCCCCCATGGCGTCCATTGAGTTAAGGACGTTCATTTTAAGTTCAATGTTATGCTTTAAACTGGAGAACGGTGACAAACTGGATCTCTTCTAGACACCACCCACCCACCCATTCATAGATGAGCCACTTTATTTTAGGATGAGAAATCTTTCTAATAGAAATATCATGTTGGATGATGGAATATCTAGCTCACCTGTTTGTTAGCGAACACCAATAGCTCTGCCTCTCGCAGCTCGTCTTCTGCCAACATCCTCATCAGTTCCTCGCGGGCCTCGTTCACTCGCTCACGGTCATTGCTATCCACAACAAAGATGAGACCTGAAACACGCAAAGCAAAGGGAACAGCCAGGTTCAGTGTGTGGGGGAAGAACATCCATGAGAGTGGGTCCAAAATGTCACTTATTTGGCAGGATAAACAGGCCTATCAAAAGCTAATACATTCGGACGAATGCTTACCCTGTGTGTTCTGGAAGTAATGGCGCCATAACGGTCGAATCTTGTCCTGACCCCCGACATCCCACACCGTGAAGCTGATGTTCTTGTACTCTACAGTCTCTACGTTAAAACCTGGAAAGGAGACAGCTGGTCAACAAACGGCCTACACAATGTCTACAGCAGTATGGAGAAAGGACAAACCACTATGTATCTGAACAGACTTTCTTAAAGAGTAATTACACAAGAGATTGTGTTTTTTGAGCTGTGTGTATATGCCTTCTATGTAGTGAAACCTATTAATCCTGGTCATCGTTTCAACATTTCTGGGACAAAATCACAGCAGAGAATACAGGCAGAAGAGTGTCCTTGTGCTGCCATCTAGCGTTTGAAATTTGCAACCTGCTGCATACTCTGGCCCCACAGATTGTGACGTGAGACTACCTCTTTGGAGGTGAAACATCACAGCTGGGATGGGGTCAGAGTTCAGCCTCTAGTGGAGAAAATTGTTGCTGCCCCCAGCAAGCGATTGGTGGATCAGCTCATGCAAGGACTGTGTGCTGCTGACCTGCTGCGTCGCTCATTTCAAGCTTGTGCTCATTTCAAGCTTGTCCTAGTTAGAGACAGATGTGTGACGGAACCGGCACAGATCTTTAGCCAAGACCAGCAGCTCTATGGGTCACTCTTTCGGTTGGTTGATCCAAAAAAATAACCCTGTTTTCACCCTAGGAGGCTGAAACTGGGCATGGTTCATGTCACTTGGTTAAAAGTGGGTGCAGCAATGGGAGTGGCCTATCACAAAAAGGTTACAGCTATTGCAAATTTATGCTTTACAGATTACATAAAGGCACAAATGCGATTTTTTGTATAGTCTCCCTCTGGCTCTGTCTGGGATTATTTCAGAATGAACTGCTATAAAGATATATTGTATCCGTTAGTTAAATTAATAAGCAGATAATTTGTTTGCTTTCGCTAAAGCTATAAATGAATGACTCTCCTCTCCTCTAAATCCACTGCTACCGACTGCCCACCACCGCTCACTCGTCTATCCGTCTCTCTCAAACTACCGTAGTAGGCAGAGGGGCGTTCCAATACGCTTGACACATCTTACTCTTCTAGGGAGTATGGGGGGGAATGTGTGAGTGGAGCAGGGACATGTCATTGGCACCTCCCATCATAGATGTTGCACTGATAGGGGTGTAACGATCTCAATACAGAATCGGAGGGAGGAAAAGTATGAAGTCTAAATAGAGTCTCTACAGTAAATACAGTCTCTGTTAAACTATATTGACGATCATTCTCATTCAAGGCTACTACTATTAGCATAATGCTTAACACATTCCCTGCCACGCTTATATCCATCAATGTTTGATCACTGCCACCAGTCTAAGCCTATGGAGATGTTTACCTTCTTTGCAGGGCTATAACTTTTGAAATTGTATTGCTAAATTGACATTACTATGGCCCATTCAACATCGATTATCTATCGTTCAGGATGTAGGAACGTTTAACTTTTTCATTCATAGGTTCATACGAAAATACCGTCTAGAATATAAATATGTTTTTATCGTTTTCGGCAGTAATTCCTAGAACGTGAGATATAGGCATAAACGCATATATAGATTATCAAATGCTGTTTGTTGGTGATACACGCTATATTAAAAATTTCAACTGTACATGATACTAAACGTTATGACTGATCATGCGCAGGTGAACGGGGGGGGTCGTTTATAATTCTGTGATCGTCAGTAAATGCTTTATGTAGTATGGGTGATATATTGATCGGAGCAGTTTGCATGGATAATAATAAACAAACGAGCTGAAAATAGGGCTGGGCGATATGGCCTAAATATGATATCACGATATTTTCTGACCTTTCGGCGATACACGATACGCATCACGATGTTTTTCTTTTTTTCCCCAAACAATTCATTATGAGGCTTACCAAGACAGTATTTGAGTTTGCAAGCTAACATTAAAGACAAAATAAAATACCCATGCATTTAGCATTTTTATATTATATATTAGATTTTGATTATTGGATTATTAGATTATATATTGCATATATTTAGCAATGAGATATTATATGATTTAGATAGGAAATATGATGAATTGAAAATGGGGGACCCTGATGTAAACAAGACGAACGTCTTTCTCTGGTCTGCATCCTCCAGTCCACTGTTGACTGTTGTTGTATTGAGCTGTACTGTATTGTGTACCTATGCTGCAATCTGTTAATAACGTTTATATTCATTCAGTCGGCAAACAATCATTTTGATTGACAGTCGCGTCTGCCAATTACGTCACATCGCTTGCACCCGCCCTGCTGTTCTTAGCACCAATCGGCAAGCGCGTATTCATTTTTTACTTCCGCCATTGGAGATCTCAATGAAAACAACAATGGCAGCGGTAGCTCGCCGCGGCCGACGTTTAGCTTTTAGCTCTGCAGAATGACTAAACGACTGGAGGCATAATGATTTTACTGCAACGGATGTTATAATAAAAGCCTTTCCATACATCTGTCTGATTGAAAACGTTATTAACAGACCGCAGAATGGGCACAACGGAGTCAGCACGGGCTGAGATATGAACGGCTAATGCTTGCTATATCTAGGTCGACCTCGGTCGTTGCTATGTAAATACGCTGATGTTACTACATAAGTAGTAACTTTTGATGCAGTAGTGTGTGTGTGGGGCAGCGCTGTTCAAAAGTGTCAACGTGTGGACCAGATTGACGCAACACAAGCCTCTTGGGCAAAACATCCACCAGGGGGCAGTATTGAAGCGTTGCAGAGTTGTGCATGCTCCCACTGCATCAGACGAGGCTCCGTGAGGGAATTATGAATAACATGGCGAAAAAATGATATATGATCTCAATAACGTCGTACGCCGTGGATTGGCAGAATTAGCATGAACTTGAAACACGTCGTAAGCCGTTTCCGGCTATATATATATATTATATACTACATCTATAATTAGAACTCTGTTAGTATGACTACATCTTAACATACAGAATTGAAAATTAAATCCAATCATGACTTCAAATTCTAAACGTGTATAGAATCTGAAAGATGGGTGCATCGTCACACCCCTATTCGTTGAGTTAGACCTACGGCACCTCCAAGAGGCTCAGTGGTGAGCGGCCAGTGTTCTGGAACCAGGCTCCTCTACATCAACTCTCCAAAACACTGCGGTACAGCACACCAGTCCCCCCACAGTAGCAGTCTGTGTTTGGCAGTAGCGACGCTACAAGTGGCAGTGTTAGTAGCTTAACTAAATTTCCCAGTAGCGTGGTGGTGGCATCAGTGTTGACTGAATCAAATAACTTAGTAGCGAGTAGGGCTGTCTTAAATACTTCGAAGCTTCGTTCGATGGCACAAGCTTCGAACATAAAAAAAAATCGAAGTTTAAACAAATAATTTTTTTTTGTCTCAAATCTTGCGCCTCCATTCCAATGAAACGAAAGTAAGCGGCGCCTCGACTCCACCTCTCTACAACAAGCATGTGGAGATTATCTGTGTTGAAAACAACAAGGACATGTGCAGCAGACATGTCGACGAAGAAGTCATAAGACGTGTGGTTACACTTTAAAATATGCAAAGACAATGCCCAAAAAGCAGAGTGCCAGATATGCCAGAAGAAAATGGCATATCACAACTCTACAACAACTTTGTCAAATCACCTAAAAAACGTAAGTATCGTTGTACACGACGGCGACGCCACACAAAACATTAATAAGGCTATGCCTATGCTGCTATGACTAATGTGTTACCAAGTTGGCTAATTTAATTGTAATCATCTGCTTTTGTAGGTGCATTGTCTGATATAATTATAAATTAAATATAATATAATTGTTTGCTTGATAGACAAAGGTTGCAACATAATTATGTAATGTCATGTCGTTGGCTGTGAGAGCAGCCCCACTGCACCCAGGCAGTGCAGCCGAGTGAAACCTTGTTGGCTGCGTCACAGTCACGAAAGGGGCTACTTAATTAATTAATCCAATCCACTTTATTTATAGAGCACATTTAAAAACAACAAAGTTTACCAAAGTGCTGTACAAGTCCCACAACTAAAATTAAAATCGAAGCTCGGCCCCGAAGCTTCGATTGCCAAAAAAAGCTTTGAAGGTCAGCCCTAGTAGCGAGGCTCTTATTGATGAAGTAGTGTGGCGAGGCTCTTATTGGTGAAGTAGTGTAGCGAGGCTCTTATTGGTGAAGTAGTGCGCTAGCGTCCATACAAGCTAACAAGCATTTCTGAAGCTCAAGTTCTGCTGTAGCCTGAAATAAAACAGCTAAGGATCGGTACGTGACGTCACCGTCACACACAGGCCTGTATGTGTAGCAGACGGGAAGGAAGCAAGACGTGGAACTCCCTAACTACTTCTGTCACTAGCTCTTTTTTTTATTATTATTAGCGATCTGAATTCATATTTCATCATCCGAGTCTACCGTTGGGAAACCAGCCCCATCAGGAGCTCAGATGTGAAAAAAGCGTCCCCTATCGTCTCCCGGATGGTATTGCACCCATTGGAATGGAGTCAATGAAAATGCATGAAAAAAGAAAAAAAACTCCGGAATCCACATTTTACTTCTCACGCATGTAACCGGAGATCATCCCAGTCATTCTGGACCATCAGAACAGCATGTAATATGTGTATACAGTATGTAGCGTTGGATCAATAAAAGGATCGATTTTTGGAATGGCAATCAGGAATTGGAATAATCTTTTTGGATACCATCTAATCTCAGGTAAGGAATCTATTTTACCAGTCTTAGGATAATCAGACCTGTTTTCACGGAGATATAAGCTTTTCCCCTATGTGTGATCTGGCTGTTTGGCTGTGCGAGCGATCAGGAACTAAGAGAATTGATTTTCAGATTGCGGCCCCAGTGTGCATACGTACACATATACTATCGATAATCTAGCGTTTATTTGAAAGCGATCCATAAATAGGCTGCAAAATGACAACGTTCTAGAATATTCTAGTACAGGGCGTTTATCACGGAATCTTTTTTATTTTCCTTGAAAACGAGGGCTTTTCAAAATGCTATAAAACAGAAATGAACCGATAAAAAAAACAATCCGCTTCGACAATGTTGACTGGAAAATGAGTCATTGATAAGCGACGGGCAGATTAGACACATAGCCATAATTTAAAACATAGATTAGGCGTTTTTAACGCTAACATTGAAGTGGGTGCTGGGCATTCAAGCACTAAATCGTGGGCGCTGAAAGTGTTAATCAACATCTTCAGTTTCCACATCAATGAAAATGTGGCAGAATTAGCTAATGAGCTAGTTTCCATCTGTAGTCCCTGCCTAACATGCATGTCTTTATGGTGGTACTTATACCAGTACAAGTAGAGGATGCTTATAAGTTATTTGATTGAGCAACATATTTGTCATGTTTAGGGTCTTAGAAACATAGACATTTTAAACTTTGAATGTAAATCAGTGGATCTTTTTTAAATGGGATTTATGTTGTATTTTGGGTGCATATTGACCTTTTCTTTGTGATGATTTACAAAAAAAAACGAGGGTAAACTAGGCTAACGATTTGGAAAATGTTGGCATCAAATTGAGAAAATATTTTATTTATAATATTTAAATTGACATTCCTGATATTTAAGCAGTTGATTGCTATTCAGCACAAGTCAGTTTCTCTAATGAAGTAATGAAGTGTGTTGAGTTCTCAGTGAGGTCATCGCCTCCCGTCTTCCCTCTTCCTATACCCAGCCTCTGTGTGTATGTGTAGCCTAGCCGACAGAAGCACTTCCGTATCACGGTGACGTCAGGTGCCAATCCCTGTCTGCTGCCTACGACTGCTGCAGGGGAACACAGACACTGCAGTTTACTTGATGGAAAGAGGGCAGAGGGTGTGAAGCGGATCTTTATTCTTTTGCTACCGTGGTTTGAGTAGAGTTATTGAGTTTTGAGTCAACTTACTCCGTCCTGCAAATGTGCCCAAGTCTAAATATAGAATGCGCGCGCACACACACACCAGTACACACACACAAGTTTTTTGTTATTATGTGGGAAACCATGTTTTAGTTTGGTTGTTTTTGTAGCCAAATTGGTTGGCAGTGAGAGCACAGCTTGAGAACACAGCTTATTGTTTAAAACAACTGAATTGAAAAATGTTCGCCTGCTTATCGGTTTAGCTGATCACTGAGAGATCATTGACTTGGAATCAAGTTTGTTCAATGTAAAAAAGAAAAAAAGAAGGAAAATAGCTTTGATGTAGTAAACTGCTTTTGCCATGTTGCTGTAGATTAGCTTGTTGCATTTCCATGAGGGGTAGCTTCAGTGTAGTGTACTGTAGTACCTGCCTGGCAGCTTAGCTCACTACAGTAAGTAAGTAGCTTGTCCAACACTGGTAGCAGTACTATAGTACTCCACAACCAATGTTTCCTATACAATGTAGCTACTAATGTACCATAGAAACAGTGCCGTCTTGATTCAAAAGAGTATTCCATCCACTCAGAATTAAGGATGAACACAACTCCAAATTATTCTTTCAACTAATGACCGATTACTGCGTTTGTTGACTTTAATTTGTTTATGTTGCACCAGGCATCACAAGCACAAACAGTACACTTACATCTGGGTTGGAGGCTGAACGGTGTGTATTTATAATGACGAGACATGGGAGTAGCATGTTTACTCTCTAGTAGGGCTGGGCGATAAAACGATAACGATAACTATCGCGATAAATTATTTCCTCGAAATAAACATGGTCGCAAAGTTTCGATATATCGATTTTCCAAGCTTGGATATGAGCACACGCACTAACAACCAATCAGTGAAGGAGATGGCCGACAGCGAAGGAGACCCACCAGGGTTCCCACGCTTGCCTTGAATTTTTTTTCCATACTACCTCCTGATTTTCCAGGTACCATATTAAGTGATGATCTATAGGCCCCTGAAGTTTTCCGCCCCCCATCCGCGCCCCCCCTCCCCTCACACACACAACCCCCTAGGACACCTGACTACTTACTTGATTTAAAAGATGTACCAGTCAAGTCTACATTGTAAATGCTTAGAGATTATGTCTTATTGATAATATCAATGCATGAAATAATGCAACAAGCTGTAGATGAACAACAATTTATTGAACTGGAACACATGAGCACTGGGATTGATATATGTTCTCTCTTCCACTCCTCTCCTATCTCATCCTGTCCTCCTCTCCACACCTCCCCTCGTGTCCGCTCCTGTCTTCTTTTCCTACTCTTCTCAACTCCTCGTAATCATAATCGAAATTAATCGTTGTGAGGTTGCATCGTTTCACCCCTACTACTCTTACTCTGTAAAAGCGTTTGTAAAAGCTTTTGTAAATCAAACTGGTTATCGTTATGAGAGCTAACCAGGGGCGGATTTAGGATTATAGGAGATCCGGGGCTTAGCCCAGATAGGTGCCCGTCTTTTTATTTTTTTTTATTTTTTTTTTCTAATTTTTTTATTTTTTTTGCAGGCAAGCGGCAGATTTTTTTTGAATTTAATTAACCTGTACGTGCAATTTCCTGCAATATAGAGCCTTCAATCTTGACCAATAAAGCTGCTCTTTTCACTATAAAACTCAGTTAACCATAACGTAGTTATGGTTAGATTTATATATTGGGGGGGGGGGGGGTATATCATATTTTTCATATGATCAAAAAGTGGTGGAGCAAGAGCATACCTTTGCTCCCCCAAGTTCAATAGTGGGAGAGCAGAGATGCTCCGAATGCTCTTATGGCCAGGCGTCTATGATTCACTGATACAAAGTAAAATAGTGCAGTGCAATAAAATAGTTAGTAAAATAGAATAAAATAATGCAATAGTGCATTGCAATAAAATAGTTATCATCGTATTTTTTCGGGAGGCCGGTAAGGAGTGCATTACAGTAGTCGAGTTGGCTTGAAATAAAGGCATGGATCTGGTTTTCAGCGTCCTTTTGATTTATAAATGGCCGTACTTTAGCTATGTTTCTAAGGTGGAAGAATTAAGTTTTTGTCAACTTGTTGATTGTGATTTAAAGCTTAGGTCTGAGTCTACCATGACACCAAGACTTAACTCACTCAAATACAGTTAGCAGCTGGATAGACCACAAATGGAAATTAGCTTCTGCTAAATCTGGTGCAAACATATTTTCATGTAACAATGATGAATTGTCAGAAAAAAGAAAAAAGAATTTTTTTTTTAAATAGATTCGGGGCTTTTCAGAAAACATTCAGGGCTTGAGCCCAAGTAGCCACCCCCTAGCCCCGCCCCTGGAGCTAACGTTGGTAGCTACTGTACCTGGTGCTGGCTAACTGGCTCGTTATGAGAGCTAACATTGGCTAGCTACTGTACCTGGCGCTGGCAGGGTTTCCGTTAGAAAAAATTGTTGCCGGTCTCTGTGACCTGCAAGATTTCAATCTACCGGACAAATGAGATTAATTCCGGTCATAGTTTATTGAGCTTTAAAACAATTGATATAGGCTATATAAAGAATGTCATCCTCAAGGCATGTAGATTTATAATATTATTACTTAAAACGAGGCTACTTTTGCGTATAGTCATTAATATATTCCAAATAAAATAAGTCCCTCGATACTCCGTGCTGCTGCTGACTTGAAATAAAATAGACAGCGTATGTGGGCAGTCGGTCCGACACTAAACAGCAGTCTGTTATAATCACATTTTTATGAGCTAACGAATTCCGTTATATTGGACATTTGTATTAATTATATCAAGCGAAGAACTGAGAAATTTTGCAGAGAGAGACGGCAACATTATCGTGGGTTTGCGTGATGTATATCTCCACCTCCCAACGACTTGGTGCTGGTCATAATGTCCGGTGAAAACAACTCCCTCCAAGCACAACTTGACCACCCGAACCGTACCAAAACAGGCCAAAATTAAATAGCCCATGCGACGAACGATTCATTACATTCGTTTCATCGTTGCTCCACCAAGCAGCCGGTCCAACAATGAAAGCTGTTATCAGCGCGAGCCGGCCGCAGTTAGTTTGCAAGAAGCATCCAGCTGCAGACCCGCAGAGCAGCTTTCCAGGTCTGGGGACCGCACTGTGCCAGCAAAGCTGGTGGGTTCTGTGGGTCTGCAGCTGCATGCCTTCCGCAAATCCAGCAGCAAGCTCTCGCTGAGCGAAGCAACGACAACAAACGCAATGATTGTTTCGTTCATCGCATAGGCCACCCAACTCCAGCCCATCCAAATACAATTCAAATAATCAAACTGTGCCCAGAGGGAACTATTTTCACCGGACACTATGACCGGAGAGATTAAATATGTCGGACTTCAACAGATTTTGCCGGTCAAATACCGGTAATTACCGGCTAACGGAAACGCTGGGCGCTGGCTAACTGGCTCGTTATGAGAGCTAACGTTGGCTAGCTAGTTAGCAAGATTGCACTGCTTACTAACTAACGTTGATAAACCCAGGTTTACCACACAGTTAAAACACAGCTACTTACATTTGAGGATAAACTTGCATAAGAAGTTTCACTCAAGTTTCACTGTAGATGCCAAGGCTCCATTGGCTCACCAAGCTGCCTGCATCAAATTCCAACATCCAATATACCATATAGGATGCCAAGAGCATGCTCTACAACATGGGATCATCCATTTCTATCTACAGTAAAAGCTGTTCACGTGTAAAGGGTTTTTATAAACTCATGTTAATTCTGTGCTCAATAGTTACATTTTATTACACATCATCCAATAAAATTTTCCAGGACAACTGTTTCTATTTCCATGTAATTGGTCACTTTTGCTCAGTTTCCATGCCTTTCCATACCTGGAAAATGAATCCCATGAATCCCATGTTTTCCATGTTTTCCAGGTCCGTGGGAACCCTGCCCACGCTGCACCTCTGGGTAGAGAGGTAGGACTCCAGTAGTAAACAAGGCTGGCTAGGATAATTAGCTTGCACGCCGCTATTTTATAGTTTACGTGCCGAGTGGGTGTGTGGCGTGAATTCTGAGGCCACGGTTAGAGTAGTGTGGGGTATGCGGTGGACGTCGTTGCAATGTATTGGGGCTGAACGGAGTATTTTAGGGTGATATTTAGTACATTGGAAACAAGGCTGGCTAGGATAATTAGCTTGCACGCCGCTATTTTATAGTTTACGTGCCGAGTGGGTGTGTGGCGTGAATTCTGAGGCCACGGTTAGAGTAGTGTGGGGTATGCGGTGGACGTCGTTGCAATGTATTGGGGCTGAACGGAGTATTTTAGGGTGATATTTAGTACATTGGAAACAAGGCTGGCTAGGATAATTAGCTTGCACGCCGCTATTTTATAGTTTACGTGCCGAGTGGGTGTGTGGCGTGAATTCTGAGGCCACGGTTAGAGTAGTGTGGGGTATGCGGTGGACGTCGTTGCAATGTATTGGGGCTGAACGGAGTATTTTAGGGTGATAGTTAGTACATTGTCATGGGATACACCGCTTGCTCTGGCTAACTGCTAACGTGCGCGGACTGATGACGACATCAACTCGAGACATTCGCAGCAGCAAAACAAGTCTATTAACAGCCCGTCCATCGGCGCCGGGCATAAGAAGTTAATTAAACTTGACAGAAATTATATCAACGATAATTATCGATATCGAGTTATATGAAAATAATTTTATAATTTTATCGCGATAACGTTTTTGGCCATATCGCCCAGCCCTACTCTCTAGCAATAAATCATTCTGACATTTCAGCCAAAGGTTTTAAGTCCGAAAGGATCAAAGCTGTAAATTGACGACTATAGGATGTCCTCTTTTCTTGATCCTCCAATCACAACTGTTGCTTCTCTCGGACAATCTTTGTTAGCGAACGCCAATATCACTGCAACAATTGTGATTGGAGGATCAAGAAAAGAGGGCGGGCTTGAGATAGCATACCAAGCCTTTCTCCGAATCTCACACACAGCTTACATTAACTTACCTATAGTTGGAATGGTAGTCACAATTTCTCCAAGTTTCAGCTTGTACAGAATAGTAGTCTTTCCTGCGGCATCCAGACCAACCATAAGGATCCTCATCTCCTTCTTACTGAACATCTTAAAGAGCCCTGCGAACACATTCCCCATGGTGGCAGGTGATGGATGGGAGCCTACTTTGTCGAGAGAAACCTAAGGGATACAGCAAACAGAGATCAGCTACAGTTCAATATCTTAAACTAATTTAATCTATTGAACCGTAGTTGCATTCAACAGGTCGTTATTCCTGACTCCTCTCTGGTCTTTCAGAAGACCAGCGCGCGCGCACACACACGGCTCCCTGCCCGGTGGCGTGAACACTTTAGGCAACTAACTTGCGCTTCCGCGTTTCTCTGATTGGCCGAGCGCCTTCCGCGTTTCTCTGATTGGCCGAGCGCGGCTCCCCCTTAAGCTCCAGGAGAGAGGAGAGAGGCTGAAAACCCGCAGTTCTTGCCCGACTGATGGGAGCGGAATCCCGGATCCGATTTTTCTGATGAATACCCCCAAAACATGGAGGTCCCGAACGCATGGAAGTATTGATTGCGCCGTAACGAATCATTAAAAAAATATACCGTTAACTGGAATATGTTGTGCCTTTACACATATGTTGGATTATGTAATTGGTTTGTCATGACAAACTAATAAAAAATCGCGATTTACCCGGTGGCTACAACAACACACAGTGACTACATGCGTGTTGTTGTAGCCACCGGGTAAATCGCGATTTTTTATTAGTGTGGAGGTGATAGGAACATCCGCCAAGACTCGTAACATAAAGGCCTTACCTCACATCTGATGTCATGCAAAAAGATTAATCCAATTCCTGATCGCCATTCCAAATATTGATCGCGTTTATTGATCCAACATTATGTTATATCCAAAAACACATAGATCCACGGTGCTCCCAGTCCCCACAGTCAATGCAATAGTATCCAGCTGCATCCCAGAGAAGTAAAACCTAGACCGGACAATTTTTTTTGCTGCACAGTCCCAGCTAGGGCTGGGCGATATGGCCTCTAAATGATATTGCGATATTTTTTGGCCATATCACGATTAGGGATGGGAATCGAAAACCGGTTCCCGTTCCTAATTGGCCGATGCCTGGAACCGTGTGGCTCCCGTGACTTTCGATTCCCTTATCGCTGCCTACAGTTGCGCAATAATGTTAGCCGTTAGCATGTAGCCATGGCAGACTCTATTTGATTCCTTAATGGCTCGAAATTGCCTGGGTTTTGGTAATATGCTCCCGAAATGCTCCCGCTGTTTGGCTACTTCTATGTGCAGTGAAAACTACTTGAATGCTTTAGAACCTAGTCATTGATTTAGATCAGGGTGAGCTAAAATTAGCCGCGGAGCTAACGTGAGCTAACGCTATTTAATCAAGCTCACAAAGAGAGATAAACAGCTGACAGCGGATAGTACAGGTACAAATACAATAAAACAGCAGGTGGGGGCTGTTGTGTAAACCTTGTACTCTTTAGTTCACATATAATGAGTGACGGAATGTTTGTTTACAAGTCTGTAAGCCAGGAAGTACAGTGGTGCAACAATGTGTCCGTGTAGCAACACAAGCCAATACCTTATAGGACAGGGGCCCGGGGAGGGAGCGCGCTCTCTCTGTGTGTGTGTGTGTTGTGTGTGTGTGTGTGAGAGAGAGTGTGAGTGAGAGTGTGAGTGAGAGACAGAAGTCAGAGGAATAACGACCTGTTATTCAATAGATTAAATTAGTTTAAGAATAAAAAAATAAATACATTTTAAGAGAATCTCAAATACATTATTTTATTTAAGTGTAGGCTATAGTTAATGTTTTATTTTTTACAGTTTTTGTATTTTTCTGACATGGGGGCTCAACAATAAATGACAATCAGAAATGTCAAGCTTAGACCCCTACGCTCTGCATCTTCTGGCCGCCTCAGACCTACTCCTATCCGAGCTCCGGGAGGGTCATCAAAGAGAAGTCGCCTATTCTCAGTCCTTGCCCCACAATGGTGGAATGAACTACCCACCCCAGTTAGGACAGCCGAATCACGTCGAATCTTTCGCCGTCGACTAAAGACGCACTTCTTCAACCATTATCTGAATAAAAAAAAATATATCTAACCCTAACTAACCGTACTGTCATGCACTTGTCCTAATAAACTAACCTACACTGTAGCACTCAACACTTTGATGAACATTGTTGCTCAGCTGATAGAGTTGTGCCCTTCCTGATGGCTTGTCGTACAGAACTTGTAAGTCGCTTTGGATAAAAGCGTCAGCTAAATGACTAAATGTAGTTCTGTTGCATTTCCAATTTATTTATTTAAATTATAAATTGATCAGGTATCGATAAGGGAATCGAATCGATAAGCAGAATCGATAATGGAATCGTATCGATAAAATCCTATCAATTCCCATCCCTAATCACGATACATATCGCGATATTTTGACATTTCCTCTAAAGCACTTAAAAATGCTTGATTTAACCCTTTGATGCATACAGTCACGCCAATATGATGATTATAATAAGTCCCTGCAACATATGTTTGCATTATTAAACCATGAAGATGCTTTAAAAAATAATTAAATGAAAATGTACTAAGAGTAGTCTACTGACACACTAATACATTTTTTTCTTTACATCCAAGACAATTTATTGGGTGCCTAAGACTTTTGCACAGTACTGTGTTTTCTATCCACTTTAGCCAAACACACACACACATATCTATATATATCTATCTATCTATCTATCTATCTATCTATCTATCTATCTATCTATATATATACACACACTACTGTGAGAAAATAATAATCACACACAAAGCACACACACATAGCAGTCTTAACACTTTGGTTGCCTTGGGTTAAATTAATGATATACCATAGGTTGCCGGCTCTATTTGTCTATGGAGAAGTACCCCTTCTTTGCATGGCTATAACTTTTTAAATTCTATTGCTACATTGCCATTATTAGGGCCCATTCAAAGTCCTATATGTATTGTTCATTGTGTAGCAACGTTAAACTTTTTCATTCACATATTCATAGTAAAGTATGGTCTAATGTATAAGTATGTTTTCATCTCTTTCTGCAGCTTTCTCCAGAACGTGATCTATAGCCCCAAATGCATTATATTGATGATGCAATACAGTTTTATGGCAATCAGAGCGATATAAAAAATTCCAACTAGACGTACTTCTAGAAGTTACTACACGTCATCTGATGTTGACCGGATGGGCTAGGGGGCGTTTATAATTCCGTGGGCAGCGTTATACCAATCATCTAATGTGGGTCAAATGTTGATAATATCAGTTAGTATCGAAGACGGTAACGTTACACGCTGAAACTCACCCCAGTCTCCGCGCGCCGTTGGGCTATCATCGTCGAGTTGAAATCTTATCATTATGGGATGTAAATTTACCCGGTCCATCTCCAGCTTGTATAATGGTATATACGTCCAAATCATGTTGTTTATCGAGTTATTGGCAATCGATCACTGTGTAGTGTGACGAGCCAGAGTCGCGGGACCTATAGCGAGCGCCGGAAGTACTACGGTCGTCTAGGACAACCTCTATTCAACATCCTGTTTGGCGATTGCGCCGATCGGCCACCAGATGGCGCTCCTGAACCGCCAGAGAGCTCAGTGGGTCCTGCTGGTGGATCTCAGGCCAGCGGAGGGGACATATTAATCCGATCGCAGATTTTTGAAATATTGATATAAGGACGCTGTACAGCGTCCCCCGGCAACTTGAGCATGGCCAGCAATGACGTGAAAAGACATTTCATGGCAGTCAAAGTGTTAATGATTTTAGAATATTTCAGATAATGAAATTAAATGTTTATATCATCAACTATCCAGTTAGTATTTATACTGTAACGTTTGGCTACTTTAAATCATTGAATGTAGAGAGAGAGCGAGAGAGAGAGCGAGAGAGAGCGAGCGAGCGAGCGAGGGCGAGAACGTGCAAGAGAGCCAGCCCCCCCCACCCCCAGGTTTTGTTCTAGGTTTGCGTTTTGATCGTCTAAACCAGGAGTTCCCAAACTTTTCAGGCCGCGACCCCCAAATAACGGTGTCAGAGAGCCGCGACCCCCACTATTATAGGAGGGGGACATTTATTTTTATTTTTATAAATGGAAATGTATGGTTGATACATGCAAACGTTCAAACGCACACACACTAATAAGCATTGGAGGCTTTTAACCAGGTCCGGACTGGGGAAATCATTCAGGCCAGGAAATAGTGCAAAATATAGCCCCAGTCAGGCCACTTTTTAAGCAGGGGGTCTGGGGGTCCCCCACCAGGATTCTTTTTGTTACAAAGACTTCATTTCCTGCATTCTGGTGCAGGAATTTTTTTATTTGTACCCTTTAAATGCCAGTGTTTGTGATGGCATCACAAATTATTGTTAAAAAACAGGCTAGCATATGTATGATTACGTAGAGGTGGGCATAGATTAATTTTTTTATCTAGATTAATCTATCTGCAATCCTGGAGATAATCTAGATTAATCTAGATTAAAATGACTCATTTGAAGTCTGCCGAAGGTAGGCCTGCCGCGATAAGCAATAAATCGATTAATTGCCGCGATAATTAAAATGAATGCAATGATTTTGACGGGCGCGATTAATTGCTATTTGCGCGTTTGTTTTAATGAGGCGGAACCAATACCCCTCGTCAGTCACTCTCCGTGTGGGGAGGCGGGCCGCTGGCTTTACTACAGAGCACAGCACGGGAGCTCCGTGGGGCAACGCCACATAGCTTAACTACATTTCTCAATAGTGTTGCTCCTTTTAACCAAGTAGCATTATTTGTAGTGTAACGTTAACTATTTTTAGACCCAAGTAGTTACTCGCTACTGCCCGGAGAAACTGGACTGCTAAATAAAGATGAAAGATCGAGCGTTGATGCTCATTCAATGCTAACAACATTAGCTTTAGCTAACAAATGAAATACAACGTATAGCATAGCTACAACACAGAATAACATTAATACCATTACATGCATCATTGTTTACAATGAACGGGTGGGGCTAGTCAAAGGACTGGACATGGGGACAAGTTAAACATGAATTAATTTATTACAACAGGTAGTTTCGAGTCGTGCCTACACACCACAGGGCTACTATTCTATTCTATACGGATTTGACGCTTCCTCGTCATCGTTGATTGCCTGTAGTAGCTGCATCTAAGGTTAGTAGCTAACGTTAAAACTAACCTAAAGTTAGTTGTTAACCAACAATCTCAACATTTGTTTTATCATTAGCTCAAAAACACAGAACCGGACGAGACAAGTTGTCCGCTCATAGGTTCTGCTAGGATAATCACAACAATACTTCCGGTCCGGTCGGTGGGCTTCAAAATAAAAGTCTAAAACACCGGAAAAGACGGAGCGGTGGGCTTCAAAATAAAAGTCTAAAACACCGGAAAATACGTTTATTTTGTACAGCGTTTTCCTCCACGAGTACTCGAGTACTTCATGTGATCAATCGATCTGGATTATTTTTGCCCATCCCTAGTTTATCCTGTGCTGAAGTCTCCATTCCAATAGAGATAGTATATATTTTGGTGTTTATTTGATTATTGTTTCACTGCCTTTTTATTTATTACGTTTCTAGTTCTTTCCTCACACTTTATTAACATTTTGTACATGGTACCGTGGCGCAAGGTACATTAATAATACATGTACATGTTAAAAGGATGACACAAAAAGCCAGACAGAGGGCTTGTTTCCAGTTTCAGTTTGTTTTATAATAAACAATCAAACTGAGCATTTTTTTATTTAGGATATTTAAAATGTCTTCCAATGTTAAATAAAAGTGTATTGCACTTTGAAACGGTGTCCTTGCATTATTATGCTATTATCATTATATTAGTGAATTTTTAAAAGAAAATTGAGAACTTTTGGGAAATAAATTTCTCCAAAAAAAATTTCTCTAACCGGTTGCAATAATATCTCTTATTGCGATATTTTCGGGGGCAATTAATCGCCCAGCAAAATGTGTTATCGTGGCAGGCCTAGCCGAAGGCATTCAAAATATGTGTGTTCTACCTAGGGATGGGTATCGTTAGGATTTTATCGATACTACTACTCTTATCGATACTGCTTAACGGTTCGGTACTTTATCGACATTGCTTTATTATTTATAACTTTATAAATAAATATTATTATTTCTTCAGCAACAGCAGCAGCAATGTTCTTTTATATAACTTTATAAATAAATGTTTTAAATGTGTCTGAATTATAGACTTTTTATAATAAACAACAAATAATAATAACTTTATTTGTATAGCACTTTTCATACAGAGGTTGCAGTTCAAAGTGCTTCACAACAGTAAAAAATATAGGAATAAGCGAGCATATAAATAAAAAATTTAAATACAAAGATAGAGAGGTAGCAAGGTTAGGCAAATCACAGTTCTTCAACGATATAAATAATAAAATAGAATAGATTAGATAAGAGTAAAAAAGTGCGGTTTGATTCAGTTTAAAATAGGCTAAAAATAATAAGATAGAACGGACAGTAAAAAGTGTGATAAGATTGTTCAATAAAGAAAAAAATATATATAACAACAGAGCAGTGTATCGCTCTTAGTACCGTACTTTTCGGACTATAAGCCGCGACTTTTTTCCCCATTTTTCGACCCTGCGGCTTATATAACGGATATATAATGTTATTTATCTGTTCCCTTATTTGCTAAACTTAATACAACTTGTAAATGAGTTAATGTTATTTGTCCGACAGTATTGTGTCCCAATGGGAGTCATTCTCTGTAGAGGTGGGAACTTAAAGCTCAATATAAGAACGGCCATGCACCACCACTCAAAGAATCGACAAGGGGCAATCAATCTATCAATCCTTTCCGTGTCGGGTGAGGTTTCCCGTGTTGAGTCAAATTAAGCCACAGGCTCCACTCCTTACATATGGTAATTAAACATTAAAACACATGCGGCTTATAGTCCAGTGCGGCTTATATATGTACACATCATTCAATTTAGCTGCTGCGGCTTATAGTCAGGTGCGGCTTATAGTCAGGTGCGGCTTATAGTGCGAAAAGTACGGTACTTTGAGTTTCCATCGCTCTTAACACTTTGAGTTTCTTTACAAAGTACAGTTCTAAGTTACCTTATAGAACAACAGAGCAGTGTGTCGCTCACAACAACAGAGCATCACTCTAACACAGGGTTTCCGTTAGAAAAAATTGTTGCCGGTCTCCGTGACCTGCAAGATTTCAATCTACCGGACAAATGAGATTAATTCCGGTCATAGTTTATTGAGCTTTAAAACAATTGATAGGCAGGTAGGCCTGCCGCGATAAGCAATAAATCGATTAATTGCCGCGATAATTCAAATGAATGCGATGATTTTGACGGGAGCGATTAATTGCTATTTGCGCGTTTGTGAGGCGGAACCAAAACCTCTTCTCTGTGTGAGGAGGCGGGGCGCCGGGCCACTGGCATTACATGTGCTCAGACAGACAACAACAACGTGTAGCGCACGCTACAACATCTGGCTCTGGCCAACAGTAAACAAACCCGAGTGGAGATTTGGAGACTAGAAGGAAAACAATGGAATTGGTTGCAAAGCCAAATGCTACCGCCGCAGTGTGGGAACATTTTGGATTCAAAGGAAATGAGCGAGGTGAACCTTGTAACGTCAACGAGCCGGTATGTCGAATTTGTTTAAAAAAAGTAGCAACTAAACGGGCTAACACGACAAACTTGCATCTGCATCTGAAGCACAACCACCCCCTCCAGTATGCCGAGCTGGGGAAAAAAACAGCTCCCTCTTCTTCCCGACAGTCGACACTCACTGGTGCGTTTGGCCGACAAAGTAAATATAAACGGGACAGCGCAAAATGGTGCGCGCTCACGGAGAGTGTAATTAGCTTCATCGCTAAAGACATGCAGCCATTTAACACTGTGGACAAGCCGGCATTTCGACGAATGCTCCAAACGTTTGACAGCCAGTACGAACTGCCAGGGAGAACATACGTCTCACAAACAGCAATTCCACAACTTTACAACAGCGTGAAAGACGCAATATTAAAGGAGGTCAAAGACGTCTCTTTTTACTCTGCCACTACAGATATGTGGTCAACCTCAAATATGACCCCCTACATGAGCTTGACCATTCACTACATAAGTGCTGACTGGACCCTTCACTCCAAGTGTTTAGAGACCAGATATGTCCCTGAAAACCACACTGCTGACAACCTTGGAGAAAACCTTAAGTCTGCTTTAGCAGAATGGGGACTGGATGAACACAAGCTAGCCTGCATGACTACAGACAATGGTCCTAACATTATGGCTGCAATAAGGGACCTTGGCTGGCCATGGCTCAATTGCTTTGGCCACAACCTCCACCTTGCTGTGTCCCATGGTCTGGACAGTGACAAAGATCGGACAGCACGTGCCATGGGTGTCTGCAGAAGTCTGGTCAACACATTCAACATGAGCTGGCTGAAGAGGAGAGAACTGAGGAAGGCACAGAGTGAGAATAATCTCCCCCAACACAGTCTAGTACTGGTGAGTGATGTTTAATGATAGTTTAATTTGCAACACAAAATATTTAAAGTTATTTTTATTTTACATTATATAATCTAACTTTATAGTAGCCTGTATTGTCTGTACTTTCATGAGAGTGTGTGTGTGTGTAACCAGTAGAATCGAGACCCTAGTAGTAGTCTCTTTTAAAAGTATGAACTGGCCAATATAATAAAGAAATATGAATATAGAATATAAAAATATTATAACATGTACAAATGATTAATGATAAATAATGGAAATGTAAAAGGTAGTATTTGTTTAAGAATGTTGATATAGACTAACTAATGAAAAAGAACAATATTATCTTTCCCACAGGATGTTGCCACACGATGGGGCACTAAGCAGAAGATGATAGAGAGGGTGCTGGAGCAACTCCCAGCCATAAGAAGTGTCCTGGTTCAAGACCGAAAACATGGCCACCTCAACCCAACCTGGCAGGATGTTGCTGTGTTGGAGTCCATCAACGCAGCAATGAAACCAGTGGCTGACTTGACAGACATCCTCTCAGGAGAAAAATATGTCACAGTGTCCTCAGTTAAGCCTGTGCTGGAACTGATTAAAGGTGACCTTCTCTCTCCAGGCCCCGATGACACTGCACTGACAGCCACTATCAAAGAAAACATGTGCAGGGTCCTGACTGGAAAATACAAGTCACCTGCAATCCAAGACCTGCTGAGAAAGGCCACCATCTTAGATCCAAGGTACCGTGGCAGCATGGAGGAGGCAGAGACATTGGATGATGTCAAACTTCAACTTGTGCAAGAACTACTGGACTTAAAAGAGCCAGAAGGAAGTGGAGAAGGTACCAGAGCTGCAGCTGCTGGAGGAAATGATGAAGCTCCTGCTGCAGCCGCCAAGAAGAAGAAGCTGAGTGACCTTCTTCAAAACAGAAGAACAGGTCAGGCCCAGGCTGGAGTTCCAAAAAGAGTGCAGGCTGATGCAGAGCTGACCAAGTTTCTCCAAGAAGATGCACTTGATGCATCTTCTGATCCCTTGATGTGGTGGCGTGATAATCAAAGAAGGTATCCTTTGATGGCCAAATTAGCACAAAAATACATGTGCATTTGTGCAACAAGCACCAGCTCAGAGAGAATGTTTAGCACAGCTGGCAACATCGCTACTCCTCAGAGATCCTGCCTTAAACCACACAACGTCAACATGTTGGTGTTTCTTGCTAGAAATCTGCCAAACTGAAGTAGCTACAGATTTGCACATGGCCTGTTGATGCATCTGGCTGCTTTGATTAATATCAAGTATTTTTATGTCGTTATTCTGCACTTTTTTTTTTTTTTTTTTTTTACAAAGGTACTCCTACTGTAACTGGATTGGCAGTGTTGCCTGTTAAGGAATGTATGACTCTCATCTGTGCCTAATGTGTAATATTTATTTAAGTGCAAACTGTGCAATACATTTTTACAGAGACTTGATTTATTGTTTTTGGTTGTGTGTGTTTTTTTATTCGAATCAAGTGCAATGTTTGCTAACAGACTGAGAGTCCATTTTATTTATTGTTTTTGTGTTTATTACAGTGCATTTTTGTTAAGAGGCTGAGAGTCCATTTTATTTGTTTGTTGATGCATCTGTTGATGCATCTGGCTGCTTTGATTAATATCAAGTATTTTTATGTCGTTATCCTGCACTTTTTTTTTTTTTTACAAAGGTACTCCTACTGTAACTGGATTGGCAGTGTTGCCTGTTAAGGAATGTATGACTCTCATCTGTGCCTAATGTGTAATATTTATTTAAGTGCAAACTGTGCAATACATTTTTACAGAGACTTGATTTATTGTTTTTGGTTGTGTGTGTTTTTTTATTCGAATCAAGTGCAATGTTTGCTAACAGACTGAGAGTCCATTTTATTTATTGTTTTTGTGTTTATTACAGTGCATTTTTGTTAAGAGGCTGAGAGTCCATTTTATTTGTTTGTTGATGCATCTGTTGATGCATCTGGCTGCTTTGATTAATATCAAGTATTTTTATGTCGTTATCCTGCACTTTTTTTTTTTTTTACAAAGGTACTCCTACTGTAACTGGATTGGCAGTGTTGCCTGTTAAGGAATGTATGACTCATCTGTGCCTAATGTGTAATATTTATTTAAGTGCAAACTGTGCAATACATTTTTACAGAGACTTGATTTATTGTTTTTGGTTGTGTGTGTTTTTTTATTCGAATCAAGTGCAATGTTTGCTAACAGACTGAGAGTCCATTTTATTTATTGTTTTTGTGTTTATTACAGTGCATTTTTGTTAAGAGGCTGAGAGTCCATTTTATTTGTTTGTTGATGCATCTGTTGATGCATCTGGCTGCTTTGATTAATATCAAGTATTTTTATGTCGTTATTCTGCACCTTTCTTTTCTTTTTTACAAAGGTACTCCTACTGTAACTGGATTGGCAGTGTTGCCTGTTAAGGAATGTATGACTCTCATCTGTGCCTAATGTGTAATATTTATTTAAGTGCAAACTGTGCAATACATTTTTACAGAGACTTGATTTATTGTTTTTGGTTGTGTGTGTTTTTTTATTCAAGTGCAATGTTTGCTAACAGAGACTGAGAGTCCATTTTATTTATTGTTTTTGTGTTTATTACAGTGCATTTTTGTTAAGAGGCTGAGAGTCCATTTTATTTGTTTTTTATTCAAGTGCAATTTTTGCCAACAGAGACGGAGTCCATTTTATATATTGTTTTTTATTACAGTGCATTTTTGTTAACAGAGGCTGAGAGTCCATTTTATATATTGTTTTTGTTTTTTATTACAGTGCATTTTTGTGAACAGAGGCTGAGAGTCCATTTTATTTATAGTTTTTGGTTGTTTTTTATTCAAGTGCAATTTTTGCCAACAGAGAGTCCATTTTATATATTGTTTTTTATTACAGTGCAATGTTAAATAAAAGTTTATTGCACTTTGAAACGGTGTCCTTGCATTATTATGCTATTATCATTATATTTGTGAATTTAAAAAAAAAAAATAAGAACTTTTGAAAAAAAAAAAAAAAAATTAAAAAAAAAAAAAAAATCTCGAACCGGTCGCAATAACATCGCTTATCGCGATATTTTCGGGGGCAATTAATCGCCCAGCAAAATGTGTTATCGTGGCAGGCCTATAGGCAGGCTATATAAAGAATGTCATCCTCAAGGCATGTAGATTTATAATATTATTACTTAAAACTAGGCTACTTTTGCATATACAGTCATTAATATATTCCAAATAAAATAAGTCCCTCGATACTCCGTGCTGCTGCTGACTTGAAATAAAATAGACCGCGTATGTGGGCAGTCGGTCCGACACTAAACAGCAGTCTGTTATAATTAGAGCTGCCGCGGTATTGATGTTTTCCTTACCGCACACATTTGCAATATATTTCCTACCGCCGCGGTATTACCGCACACACACAAAAAAAAAAAAGTTTGAATGCATTTTTTTTTGTAGTCTACTCTTTATATAGCATATAGCCTGCCTCTAGTCTAAATGTCTATCTTTAGAGGATGACTTTGCAGCATGAATATTGTTTGGGATTCGGCATGCACGCATTCGTTATTAAAAGTGAAACACTGATTCGAAGTCTCCCCTCGGTGTCGCGCCCGCCGGTTACCCCCCCCGACCCTTTCTTCTTCTTATTATTATAACGTTACTACTTATGATTACAAAGGCATTCGATTTGTGGCATTAACGTTAGTATAGTTACACGTTCGTATTTACCGGACCACATAGCAAGGCAAGCGTTACTCAATTAATATCTAAGTTCCTTTCTTTGCTCAGAGCGTGCCGAGTTGTACCCATTCTGCGGTCTGTTAATAAAGTTTTCAATCAGACAAGTGTATAGAACGAAGGGCTTTTATTATAACATTTCGTTGCAGTAAAATCATTATGCCTCGTTCCCTGAGGAGCGACGGTACGTCGGTAATACACTCCGGTCTCCGGTGGGAGCTAACGTATATTAGCCGTGTTGTGACTGAGCTCTGATCAATGGCTGAGATTCAGGAAGTAAAAGCACTGCAAGACGATCCAACGTGTGAAGCGTCTCTCTTCTGACCAATCAGTGGTCTGCAATGTTTCATGTGACTTTTCTGGTACCCAATAGGGTCGCTTGGAATCTCGACAGAGAAGTAGGGTATATCTGCAGAGCCGCAAGCCCAACGAGAGCGTAATAATAATAATAATATAATAAAAAACAGCGGTGATGCCGGTATTCAGCCCAACGCTGCGGTGGGCATGATGTAACAGCGATACCGCGGTAATACCGATACCGCGGCAGCTCTAGTTATAATCACATTTTTATGAGCTAACGAATTCCGTTATATTGGACATTTGTATTAATTATATCAAGCGAAGAACTGAGAAAGCAGAGAGACGGCAACATTATCGTGGTTTGCGTGACGACTCTCTCTCCACCTCGCAACGACTTATTTGCAAAGAGTATGGCGCTGCAGAGCAGCTGATTCAGCTGTTATTGGCTCTTTTCTGGGAACCGCACAGCAGCGCCCCCCACCCAACATTGGCTGAAAATGGCTGAATTGGAGTACTGCTGGAATACTGCATTGTGCTGCTGCTGCTCTGGCTCTGCAGCTTCACAAAAGTTCGCACACCCAGCACTAAGCTCTCGCTGACAACGTCGTTGTCATTATTAGAAGCAACGAGGAAACAAATGTAATGATCGTTTCGTTCATCGCATAGGCTATTTAATTTTAGCCTATTTTAATACAATTCAAATAATCAAATTGTGCTTAGACTCAGGGAATTATTTTCACCGGACATTAAGACCGGAGAGATTAAATATGTCGGACTTCAACAGATTTTGCCGGTCAAATACCGGTAATTACCGGCTAACGGAAACGCTGCTCTAACATCATAGAACCGACATGTGAATTTCATTGGAAGTGTATGAAAGTAGGTAGGGTAAGAATATAGCAAGGTATGGTAAATCACAGTGTTTCACATTAGGATCTAGCATCCCAATAGGCTCTCCGTTTACAGTTTGATTCAGTAATACAAATAATAAAAATAGTTTAAAATGATTCAGTTTAAAAATAGTCATCAGTAAGAAGTAAAAAGTGTGATAAAATAGTTCTCTTAAAATTACAGTGCATACAGTAGGAGGTAGTGAGATAAAATTAGCATAGAACCGACACATGAATTTGATAGGCAGTGTATAAAAGTAGGCAGGGTAAGAATAGTGCAGGTAAGTACAATTTGTGTCCCTGATGTTTATATAATAATATGTCCCCTCGCCACTAGGTGGTAGCAGATATCCATCTTCAAATATTTGCCTGCATTACCCCACAGTGAAATGCCTGAGCAAAGAGATAGGTTTTAAGCTGTCTTTTAAAGATGTCTAGCGAGTTGGCTTCTCTGATGTTTTGGGGTAGTTTGTTCCACAGTTTTGGGGCATAGTTGATAAAGGCTGCATTACCGATCCTCTTTTGACTGTTTCTGGGAGCCTCTAGTAGTCCAGCAGCTGATGATCGCAGTGTTCTTGCTGGTGTGTAATTTATTAGAGTGTTGGCGATGTAGCTAGGTCCCTGTCCATTTAGAGCGTTGTATGTAAGGAGAAGGACCTTAAAGTCAATTCTAAATGTTACAGGAAGCCAGTGTAAAGCAGCTAAGACTGGACTAATGTGCTCTCTACTTTTGGTTCTAGTTAGCAGTCGGGCTGCAGAGTTTTGGATTAGCTGAAGCCTCTCTGTGGTTTTCTTAGAGAGACCTGTGAAAAGTGCATTACAGTAGTCTAACCGGCTAGATATGAATGCATTAGCTTCTCAGCATCGTTCTGATTAATAAATGGTCGTACTTTTGCTATATTTCTGAGATGGAAGAACGATGTTCGTCACTTTGCTAAATGTAAAAAAAAGATACACTGAATGATTAGTTGTTACCTAAAGCCCTTGGACTCCACTGTAGAAAAGGGGTGCAGGCCTTTGACAACAAACTGGGTCACAGCCCTGTGACACTCGTCTCCCCCCCCCCTACCTCTGACATCCTTCCTAGCTGCTAGGGTGAAGGGACTTGGCTTGGCTGGAGGTGGTGAGGGAGAGGGAGGAGGCGTGGGCGGTAATCTTTCAAATATATTTGTAGCTAAACAATTATATTTTATTTATTAGCCTTAGGGATGCACCGATATGAAAATTTGCCACCGATACCGATTGTTCAACTAACACAATCGGCCGATACCGATATTTGTGGCAATTCTTTTATTTTTTATTTATTTTTTTTGTAATTTTTAAATTTTTTATGAAACTACTGTATATTTGTCTTACAAATTGTGCTCACCGATATGAACATAGGCCTCTTTACTTACTTAAAAAAAGGAAACATCAAGAAATAGCACTATCTCTCTCACAGTATATTCTGCAGGGCTGCAGCTAGATACTAGTTCTCCCAGCATGGTCTACCTGCTGGGCTGCAGCTAGATACTATCGTCTCAACCAATGACATTTTGATTGACAGCCGATTCTGCCAATTACGTCACACACCGCTTGCACCCGCCTCTGCTGTTACCACCAATCGGCAAGCGCGTATAAATTTTTTACTTCTGCTTTTGTCAGCCATTGATTTTGACGAGAGGTTTTCTAGAACAACAACAACACGGCGCGGCCGACGTTTAGCTTTTAGCTCCGCAGGATGACTTAAATGAGGCATAATGATTTTACTGCAACTAATGTTATAATAAAACAAAGCCTTTCTATACATGCGTCTGATTGAAAACGTTATTAACAGATTGCAGAATGGGTAAAACTCAGGGCTCTGTGAGCAACGGAAGGAACCGGGTAAATAATATGCTGATGTTATTGAACGTGTAACACTAACTATATAACGTTAATGCCACAAAACGAATGCCTTGTTAATCATAAGTAGTAACTTTGATGCAGTAGCTTGTGTGTGTGTGTGTGGGGGGGACTGGGGACGGCGTTGTGCAGGTCGCGAGTGAACTTTTTTTTGTCTTGACGCTACACAAATTGATGGATATTTATCGGCTACTGCCATCGGCACATTTGAGCTTATAGGCCGATAGGCCGATTGCAGTCAACAAGGCACTTATCGGCCGATACCCGACCGATACATCGGTGCACCCCTAATTAGGCTATTCGTAATAATTCGTTATTAGCCTAGCTAACTCCGTATTATCTTGGCTTACCTGCAGTGGACGTGCATGGAGATGGAACACTGCGAGCAAAGCAGTCGAAAACGGCGCATTTCTGCAGTAATGTTATGTTTTGACAACAGATGTTTTGACAAATTGCTTGTATTGCCACCCAGGGAACAAAATAACCACCCGCCAAGCGCCAATGGCCTGTAGATTTAAGGTTTGGCGAGTAAAAATGATAGGTCTGCCCGCCATCTGGCGTGTAGTTCATATCGATACTCTTATTTTGAAAATCCTGTGCGGGTCTCATTTCCGCCCCAAGCGCAGCTCCAGTCATAATATCTGGGCTCCGGCAGCTAGCAACGTTCAGGTTCATATGATACTCTTATTTTGAAAAACCTGTAGCAACTCCGCGAGTCATATGATATCCGCCCAGTCCGTGTTTCTGAAAGCAGAGCAGCGTTAACACAGCAGTGCGCCTACAGACTCGAAATAAGTCTGTGGTGTTTTTTTTCTTCTCACAACGGGTCAAATGCATCTACATGCTTTGCACCGTCGCCATTCCTTTATGCCCACATCGCCCGAAAGTAACTAGGGGTGCACCGATATATCGGTCGGGTATCGGTATCGGCCGATAAGTGCCTTGTTGACTGCTATCGGCCTATCGGCCGATAAGCTCAAATGTGCCGATAGCAGTCGCCGATAACTAACCATCCATTTGTGTAGCGTCAAAAGGCAAAAAAAAAAAATCACTCGCGACCTACCTGCACAACGCCCGCCGTCCCCCCCACACACACACAAGCTACTGCATCAAAGTTACTATTTATGATTAACAAGGCATTCGTTTTGTGGCATTAACGTTATATAGTTAGTGTTACACGGACAATAACATCAGCATATTATTATTACCCATAGCAGCAAGGCATTACTCCGAGTCCGTTCATAGCCGGGAGGCAGAAGACTAACGTTACTGGTGAAAATGTGATTTACGTTGGAATACTCCTTTGCCAACTTGCTGTACTTTGCTTGCAGGTCTGCAGCCATTATTACTGGATTAAGAATAGCCCCAACTTTAGCCAACGTAACGTTATGGCTAAACCTTTAACATTAGTTAACCCTAGCTTTCGGTTAGCTGTTCAATGTTAATAACACAACCAAGCGAATCCATCAGAGCTCCCCATCAACACCGCTCTGTCGGGAGGATGGCATTTAAGAAAGTATCTGCTGTTAAAATGACACAAACATTCGTTTTGTGGCATTAACGTTATTATAGTTAGTTACACGTTCAATTACATCAGCATAGTATTTACCCGAAGATAGCAAGCAAGCCGTGCATAGCTCGGTTACATTCCGTTGCTCATTCCGTACCCAACTACACATTCTGCAATCTGTTAATAAAGTTTTCAACCAGACAAATGTATAGAAAGGCTTTGTTTTATTATAAAATTTGTTGCAGTAAAATCATTGTGTCTCGTTTGGCCATCCTGTGGAGCGCGCTGGTCGGCGGGCACTGCCGGGCAGCTAACGTATTAGCTTGTTGTGGTTCTAAGTTTGACTCGCATTCGAGCAAGCAGATCAATGGCGGCATGCCCCGAAGTAGAAAATGAATAAACGCTTGGTGGTAAGCAGGAGGTGGGTGCTAGCGGTGTGGCGTAATTGGCCGAATCGACTGTCAAAAAAAAAAAAAAAAAAAAAAAAACGTATTTTTTGCCACAATTATCGGTATCGGTATCGGCCGATTGTGTTAGTTGAACAATCGGTATCGGTATCGGTGGCCAATTTTCATATCGGTGCACCCCTAAAAGTAACGTTTATGTACCATTACAATCACTACAACGTTAGCGTAAGCTAACAAGCTAATCCTGATCAGAGGCACATAGCCATAGAGAACAGCAGACAGTGTGGACTGGGGAAAGGGAAATGGGGGGGCACTCTCCCCTTCCCTGTGTGTGTGCGTGCGTGCGTTTGGAAAGACGATGAAGTCACTAGTCAGGACAGGAGTATATTATAGTAAACTGAGGATTACTGAGGATGGACAGATAATGTTGATATTCAAATATAAAAAAGTTTCGAGAGGAGTGGAAGTTTGAAGACAGACTACAATATGATGTGGGGGTGGTGAGTTGAAACAGTGTGTGTGTGTGTGTCCCGAACTCACTTCTATGTTTCAATAAATTATTTGCATTTAAAACGATTAACGCTGACTCATTCCTTCAGTCCACAAAAAATTATGCTAATATTCCTTATGTTGTTTATGATATTAATTGAAAATAGCATGAGAGTATTATATAGTAATAATAACACATGGCGATATACTAAAAAGCTATTTATAATTTTTGGCTGGTAAAAAATCTGCCCGGCTGGTAGTTTTTAAAATCTACCAGCCAAATGGCTGGTAAGTCAAAAAGTTAAGTTTGTTCCCAATGCCACCCATACTTGCAAATGTTTTATTGCACTTGTGGCAACGTGCGTTGGTGGCATCGACTTTCGTAAAGTGTACCCAGACTTTCGTTTTGTTCTCTCCGCCATGATAATAATAATGAGCACAGAGCTCGGTCTGTGTCCTCAGCGCTTCAACACTGAGCCACAGATAGGCCCCGCCCTTAAGTACCCGTATGTGTGTGAGTGAGTGAGCGGCTCGCTTCTCGTGCAGACAGAGAGAGGAGAGGAGACCCAAGTTTGAGAAATAGATTAGCAGCGTCAATTGTATTATCGCGCGATAACAGTCCGGCGTTAACGCAGCACGTTAACAGCCCAGCTCTAATGATTAGCAACAACACAGATTTTTATAAATTTTCAGTTTTTTTGTAATTGATAAAAAATACAATCTTTTATTCAACTTCAGCCCTGATCATAACACCACATATTCATTTTATAATTCTAACCCTTTAAATGCCAGTGTGTGTGATGGCATATATTTGCAATATATCAAATGCAAAGTAGATTTTTCTGGGGGGGATTATTACAGGCTAGCATGTGTCAATGATTAGCAGTTTTTTGTAAGGGTCCCGCCTCCACCAATCACATGCGGCTCCCTTTGTGTGTGTGTGAGAGCAAGAGAGAGCGAGAGCGAGAGCGATAGATAGATAGATAGATAGATAGATAGATATAGATAGATAGTTCTCCAACTTGTGTGAGTTGCAGTGATCTCCTGGTTGTTCCCCACCTAGGTTATCTAACTATTGCGCTGGTGCAACTAGAAACACTGGCCTGGCCTGCTTCTAAGTTCAGTGGCCTGACTGCATTAAAAAAATAATAATACAAAAAAAAAATTAATCAGATTCATCTGGCGTAGGGCTGGGCGATATAACGATAAATATCGCGATATATTTTAATAATCGACATCGAATATCGAAACTAAAAAAAAATCGAAAATGTTGTGACCTGCAACAGGGCAGTTTTAAAACCAGAGACAGTGGACAGACTTGTCTTTCTTGCCTGCAACTAAAGTAATGGCTTTGCTTGTCCAAATGACAATACTGACCAAATTGAGATTTATTTCTCTCGTCCATTTATTTTGTTTGCTTTCTAATTTAAAATACAGTTTGAAACCGTCTGTACACAGTAGGCTATGTGTGCTAGCAGAACTAGACTCCAGTCACGAGTCACGGTGCACATGTGCGGTGGTTTGTCCACCAAAAAAGCGCCAAAAGATAGAAAATAAACTAGCAGAGCCAGAACTGTTCAACTCCCCTGGAGCCACAGCCAGCAGAGAAGCCGGTTTACTTTCGCTTTTAAACCAGCTGCAGCCTGAGAACTGGAGTGTGAGGGGATGTAACACTAAAGATGGTGGCAACGACAAAGAATTGCTGCAAAATAAACATACATCTGTTGTTTAACACTTTGACTGCCATGAAACGTCTTTTCACGTCATTGCTGGCCATGCTCAAGTTGCCGGGGGACGCTGTACAGCGTCCTTATATCAATATTTCAAAAATCTGCGATCGGATTAATATGTCCCCTCCGCTGGCCTGAGATCCACCAGCAGGACCCACTGAGCTCTCTGGCGGTTCAGGAGCGCCATCTGGTGGCCGATCGGCGCAATCGCCAAACAGGATGTTGAATAGAGGTTGTCATGACAACCGTAGTACTTCCGGGCGCTCGCTATAGTTCATGGGACTCTGGCTCGTCACGCTACACGGTGATCGATTGGCAATAACTCGATAAACAACATGATTTGGACGTATATACCATTATACAAGCTGGAGATGGACCGGGTAAAAATATATCCCATAATGATAAGATTTCTACTCGACGATGATCGCCCAACGGCGGGCGGAGACTGGGGTGAGTTTCAGCGTGTAACGTTACCGTGTTCGATACTAACTGCTATTATCAACATTTGACCCACATTAGATGATTGGTATAACGCTGCCCACGGAATTATAAACGCCCCCTCGCCCATCCGGTCAACATCAGATGACGTGTAGTAACTTCTAGAAGTACGTCTAGTTGGAATTTTTTATATCGCGCTGATTGCCATCAAACTGTATTTCATCATCAATATAATGCATTTGGGGCTATATATCACGTTCTGGAGAAAGCTGCAGAAAGAGATGAAAACATACTTATACATTAGACCAGACCTGGGCATTGTACGGCCCGCGGGCCGGATCCGGCCCGCGGGATGATTCTGACCGGCCCGCGAAAGATTACATGATAATAAAAAAAAGAAAAAAAAAAAAAAAAAAAATTTACTTTTTTTTTTTTATGTCAACGTTCACACGCACAGTATACGCTTAGGAGACATGCTCAGAAGAGGTTGGTTCTCTTTGGATCCACCTACATATGTGAACAGACATTCTCAGTCATGACGTTTACCAAGTCCAGGTACAGATCCTCTCTCACTGATGAACATCTGGCAGCTGTGCTTCGCATCTCCACCTCAGACATGCAACCTGACTTTGATGGACTTGTTAAAGCTCAACAGAGACTGGATTTCTCACACTGAATGAAAAAAAAGAACTGAAGAACACTAAAATGTGGAAATATAACAAGTGAAATGGGACACTTGATATTTTTTTTTCTTTTTTTTGCACAGTTCTGAAAACATAAAATGTTTAATATAGGCATGTAAAGTAAAAAAGGCTACAAAACTGGGACACTTTTCTTTACACAGTTCAGTGACATGTCTTGTTTATTTTTGCTATAAGATGATGTGATGTCTTTAGAAAGCTAAGAAAATCCTTGTTTCAATAGTATATGAAACTCAAAATTCCCTTTGTTATTAATGTTTCACATTTTGTTTATCATTTTGGAAATAAATTCTATTTGAATAAATTATATTTTTGAAAGCTATAACCTCACCTTTTAATTGCCAAATAATAACATACACTCTTACCAGGGGTCAAAACAATGCCATTTACTGCTTTTTATATAGAAATAAAATGTATATTATGCATAATTGAGTTTGGAATTTTGGCCCGGCCCCCCAACATATTTTCAGTTGCTCATTCGGCCCCCCGGGAAAAATAATTGCCCACCCCTGCATTAGACCATACTTTACTATGAATATGTGAATGAAAAAGTTTAACGTTGCTACACAATGAACAATACATATAGGACTTTGAATGGGCCCTAATAATGGCAATGTAGCAATAGAATTTAAAAAGTTATAGCCCTGCAAAGAAGGGGACTTTCTCCATAGACAAATAGCGCTGGCAATCTATGGTATATCATGAATTTAACCTTAGGCAACCAAAGTGTTAAAAAAATCAAAAATCAAAAAAAGTTTTTTATACTTATAGCAATTTCGATAATTATCGATATCGAGAAATATGATAACATTATCATATCGTTATCGCGATATGATTTTTTTCCATATCGCCCAGCCCTAATCTGGCGCGACCCCGACTTTGGGAACACCTGGTCTAAACTGCCGTAGGTGATGTCACACTCGAATGTAAACAGGAAGAGTTTAACACACAGAGATGGAAACTAGATGATATAAAGAAACGAATAACCAATAAATATGAAGTTATGTTTAAACTTCTGTTGTCAAGCATCGTCAATATAACCCACCCCCTTTCCTCACGAATGGAACTAGTGTTGTGGAGTCCGCTTTGAGCATGTTCCAGGGTTAGCAGCTAACGCTAGCCCATTGCTTGCGTCAATTAAATTGCATGTCATTAAAGGTCCGCGCTGGTCTCTCTAATGAAATTACAATTGCATGTCATTTAAGGTAATGCGCTGGTCAGGGTTAGAAATTAACATTTTTTTTCAAGGGCTTTTTTTGCCCCCCCTTAATTGATCAGGGGCTTTTTTTTTTATTTCGGGGGCACTGAATTTTTATGATAAACGGTAGGGGTGGGACGGTTCACAAAATGGACGGTTCGGTTCGTATCACGGTTTTGGGGTCACGGTTTTCAGTTCGGTTCGATATACGTAAATAAAAAAAAAAAATTTAACACTCAAATCTAAACATGCTTCTCATTTATTAAAAAAAAAAAAAAAAAGTTTACAGTGTTACAGTGTTTACAGCCTTAAATAATGTTTGGCACACAAAGACCGAACTGACTGAAAAATATAGGCTACATTTGTAGTATTAACTTAGTGCAAACCAACAATATGCTCAGCCAGCACTAGACTTTCCTTTCTTTAATATAAACACAAAAAAACAATGTCAACCATGTTTAAATTCCCTGATTGTCAGTTCTTAATGGAAAGATTCGTGTTCTGCTTGAAATTATTATGTATCCGTCTACATTTATTTAGACTAACATTATTTTAAATATTGAGTGCAACTGTGGTGGATTACGTAATTCGGTGAGTTGGAACTATCTATGGGTTGGCGCCGGGTCCCTAGGGCTGGGAGATATGGCCTAAATATGATATCACGATATTTTCTGACCTTTCGGCGATACACGACACACATCACGATGTTTTTCTTTTTTACCCCAAACAATTCATTATGAGGCTTACCAAGACAGTATTTGAGTTTGCAAGCTAACATTAAAGACAAAATAAAATACCCATGCATTTAGCATTTTTATATTAGATTTAGATTATTAGATTATATATTGCATATGAGATATTATATGATTTAGATATGAAATATGATTAATTGAAAATGGGGGACCCTGATGTAAACAAGACTAAAGTCTTTCTCTGGTCTGCATCCCCTTAACAATTGTATGTATTGAGCTGTACTGTACCCATTCTGCAATATGTTAAAGTTTTAAATCAATCAATCAATAAATAGCATTTTAGCATTTTTATGAAACTACTGTATATATGTATGTCTCTAAATGTTTTGATGAATTGAAAATGGAGGACCCTTATGTAAAAAAGCCGAAAGTCTTTTTCTGGTCTTCATCCTCCTGTACTGTATTGTACCCATTCTGCAACCTTTTAATACAGTTTTCATTCATTCATTCTGACGGAAACATAATCATTTTGATTGACAGTCGAGTCTGCCAATGACGTCACACCGCTTGCACCCGCCCTGCTGTTCTTAGCACCAATCGGCAAGCGTTATTATTTTTTGACTTCCTGAATGTCCCGTGTGCTGAAGTGAACATCAACAGAATTACTAACGTTAGCTCCCCGCGGCCGTCGAGTAGGAGACCAGTGCTTCACAGGATGACTAAATGAGGCATAATGATTTTACTACAACGAATGTTATAATAAAAGCCTTTCCATACATCTGTCTGATTGAAAACTTTATTAACAGACCGCGGAATGGGCATATCTCAGCACAGGCTGAGATATGAACGAGTAACGTGTGGACAGATTGACGCGACACAATCCTCTTGGGCAAAACATCACGATATCCACGATACGTTGAAAAAGTGTATCGTTAATGAACTGTACCCGATATTTATATAACATAGTCATATCGCCCAGCCCTACGGGTCCCCACGGACATTTTAGTGTCACGCACCTTCAGCTCAGGCAATGTTATTATCAGCTCCGGTAGCTCCGGTAACGTTAGGAGGTGATGGCATGCAGTGGGAAAGCGGCAATAGTCCCGGTTGGAGTTAGTAAAACACAGTTGTATGTTAGCCTTCTTGGATGTTGAATAAACGCCTATCATTGTCTTTAAACACCCCGCCTCTCAGACTCCCATTTCCTCCTCTGCTAGCTAGTAGCTACGGTAACATTTCGTTGACTGTATTACCTCGCGGGCTGATTCTATAGTTAAAACGTGCGTTGTGTTGTACAAACTACTAACGCTATGGCAAGATGTGTGTATGCCTATGTAATGTTAATGGCTATGTTTTTAAAGTCGTAATGAAGATTGATTTAGATTGTGCGTGCCATTTGTACACAAACTGACTAGCACCTGGCTCAGCTGCAGTGCAGCAGCCAGTGCTCACCTCAAATAATTTTTTTTTAATTTGCACGTCATCTGAACCGTACGATACACAGACGCGCCATTACCGGATAAATATATATATATAATTAGTAAACTGTCGGGGGCATTTTGTGCCCCCCTTAACTGATTTTCGAGGGCATTTTGTCCATTTTCAAGGGCATTATGCCCCAAGCCCCCGTTAATTTCGAACCCTGCCGCTGGTCATGTGTCTATAATGAAATGAGGACAGCTCTGCGCTAAAGCTAAAGTCTCATCAGCCGCGACAACATATACTCGATGTTCACGATATACTAATTTACTACATCTCATGTAGAACAAGCCACGATACATCGAGTATACTCGATATATCGCCCAGCCCTAGTCCCAGTCACTCCAATCCAATGATGTGCAATACCATCCGGGAGACGATAGGGCCTAAAAGAAAAAATGGTTTGGTTCCGGTTGCCGACCAACCCTGCCGATTTAGGTGCGACCCAATTTATTGTATGAGTTAAAAAAATATCATAAAAATCTTAGTCAAACCTTTAGTATTATGGATATTAAACATGCTGGCAGAGTACATGCATCCATGTTGTCGTGAACATTTGAATTAAATAAAGAAATTCCCTATCCATAGTCGCCGTGGGAAAAAATTAAATAAAAGAAATTCCCTACCTACCCATTGCCTTAACCAACAACCAACAGGAACCAAACAATATTTGTTTTATGCCCAGGTGGCGGTATTTGCCCTTTGCGAGCTCAGACCCATTCCCAATGATAACGTCAGGCTGGATGGATGAAAAATGAATGGATATCGCTAATAAAAGAAATATGGGAAACCCGGGATTTCTCAGGTTTGGCGCCCAGAGCATGGCGAGTTAACCCGAGAAATCTCGGGGTTGGCCTCCAAAGGGACACATTGGGTGCCACGCCCCCTTCCGGGAAGTGCGTAGGCCTTGCCGCCCATTAACCCCATGTAATCGCTCACCTTGTTTGTACTCGCTATCGTTAGCGGGACTCTAGCTCGACACACTGGACAGCGATCAGTTGCCAATAACTCAATAAACAACATGATTTGGACGTATATACTATTATACAACCTGGAAATGGATCGCATATATCAACATCCATAATCGAGAACTTTCTGCTCCACGCTGACCACCCAACGGTCAGAGGAAGCTGCAGTGAGTTTCAGCGTGTTTGATTATTATTAAACGTATAATCTGCTCCGATATATATATCGCCCATACTAAATAAATGATTTAACGTCGGCCACGGACTTATAACCCCCCCCCCCCGCCCCTCCGGTCACCAGCAGATGATGAGGCAGGACGTTTAGGACCTTGTACAATTGAAAGTTTTAATATGACGTCAATCGGTATCAAACTACATTTGATGATGTAATATATGTATTTATAGCTATAACTCGCGTTCCTGCAGAATGCTGCAGAAAACGATAAAAAACATATTTATACTTTAGACCGTATTTTAGTATGAATATGTGAATGAAAAAGTAGAATGTTGCTACATCCTAAATGATAGATACTTGACGTTGAATGGGCCATAGTAATGTCAATTTAGCAATACAATTTAAAAAGTTATAGCCCTGCAAAGAAGGGGAACATCTCCATAGACTTATAGTGGTGGCAAAGAGGGGATTAAGATCAGAATAATCCCTGGCAGATAAAGGGTTAACAAAGAGAGGCAGAGTTGATTTAGCACAAAAAAAATATATATATATATTCATATTTCTTTTTTTAATAATCAAATTTTATTTTCATATTCGAATCGCATGCCCATCGAACAAAGCATTTAAGACAGCCCTAACCAGCAGTAAGCCATGTTGGGTTTGAGGGGAGGTATATGCTGCCAAGTAGGCTTGGGCGGTATGACGGTATACCAGGGTATTTTATTTTGAAATCCCGATGGTATTGAAAATCAATACAGTCAAAATCACAGATGCGTTTCAGTATAATTACACTGAAACAGAGTTTTGACAGTGGTTGGTTGTAGTGCACACACGCGCCGCCGCCAGCAGAGGGCGAGACCAGTCCTCACTAGTGGAGCGAGTGGATCACAACGGTGTTCACGTTTTACGGTAAAGACAGTGCTGTGAAAATACCGTAAAGCGTTGTGGTAACGAGAGTTGATGTGTGTGTTGTTGTGGAGCAAGCAAATAAAAGGTAAAACGTTACATCGCAGTCCGGTGTGTTTTTGAATACACAATACTAGGGATGCACCGAATGGGAAATTCTTGGCCGAAACCGATACCGAAAATAGAAAACAGTTGGTCGAAAGCCAAAAGGCAGAAAATTATTCATAGAATAGATTTTTTTTTACCAATGTTGTGGAACATTATGATTATGGCAAAACTTAATTTAAATAATAAATAATCACTATTATGGGTCCATAAAACATTTATTCAGCACTTCTGAATGCATACAGTACATTAATTCCATCTTTTCTCTGGCTGCGCAGCGGACATCTGTGCTCTACTGAGCGCACCTTTCTAGTCCCCAGCTGAATGTGCTCGCTTGACTCGGCACAGTAGACGCGCGACAGACAGACAGCGTCAATGTGAGAAACACAATCCCCCCCCCCCCCCCTCTCGCTCTGAATAATATGCATATTAGATCACTCAGTGATTAACCGCGACGGGCATATAGTAAATAAGGATATAAAAGCATGTTAAAGACGCATTTATTGGACGCGTTGCGCGCAGAGTTTACATAGAAACAGCGCGACTCCCGACAGCGCAACATCATCACAACAACACGCGTTAGGTTACAGGTTGTTTCTGTTTCGGTGACATATTTTCGGTGAAAAAACTCTTTCGGCCGAAAGGCAATTTTTGGCCATTTTCAGCCGAAAGTTTTCGGCCACCGAAATTTCGGTGCATCCCTACACAATACTAACGTTACTAGTACTATGGTGCTGCAGGCTAACTGGCTACTATTCTGAGAGCTAACGATAGTAGCACTAGATGCTGCGGGCTAACTGGCTATTTTGAGAGCTAACTGTTGTGTATGTGGATCACAACAACGGTGTTCACGTTTTACGGTAATGTTGCGACAGTGCTGTGAAAATACCGTAAAGCGTTGTGGTAATGAGAGTTGATGTGTGTGTTGTTGTGGAGCAAGCAAATAAACGGTAAAACGTTACGTCGCAGTCCGTGAGTTTTTGAATACACAATACTAACGTTATTAGTACTACGGTGCTGCAGGCTAACTGGCTACCATTCTGAGAGCTAACGATAGTAGCACTAGATGCTGCGGGCTTCTGGCTACCATTCTGAGAGCTAACGATAGTAGCACCGTGATTTGTTCACTTGGTAACACGGGTTGCCCCCCCCCCCCCCCCCAGGGCTGTACACTGCGATGAGATGATCGCGAATTGCCCCTTTAATTGGCCGTTGCGATTGGTAAATATTATCTGGGGGCGGGCTTGCGAGTAGTGCTTTCAAGCCTTGCATTCGCATTTTACTCCTAAATTATCCAAGGCGTGTGATGACGCAATGACGTCACTCACGCGAGCTGAGCAGTGAGTACTCAGCAGGTATGATCAGCGGGAACAATCGACTGAGCACTCACTCTGATAGACTGGCTGACTGTCTGATTTAGCTATGAAGAAAAGTAAAGTTAGTATTGCTTCATATTTTCGACGCGTTCGACCTCCTATAGTGAGCCGAACTGAACTGAACTCAGACACACGGAGAGAGCTGCGGCGTTTGCTGTTCCTCCTCCTCCAGCCCTCCCGCACCCGTGGCTGTTGTAAACACTAGTCTCTAGTGGGACACTGGGACCTCGGTGAGCCTGCCAGCAGGCTAGCTACTGATAGCTCCTGATATCAACAAATGCTGCAGCAAGTCTAGTAGTGCATGATAGCTCGCGTTAGCTCACTGTTCAAAACGAAACGTCCCATTAACACTTTGGGTGCCGGAAAACGCTTAAACACGTCATTCCCGGCCATGCTCAAGTTGCCGAAGACGCTTTACAGCGTCTTTAATATCAATATTTCAAAAATCTGGGATCGGATTCATATTTCCCCTCCGCTGGCCTGAGATCCACCAGGAGGACCCACTGAGCTCTCTGGCGGTTCAGGAGCGCCATCTGGTGGCCGATCGGCGCAATCGCTTAACAGGAAGTGCCGTAGAGGTTGTGCTGGTCGGCCGTATTACTTCCGGGCACTCGCTATAGGTCCCGGGACTCGATCTCGACACACTACATAGCGATCGATTGCCAATAACTCGATAAACAACATGATTTGGACGTATATACCATTATACAAGCTGGAGATGGACCGGGTAAATCGACATCCCATAATGGTAAAATTTCTACTCTACGATGATCGCCCAACGGCGCGCGGAGACTGGGGTGAGTTTTAGCGTGTAAAATTACCGTCTTCGATACTAACTGCTATTATCAACATTTGACCCACATTAGATGATTGGTATAACGCTGCCCACGGAATTATAAACGCCCCCTAGCCCATCCGCTCAACATCAGATGACGTGTAGTAACTTCTAGAAGTACGTCTAGTTGGAATTTTTTATATCGCGCTGATTGCCATAAAACTGTATTGCATCATCAATATAATGTATTTGGGGCTATAGATCACGTTCTGGAGAAAGCTGCAGAAAGAGATGAAAACATACTTATACATTAGACCATATTTTACTATGAATATGTGAATGAAAAAGTTTAACGTTGCTACACAATGAACAATACATATAGGACTTTGAATGGGCCCTAATAATGGCAATGTAGCAATAGAATTTAAAAAGTTATAGCCCTGCAAAGAAGGGGACTTTCTCTATAGACAAATAGAGCCGGCAACCTACGGTTGATAATGAATTTAACCCATGGCAGCCAAAGTGTTGAACTAAATAGTTCACTGAGGAGTTGTCTTATATAGCAGTAGCTACAGATAGCTCCTGATTTGGGATGGGTACCTTTTAGGGGTGGACGGTATAAACGGTATACGGTATAAACGGTATTAATTTGCTCTACGGTATGGATTTTGACTATACCGTGTAACCGGTACAGCAGCTCTAAAATAGCAATGACGTCATGTAACCACAGCGCGACTATTTCAATCGCATTTGCCCCTAAAAATAGATAGAATTAGTCATAGATAATAGATATGTGCAAACTGGAAAAAGTTATTTAGGAGGCTTCGCGCAGTGGGCGTGTCAACACGCAATTGTCATTTCATAATAAACACATATCACTGCGTCGCACAGCAAGTTTCAATTTCAGTTCCTGGCATTTTTAACCAGTGGAGAAAGGTAAGATATTTCCCTATCGTTTTTCTTATATGAATTATTCTACGTTAATAAAACATACCTGGTGATCAACTACAGTTTGCTGTAAACATTACGATATGTGTGTAGTGTTATGATAACGACGGCAGCAGCGGGAGCCGGGAGGACGGCTGCAGCAGTGGATTTGCGAATAGCATGCAGCTGCAGAGCCGCAGAGCCAGGGGCTCTTTCAGGTCTGGTCACAGGCCCGTCAAACAGCGCCCCCCCATCACCATTTTGTGTGTCAATTTGTTGACACATGTGTCAATTTGTTGACACGTGTCAATTTGTTGACACAATTGTCAATTCTTAAAGCCGAGGATGAGTGGCAACTTTGTCTCAATTCTTATTCAATTCAATTCGCTCTGCGGCTCTGCAGCTACATATGCTTCTAGCAAAATCCAGCCCCGCTGTTTGCAATGGGAGCAGGAGTCTCGACTCGGGACTTATTTTATTTGGAATATAATGACTTTATACGCAAAAGTAGCCTAGTTTTAAGTTCAAATATTATAAATCTACATGCCTTGAGGATGTCATTCTTTATATAGCCTGCCTATCAGGCAAAAAAAATTATTCTAACAGAAACACTGATACCGTGATATATACCGTTACAGTCTATGCTTCAAATTATACCGTGATATAAATTTTAGACCATACCGTCCACCCCTAGTACCTTTCACATTTGAACCGATACCGGTACCTGTGAATCGATACCCAACGGTGCCTTTTTTCGGTACTTTAGTCTCAAGAAATTTAATTTACCTACCTCAGTCGTAAAAAAAATCCAAACTTCAAATAACTACAATTTCGACAGTTTTCGGCTTGTCATTGCTCCGACTGCTTTGTTGTTGAATCAAGTCAAATCCTAGGTAAGCATATATTGTGCGTGTGAACGTTGACATGAAAAAAAAAAGTAAAAAAAAAAAAAAGTAAAAAAAAAAAAAAAGTAAAAAAAAAAAAAAAAAAAATCTCACTTGATTCGATACTCTGTAGTACCGACGTGTTTCGGTTCGGTGCCTCAAAAGTATCGAATTCGGTACCCATCCCTACTCCTGATATCAATGTCTTATGAGTCGATGCGTATTCGAGCTGAGGGCACGCTGAATATAGTCAATAGGGTCCAGCTGCAGCGCCGGATAATCCTGGCCGTAGCTGGAGGCTACAGTATAGGGTCCAGCTGCAGCTCCGGAGAATCCTGGCCGTAGCTGGAGGCTACTCGAGTACACACAGACAATGGAGCTGGTTGCATATAGCGAGCATTTTGACTTGTTGCGTGGTGGCAATGTCTCACAGATAATACAACTACAAGTATGATTATATAATATATATATTTTATTAAAAAATAAATCTTTTTTTAAATCAAAAACAATCGATATAAATAATGATAAATTGTTATTTAAAAATGTGCCCCTAAAAAATATTTTTTGCCCCTAAATTTCTCATTTCATTTCATCTCATTTCTCAACGAGGCATAATGATTTTACTGCAACGAAATGTTATAATAAAAGCCCTTCGTTCTATACACTTGTCTGATTGAAAACTTTATTAACAGACCGCAGAATGGGTACAACTCGGCACGCTCTGAGCAAAGAAAGGAACTTAGATATTAATTTAGTAACGCTTGCCTTGCTATGGTCCGGTAAATACGAACGTGTAACTATACTAACGTTAATGCCACAAATCGAATGCCTTTGTAATCATAAGTAGTAACGTTATAATAATAATAAGAAGAAAGGGTCGGGGGGGTAACCGGCGGGCGCGCCGCTACCACTCCTGCCCGCGACACCTAGTGAACGGCGCACGACCAGAGGGGAGACTTCGAATCCGTGTTTCACTTTTAATAACGAATGCGTGCTTGCCGAATCCCAAACAATATTCATGCTGCAAAGTCATCCTCTAAAGATAGACATTTAGACTAGAGGCAGGCTATATGCTATAAAGAGTAGACTACTACTAAAAAAAAAATGCATTCAAACTTTTTTTTTTTTTTTGTGTGTGCGTGCGGTAAAAACCGCGGCGGTAGGAAATATTTTGCAAATTTGTGCGGTAAGGAAATAATCAATACCGCGGCAGCTCTAGCCCCTAGTGAAAAAGCTTAGCGTACAGCCCTGCCCCCCCCCCCCCCCCCCCCCCCCCGCTGATGAAAATGAAAGTCATACAGTCATATACCGTATACCGGGGTATTATGTCAGCAAGGTATGACGGTGTGAAAAAAATTATACCGCCCAAGCTAAGGTCATAGTTCTGCCCAAGAACTATGTTTTTCAGGAGCAAACAGCAAACCAATCAATACCATTCCATACCAAATACCAATCAGTCCAGTGCAGAGTAAATTCATGGAGAGAGCAGCAAATACTACATAATTTCACTGTATATGGCCTGAAACCTGAAAGTCAGCAGGCCTATGTGACCGACCACTCTACCTGCACAGCGCCAAGACAGATGATGCTTAAGTGGCTGCACAGTATTAATGAGAATGATTGTGGGGGATTTGTTTCTTGACAAAGTATTGGTTTTGGAGCCATACTTAGTAGACTTGTTATCTACTAAGAAAAAAAAGAAAAAAAAGGAACAGGGGAATATTGTGCATCAAGAGACACTCTTCCTTTTGCACTCCCGAAGCTTCGAATTCCAAAAGGTGAAGATAATACAGGCCTTAGTTCTTGCCTTAGTCACAGCTTGACTAGTAGTAGTGGCTACTGTGTCCAGCTACATACAGTATACTGTCAGGTGCAGGAAGAATAGGCCTTAGTGATGATTAATGGAGATACGAGATAGTAATACCTAGGGATGGGAATTGATAGGATTTTATCGATACGATTCCATTATCGATTCTGCTTATCGATTCGATTCTTTATCGATTCCATTATCGATACCTGATCAATTTATAATTTACATAAATAAATTGGAAATGCAACAGAACTACATTTACATTTAGTCATTTAGCTGACGCTTTTATCCAAAGCGACTTACAAGTTCTGTACGACAAGCCATCAGGAAGGGCACAACTCTATCAGCTGAGCAACAATGTTCATCAAAGTGTTGAGTGCTACAGTGTAGGTTAGTTTATTAGGACAAGTGCATGACAGTACGGTTAGTTAGGGTTCGATTTTTTTTTTTTTTCATATAATGGTTGAAGAAGTGCGTCTTTAGTCGACGGCGAAAGATTGGACGTGATTCGGCTGTCCTAACTGGGGTGGGTAGTTCATTCCACCATTGTGGGGCAAGGACTGAGAATAGGCGACTTCTCTTTGATGACCCTCCCGGAGCTTGGATAGGAGTAGGTCTGAGGCGGCCAGAAGATGCAGAGCGTAGTGGTCTAAGCTGGTTAGAATAACAACATGCAACTTGACATTTCTGATTGTCATTTATTGTTGAGCCCCCATGTCAGAAAAATACAAAAACTGTAAAAAATAAACATTAACTATAGCCTACACTTAAATAAAATAATGTATTTGAGATTCTCTTAAAATGTATTTATTTTTTTATTCTTAAACGAATTTAATCTATTGAATAACAGGTCGTTATTCCTCTTGACTTCTGTCACACACACACACACCCCTCCCTCCCTCCCTCCCCAGGCCCCTGTCCTGTAAGGTATTGGCTTGTGTTGCTACACGGACACATTTGTATGTTGCACCACCTGTTACTAGTCTGGCTTACAGTGTACAGACTAGTAAACAAACACTCTGTCTCTTATTATATGTGAACTAAAGAGTACAAGGTTTACACAACAGCCCCCACCTGCTGTTTTATTGTATTTGTACCTGTACTATCCGCTGTCCGCTGTTTATCTCTCTTTGTGAGCTTGATTAAATAGCGTTAGCTCACGTTAGCTAGCGTTAGCTCCGCGGCTAATTTTAGCTCACCCTGAACTAAATCAATGACTAGGTTCTAAAGCATTAAAGTAGTTTTCACTGCACATAGAAGTAGCCAAACAGCGGGAGCATTTCGGGAGCATATTACCAAAACCCAGGCAATTTCTAGCCCTTAAGGAATCAAATAGAGTCTGCCATGGCTACATGGTAACGCTAACGTTAATGCGCAACTGTAGGAAAAACCTGGCAGCGATAAGGGAATCGAAAGTCACGGGAGCCACACGGTTCCAGGCAGGGAACAAAATTAACTTTTTGACTTACCAGCCATTTGGCTGGTAGATTTTAAAAACTACCAGCCAGGCAGATTTTTTACCAGCCAAAAATTAAAAATAGCTTTTTAGTATATCGCCATGTGTTATTATTACTATATAATACTCTCATATGCTATTTTCAATTAATATCATAAACAACATAAGGAATATTAGCATAATTTTTAGTGGACTGAAGGAATGAGTCAGCGTTAATAGTTTTAAATGCAAATAATTTATTGAAACATAGAAGTGGGGTCGGGGACACACACACTGGTTCAATTCACCACCCCCGCATCATATTGTAGTCTAGTCTGTCTTCAAACTTCCACTCCTCTCGAAACCTTTTTATATTTGAATATCAACATTATCTGTGCATCCTCAGTAATCCTCAGTTTACTACAATATACTCCTCTCCTGAGTCCTGACTAGTGACTTCATCGTCTTTCCAAACGCACACACACAGAGAAAGGGAGAGTGCCCCCCCCCCCCCCCCATTTCCCTTTCCCCAGTCCACACTGTCTGCTGTTCTCTATGGCTCTGCCGCTGATCAGGATTAGCTTGTTAGCTTACGCTAACATAACGTTCATTTCGGGCGATGTGGGCATAAAGGAATGGCGACGATGCAATGCATGTTAGATGCATTTGACCCGTTGTGAGAAGAAGAAAAAACCACAGACTTATTTCGGCTCGCAAAATAGGCGCACTGCTGTGTAGCTCTGCTCTCAGGGAACAAACTTAACTTTTTGACTTACCAGCCATTTGGCTGGTAGATTTTAAAAACTACCAGCCAGGCAGATTTTTTACCAGCCATTGGCGGTTGGCTGGTACTTATTTTGTTCCCTGGTTCCAGGCATCGGCCAATTAGGAACCGGTTCCCAATGGGAACCGGTTTTCGATTCCCATCCCTAGTAATACCTAAACCAACAGATAGTAGTGGTAATCTTAAAAAACACACCGGATATTAGCAATTATATAACGGCATGTAAATTTCTCGATTCTGATTGGCTGAAAGTCATTTTACACGTATGTATTCTTCACAATTCCACGCTCCTGGTCCCAGGACCCGCCCACAACCGAATTACAATCACTCCGCCGAAAAAACAAGATGGCGGACAATAATCTTTAACAAATGGATATGTTGATAGTGTCATAACAACGAAATATAAAAAGATTCGGTCACAGCGAATGTCTTAGTTCTTTAAACAATGTTGGATGATGTAATTGATGAGTCATGAGTCATTGTGGAACAAAATAAAAATCGCGCGAATTGATTGATTGATTGCAAAATAACATTTTATTTTTATTTTCTTTCTTCCCCTTCCTTGCCAGAGCTCACTCTCTCACACTGTCTGGCTTCCAGACACTCACTTGGTCGCATACACACCCACACACACACATGGGTCATGAGTCATTGTAGAACAAAATAAAAATTGCACGAATTGATTGATTGATTGCAATATTTTTTACCTACTTTCAATAGAAGCATCTAAGAATGAAGTTCTATAGAAAGTAGGTCTGCATCCCCTTAACAATTGTGTGTATTGAGCCATACTGTATTGTACCCATTCTGCATCTGGTAATACATTTTTCAACCAATCAATCATTCCAATAACAACCACTAACTTCACAATTAAAAACTAAAGAAAAGTTGGATGTGTTAGTTGGTTGGATGTCTTAGTTGAAAAGCAGTTGGATGTAGGGATGGGTACCTTTCACATTTGAACCGATACCGGTACCTGTGAATCGATACCGGTACCCAACGGTACCTTTTTTCGGTACTTTAGTCTCAAGAAATTTAATTTACCTACCTCAAGTCGTAAAAAAAAAATCCAAACTTCAAATAACTACAATTTCGACAGATTTCGGCTCGTCATTGCTCCGACTGCTTTGTTGTTGAATCAAGTATAAAAAAAAAAAAAAAAAAAAAAAGGGGGGGGGGGGGGGTTCGGTTTCTCACTTGATTCGATACTCGGTAGTACCAACGTGTTTCGGTTCGGTGCCTCAAAAGTACAGAATTCGGTACCCATCCCTAGTTGGATGTGTTAGTTGGTTGGATGTCTTAGTTGAAAGACAGTTGGATGTGTTAGTTGGTTGGATGTCTTAGTTGAAAGTAGTGTTGTCAAAAATATCGAAATATCGATACATATCGATACTGAATATTTAAAATGGTTTCGATACTCATTTCCCAAAGTATCGATACTTTCTGCAGTACCGATACCAGCTGGCTTGCTCCCGCAAGTTGTTGACAGACAGACGCGCTGCCAGAGCACGCTTGCCCTTCCGCCTCCTCCGAGACCGGCAACAGACACAAGCTGCTGCAGCCTCCTCCCCTCACAGCCGGCCAGCCCTGTCTTCAGTTTGTAAACAAAGCTATTATTAGCTAACGTTAGCTGTCGTTCCTCCGTTAGCTTATGCTAGCTAGCTGGCCACCTTTTATAATTACTTCATGGAAACGGAGTAACGTCAAGCCGAGCCCACCCACACTACACCAGTACACGCATGAACTCAACACAACTACCCCGTTTCCAACGTTACGTCGAGCCCATCCGACACTAGTACACGCATGAACTCGACACAGCGTTACCCCGCCTCCATGAAGTGTCCAATTAGCAGCAATGTTGTTGAAAATGTAACGTTAATAAATGCTCCGAGCATAGCTCCGGAGAAATCTCCCTCTCTCTCTCTCAAGTACCCTCGTTTTCGGGTCATAACTAGAACGGTGCGCTCAGTAGACCTCAAATCTCCAGCAGACACTCTGTCTTTCTCTCTGATCTAAAGATAAACAAAAGGGTTTTAAAAGTGTATTTATCTTCTCGTATAGTACCAGAGAGAAGCTGAGGAGAATCAACCAGCAACAAAAGCAAAATGTTAAAAAAAATATATATATATATATATATATATATATATATATATTATAAACTTTTTTTGGTATCGAAATGGTATCGAAGTATCGATACTTTTTCAAGGTATCGTATCGAAGTCGAAATTCCAGTATCGTGACAACACTAGTTGAAAGACAGTTGGATGTGTTAGTTGGTTGGATGTCTTAGTTGAAAGACAGTTGGATGCGTTAGTTGGTTGGATGTCCTACTGAGAACAGTTAGATGCACTTCCGAGCTGCTTCCACATGGAGGCAACTTCTCTTTTTTGAGAACTACTTTTTTTGGCGGATGGTTTTTTTCAATAAATCTTCAATTAATGTGTGTTTATTGTATAGCAATAAGGTTGGATGAATGTGGCAGTTGTATAAAAGCATTACACCACTTGCAGTCGTGGTTTGTGAAAAATAAACCATGCCTAGGGGGGTCTAACGACCACCCCTAGGCATGGTTTATTTTTCACAAACCACGACTGCAAGTGGTGTAATGCTTAAGTAAGAGGTGGGAAGGATGGCTGGCTGCAGGATATCTTATGAGGCTTAAGTAGCTTAATGTAACTACTATTCTAACGTAGGTAACTTTAACTAATGTTGGCCGTTCCTCTGTTAACCGACAGTGTTTCAATGAGCACTTCCTCTCAAACCGTATGCTGCATTCAAGTCATATAATGGCAGGAAAAAGTGATCTGGTTGATGAACTCGTATGAACCTATTTGAGCACCTATCTGAGTGATGTTTTGTTTCTACCAGACCTCGCTTTGTCCTGGTGATAATTGTTTTCAAATGTTAATCCATTACAAAAAAAGCAGCAGTGTTTCCATCATTTGTGGTAGTAATGACCAGAGAATTATGGAAATACCATCTGCAACTGCATTATGGTTTAAATTGGATTAGGCTATACTATGGTATTAGTACAAAAGTGGTACCCTAGCAGTACATGACTTTCAACATAAGAGGGCAATGGCTGGTAAAACTGAAATCACCACGATACCTTTGTTAAAAAAAGTTATTTATGCTTAGTTGCTATATCAAGCACAAACTATCTATATTTGCACATGGGGGTTGTTTTAGGATTAGGGGTGTAACGATGCGACCTCACAACGATTAATTTCGATTACGATTATTCAGGCAACGATTCAATGCATCATGACATATCTTCATTTGACCCCGATTCGATTAATTTTCGATCAGTTAATTCCAGAATCGTCACATTAGAATCTATGCATTTTGATTAATCGATGCATCGTTACACCCCTACTTAGGATAGAATCTTTATATGATATTATGCAATGCATGGCATGTGTGTGTGTGTGTGGGGGGGGGGGGGGGCTGTGTGTATACACACATTGTGTGTTATTATTGATAGAGTATATGTCTCACCTGTCTGGCTGACCAGACCCTCACTTTTACTTTATTAGACAATTCATATTTTATGCTTATATATTATTTTTATTCTCATATATTTCTATTGTCATTTATATTACCCTGCCTGTACCTCCCCACCCCCTCCCCTGTTCTGCTATGACAACTGAATTTCCACAAGGGGATTAATAAAAGGAACATCTTCTAATCCAGCAAGTAGGCCTGTAGTTGCATCTTGTTTGGACATTATGACGAATTGGGCTATACAAGTTACGTTTGGCTTAATTCAAAATAAATGTAAGGCTATTCCCTGCACCATCTTCAAAAAAATAATAGCTGTCAGGTTGTCTGTAGTTGTTGTTGGCGTTGTTACCGCATGGCTGGTGACATTATATTAGATTGAAGAGGGATACATCTCAAAATGCCCATGTCATGACCTGAAACCTGACGTGAATGTTACAACAAGTAGAGCTCATTGTGACATGCACAGCATTAACGTTAGAGCTTGCCCACATGACGTGTTTACACATCTGTTAACAAACTACATGTGTAGCAAACGTTACTTTAGTAAATACAAAACAAGCGTTCGCTAAGCACGAATTGGTTAACTAGTAAAGAGGAGCCACTCCGTGTGAATACAACGTGCGGTAGAACGTCATGATTCGCACCGTATCGATCAACACAGAGCTACCAAAGTAAATAACGTCAGTGATCTGAAAGCTAACTTGCTCAAAGAGAAAGTGCTGGCTAAAGCTAGCTTAGCGAAGCTAGGCTCGTGCCGTGGTCCTTTTGAACCAATGTCTCGTGACGGTAACACGACAGTGATTTTAATATAACGTCAACAGTGTTCTTTAAACCGGTTCCATTAATGTGTTCAACAATAACAAGTTTATAACACATGAAGAAGTTCAAGGGACAGGTGTAAACATAAACAGCTAACTTTAGATGCGCTAGCATGTTTTCCACCAGTCCAACTTTCACAACCAATATTCTATATCATACAAAAAAAACACACGTTTGATACGATGTTATTCAGTGTTAAATGATTGCATGCATCATTAAATCATATAATACTATCATAAATAAAAACATAATACATACATACGCATAAAAGTGCTTACCCTTACAGTTATTATTATTTATTGTCCTCTTCAAGGCGTTTCCTTCCTCAAGAAAATGGCGATTATATGACACGTCAGAGATTCCAAAGTAACTTCCGTAATATGGCCACACCCACTATCGTCCTCTACGGGAGGAGGAGCCTAAGCATGTAACGTGTTACTTTACTCTATTCCTTGTTTTCTGAAACTGGCAGGTAATACTATAATCTGATAGATAAAAAAAAATTAGACTCGACCTAAACAAGAAATAGGCCGACAGTCTGGGAGCCATATGCCGATTTAATAGGTGTACCTTGTTTTGTCGGTTGCCATTTTCTTTGCTGTTTCTTGGAGCTTGGGGGTACCTCTTCAAAATACAACAGGGTACTCGTGGTATTATCCCTTGGGTATTTTCATATATTAACCCCCTTCATGCCCGAAAATGTCAATATCATTTATGATATTGCATGCTGCTGAATATAAATTATATGCATCAGATTACATTCCCTAATGTTTTTTCATACAATGGGTGATGTGCAATTAATATTAACATGTAACATTGGCAGATAGTAACCCCTTCATGCCCGAAAATGTCAAAATCACACAAAAATTTAGATTTATGATATTGCATGCTGAATATAAATTAAATGCATCAAATGACATTCTCAAAAAATTTTACATACAAAGGGTGATGTGAAATTAATATTGATGAGTTTTGTTGGGGCAGTTGGTTCACTGATGGCTGAAAGTAGGCTCTCTAGTGTCCTGTCAGAAGTCTTTGGAAAGGTTGCCATGATGTTGGATGGGAAGAAGTTCCCTAATAATGTACGGGCCCTGTGGATGATGGCAGAGGAGGTGTTAAGGAGCCTGATCACAGATGGCCATTTTCAGAAAGCAGATGACCTGATGAGAACCTTGGATCACATAGCAAGCCAGAGCAGGACTGCCAAACTTTGGGTTGAGGTCTTGGTGAAACCAGTGTTGCTGATGATGTCCTACTGCATCCGAGCCGAACGTGAGGGTGACTGGCTTCTCCATCTGACCATGTTCCGGAAGATGCTACTTTGCAGCCGGCCATGTCAACTATGCCAGGTATGGCCTCTACTACCTCCGGTCCATGGGAAAGCTTCCTCCATGTGTCCAAAGCTATTTCCTCCAGGGGCAACATGTCACAAGACACCTCAGTGTAATATGGAATGGCCTGTGGAGTGACCAGTTCATAGAGTCCACCTTCATGAGGTAATGGTATGGCCACAGTGCAGGAGCCTCGGGGGGATCATTGGTATAACCCTGAAGCCAGAGCTACTGAAGATCTGGTCAATGAGCCGCCACATCTGCTATGAAGGAGATGGAAGAGGAAACAAACACTTCCAAAGTTCAGCTCTATCACAAAGAGGAGAGCAAAGCCAGGGTTATAGCAGGCACCAAGGACAGATGGACTCTGTCAGAAACTAGATACCTGCCTCCATCCATTGGAACCCCATGAACATCCTGCAGAAAGCATTGTGAACATCACCAGTGGGAAGATAGCCCCAGCACCTGTTAATGTAGACAATGCTGTACAGATTGGAGAGACAATGTTAGCAGATTTTGAAAAGACCTGGCCAGAGGGATTTTACACCTCAAAAGGATTTTTGAATCCCCAGAGGTATTTTTTTTTTTTTTAAACTTTGGCCATTTCCCTGGCTCTTTTATACGTTTATCGCATTTATACTTGGTCAAGTTCGACCGACAGAAGCAGGCTGAAAGGGTTCAGATGGGGGGGAAGACACTCTGGGAAAGGCACGGCTGCAGTCCGGGATTCGAACTCGCTCAGCCCCAGATCCGTGCGAGCACGGTTGTCCACGGCGCTGAAATAGCACTCGCGGTACGTGGTGAGCTACTGGAGCTCCCCCCCAGAGGTATTTTTACATCTCAAAACAAGTGAAGACAATGGCAATAACAGTACAATCCATCCAAGTTGGTGACGCCAAAATGTATGACTTAAATGTCATCTACTCAAGGGTCATCGCACTGTTCTCTAGTGACCGCAGTGTTGACGTGAAGGATATTCTCTCCTACGAGCTGGCACCAGTCCCAACTGCCATGTTCACTGAGGAAGGAATGTGACTGTGTAAAGCCAAGTCCACATTGAAGAAGCCACTTCAGGTGGAAGTCTCGAAGAGGAAAGCCGGTGACGCAGACATCACTGTCATTGATGGATCTGGTCTTCTTTGGACAATCCACTGGCCAGCTGATTGCACTGGCACTGATTTAATTGAAAATGTTAAGGCACGGCTAACTTCATACCTCTTAGAGAGTGACGTATCTTATCTTTGACATATACTATGATTACAGTATCAAGTCCGTCACCAGAGATGTCAGGGAGACAATGATCAACAAATAGCATCATCTCCTCCTATCAACCAAGCCACCAGCCCAGATAGTTGTCCTGTCATCCATCAAAAACAAGAAACAACTAAACAAATTACTGCGTGAAAGTAGAAGTAGAAAGCTTTATTGTCATTCCACAATACAGTACAACAAGATTGGTTCATGCAGCACCTAAAACAACGATACCTACATACCCACTCTACCACACAACATATCCATGATGTACCTATAGACACACTACCATACATACATTTGTTGTACCCATACTCACTGACACACCACACATACATGTACCCACACATACCCTCTGCTACATTATGCACTTATTCACAGGAACATTAAAAAGTAATAATAATAAAAAAAAAAATTAAAAAGCATTGCAAAAACATCACAACAGAAAAAAAAACATTTCACATCGGTGGAAAATATTGCACATTAACAAATAAAATGTTTGCATTATTGCACATGTCCCAACATCTGTCATATTGCACATACAAGTATATATTATAGTAAGGTAGGTGTAGATGTGGTGACAATGAGGGTGGAAGAACTGAGCAAAGACGGGCTATTCCATCTACAGAGCACAAACACACACAAGTTGGTGTTGACAGGTGAGGACTCATGTCCCATCGAGATCGCGATGGAAAAGAGACGGACAAGATATCATCTAGAAAATCAGGAAGGAGCTGACACCATCATCGTCCAATAAGTCCTGAGGTGTGCTGGACAAGCCCATCCAAATCCCAGTGGTTTCTGATGATACAGATGTTTTTGTCCTACTTCTTCAGGCAGGACTGGATGTACCACTCACCATGGAATCCCCCCGCAAGGAGAAAGTAATAGTGGACATGAGGTCAACACTGGCCAAGCAGAAACAAATTGTCGAACACCTTTTACCAGCCCATGCCATATCAGGATGTGACACTGTAGCGTCGTACTATGGGTTGGGAAAAGGCTCTGTCGTCAATGCCCTGAAAGCTGGTTACGACCTATCAGCCATTGGATGCACCATTCCAGCAAGTCCTTGACCAAGCCACTGTCTTCATCTCAGCCTGTTATGGCATAACAGAGAGCACAGACATGACACACAAGGCTACTGGGAAAAATGGGAAAGGACATATGTCTTCACCAAATCTAGCTGCTCTACCTCCAACAAAGGAAGAAGCGTTCATTGAAAATGTGAAGAGGGCCCACTTCCAAGCGTACCTCTGGCGAAATCTCATTACGAATCTGCCACCTGCAATGAACCCAGAGGAATTTGGATGGAAAAAGGACACCTGTAACAGGGCACTGATCCCAATCCACCTACCAGAAGATCAAACTTGTCCCAGACTACATCCTGAAGATGATCCGGTGTGGCTGCAAGAGTGAGGCCCCGTTTACCTCTAAGAAGTGCAGCTGTAAAGTGCATGGTTTGCCATGCACAATGTTCTGTACATGTTTCAGGGTAGGATGCTCAAGACCCTAATATGTAACGCATCTGCATGATTTGTCCTTCACACCAGTGAGTGTGCACTTGTTTGATTTAGTTAGATACATTTTGTGGGGGGGAAGAGCTGCACCCCTTTTCCTGTTGCAAATTATGTTCACCATATGAATAAATGGACCAACACAATGCAAACTTAAATGTGTGTGTCGCTGCTAATAACTGCTACAAAAGTTGTTTTACAGGCCTATCTTGAAAGGGTTAATATTAATAACCCCTTGTATGAAAAAACATTATAGAATGTAATTTGATGCATTTAATTTATATTCAGCAATGCAATATCATACATCTTTATTTGTGTGTGATTTTGGCCTTTTCGGGCATGAAGGGGTTAATATCTGAAAATGTTACATGTTAATATTAATGTTAATATAAATGTCACATCCCCCTTGTATGAAAAAAACATTAGAGAATGTAATTTGATGCATTTAATTTATATTCAGCAGCATGCAATATCATAAATGATATTGGGATTTTTGGGCATGAAGGGGTTAATATCTGAAAATGCCCAAGGGATATCACCAAAAGAGGTACCCCCAAGCTCCAAGAAACAGCACAAAAAAAATTGCAGCCAACAAAACAAGGTTCAACCCCATGGCTCCCGGACTATAGACCTAGTCCATGAGTAAATTGTTGTTTTTCTGACACAGAACCTCCTGGGCTCTATCATGTTTAAAGTAGAATACCAATCAATTCTAAGAGGTATCACAGATTAATAGTAGGGGGTGGGTCTTTCATTCCATCTGAATAACACATTGAATATGGATAAAAAATAAATCATCTTCTGTATTATTATTTTTGTATTTATTTTGTTATTCAAGCTACTGCAAGAAGGATTTTCAACAAAATATAAAATTGTATGATTGGTTGTGAACTTGTGATACCTTGGTGTATAATTACAGTAAACAAATGTGACCACCGCTGAAACTAGGTAGCCTAATTATCATGATAAGACCACATTTCCCATAAACTCTAATTTGTTCCTGCCCCCCAGCATAGGCTTTGTTTCGATGGCGAGAGGAGAAGGTTTGCTACCTGTGAAGGTGGAGTTATTTTTGTTAGTTGCAGATTTCAGAATGGGTACAATACAGTACAGCTCAATACAACAACTAGAGAGGATGAAGACCAGAAAAATACTTTAGTCTTGTTTACATTTTCAATTAATCAAAAATGTGGGAGAGGGTCACCAATATCAACAGGTTTACTCCTCTAGGGGTCATGAATATTCACAGCAAATGTTTGTTGCAAACTGTATGACAAATGACACAGGATATACGCTTTGGCGTGATGGTGGCGCTAGAGGAGAGGTCATAGCCTTTTCAAGATATTTCATTAACTTACTGAAACTTTTGAACCTGATGGTAGAGGAAAGTGTCATGGGGTCACCAATATATTTCTTCCTTTAGGGCCATGAATGGGCACAGCAAATTGCATGGCAATCCAACCATTACTTATATCTCTCAGTCACACAAACAAACAGACAGGACCAATAACCTTCCCCCTGGCTTCAGCATAGCAGAAGTAATGAATAAGGAAAGATGGTAGAAGTGACTTTGATATTATCTAGGGCAGTTTTCAACCTGGGGTTTGGGACAGAATTATATAATAAAACATTATCATGTTTAAATCTTTGGTATAGATTCATTTTCCTTGTGAACTAATGCATATTTGAACTCTAAATCCCTCCTCCAATCATTAATTAATCAAGTAAAATTGTTAGAGAAGAGCAAACAATATATCTCTTGACTTGTACCTAGTTCTAATTACGTTCTGGCAACGTGTTGAAGGTCTGGCTGGTTCTTGTAACGCAGGTCCCTCATCAACGGCAGGTGTGTCGACGGACACAGGGAGGATTGTGTCCGTCGACATGGCTGGACTGTGTCCAAACACTCAGTCCAACCATGGGCGCTGGACTGTGGCTGTCCACTGCCCACTGCGCCCACGAGCCCCAATTGGTTTGGATGGGTCGAATGCAGAAAACGAATTTAAGGTATATGTCAAATGTGCTTGATAAATGGTAAATGGACTGCATTTATACAGCGCTTTTATCCAAAGGGCTTTACTACTTATGCATTTACATTGCATTTACATTTAGTCATTTAGCTGATGCTTTTATCCAAAGCGACTTACACAAGTTTTGTACAACAAGACAGCAGGAAGGGTACAACTCTATCAGCTGAGTAACAATGTTCATCAAAGTGTTGAATGCTACAGTGTAGGTTAGTATATTAGGACAAGTATTGCACATTCACCCATTCACTCATACACACTGTTGGCGGAGGCGACCATGCAAGGTGCCAACCTGCTCATTGGTAGCAGTTAGGGGTTAAGTGTCTTTGCTCAAGGACACTTTGACACGCTTCCGGGAGAGGTGGAATCGAACCGGGAACCTTCAGATTGCCAGACGACAACCGCTCTACCTCCTGAGCCACTCTCGACTCTAATAAATAAAGATATTCTATTGTTCTTCTTCCATAAGACTTATGTGTTCTGGTTTGTGACGACGGCAGATAATTGCTCATGTTTACAAACATTGGACTGTCCCAACAACGATAGTGAAGCGGCATTCATTCTTAAATTGTATTCCTCTTTAAACAAGACTAGAAACCCGGGCGTCAGCGCCGTCAGTCTCGCTGAAGCAGGGCCAAGAATTCCATTCTCGTGAGATTGAATTACAGTGAAGATGTCTGAGTTACACAAACCCTGCATTAAAACCAAGACAATGTGGCTTTGTTTTATAAAACGTGACAATCATAACAAACACAAATGCATCCAAGTTTGTATCGTATTATTATTGTCAGCCAGGATAAAGGATTTTGCTTGTCTCGGTAGCAAGCCTGTCTCGTTGCCTCAGCCTGTATTATTTCTCTGCCTCAGTGATAGAACCAGTAGTGCAAGAGATTTCCCATAGTCCACGTCAAGTGATGCCAACTTTTTGTGAGGACTTAAAAAAAAATAAAAAAATCTCCTTTATCTTATCATGGTGTCATGGTGCGTTGCCATTATGGGGGTGGAGGGCAGAGACCTGGCAATCCAGCAATACTCCCTCTTTCACCGCAGGACCTTTCTGTCTCGCTCTGACACAATGTCCACATTGTCCCCGGTGATACAGGTGTCCCTCACAAAGGAGGCTAATATGACGAGAATAAAACAGAAGAGAAAACAAAAGTCAAAGTAACAAAATAATTGATTTCACTGCTTTCAAGTCCATAATCAAAATAACAGTTCACAAAGAGGAAATAGCTCACAGTAATCACTAAAGACTTAAGCACCTCAACTATTAGTTTGCGCACACGTGCAAAATTGAAACTCAAACTCTTCAGCTTTCACTTCCACCTCTGATTCATGACCCGGGTCATTAAGGAAAAGTCTAACCGAGAGGCATTGTTGGGCCAGTTGAATTTTAACCAGGGTCAACTATGCCTGCCACCCCCAGCAGAGGGGGCATGACGGGGAGGGAACAGCAGGAGAGAGGCCTGCGGATGCTGAGGGACCACACAGTGGAGGCTCATAATGGCGTCTCGCTGTGGAGCCGTAATTTGTGGTTTTGCCAAAGGCCTGGGGGAAAGCTTTCAGCATATCTTCACAGCAACTTTTGTCTTCACTTGTTACACGAGTGCTGCGTGTGTTTACTCTAAAGAGGTGTTTCTTTTGCTTGACGATGCTTGTGGTTTCACCCATCTAATTATGCACACATGCACCAAATTTATGTAATCTTTTTTTTGTCTAGTTTTTCATTATGTTGCATGGGGAGCGACACACTGGGGAGCAAAACTGTCTCTCTCTCTCCCCCACACACACCTGCACACACACAAACACACGCACGCACGCACGCACGCACGCACGCACGCACGCACTCACACACACACACACACACACACACACACACACACACACACACACACACACACACACACACACACACACACACACACACACACACACACACACACACACACACACTCACAGACCAGAGAAAGACTTTTGTCTTGTTTACATTTTCAATTCATAATGACATTTATGACATACACAATATACAGATATAAAAATCTAATCTAATCATCTAATCCAGGGGTTCTCAACCTTTCTGCTGCCAAGGCACCCCTGTGTCCAATAGAATATTCCAGGGCACCCCTATATACGATAAAGACTTTTCCGGTCCTGTCTTTTTTGCTACAATGATGACAAAAGTGCTTGCTTTCAAAATAAGGTCTAAATGGCGTTTCAGGTCTAAATGGCTTAGTACTGTTGACATTACACTGCTTGTAGTAGTAAATCAAATAGCATATTTAAAAAAATTAAATAAAATTAAATAAAATTAAATAAAATTAAATAAAATTAAATAAAATTAAATAAAATTAAATAAAATTAAATGTTTTCCATTAAAATTGCATATTTGGATAAGTGTGACCATTTCTCAAAAACAGAAAATCATGTATTTCTTTTAAATACAGAAAAGGATATGGGCGGTCAGGTGGCGTAGCGGAGATTGCGCTCGTCACCAATGCAAGAGGCTGTGGTCTCGACTCCCGGAGTCAGCATTGCCTTGGCTTGGGCTGAGTTAGGGGGAGGGAAGTCATGGGTGGGAATCTGGCGTTGTGGACAGCGACGCCTACAGGTCAGGTCTGGGCGCTTGCTCAGCGGAGGCAGGACTTGATGAAGGCAGCGTGACCTCCCACGCGTTGCGCTTCACCAATGAGAGTCCTCGCTGCCAGGTGAAAAAAGAGTCACTGGCTGTCGCCGCGCGTGTCGGAGGAAGCGTGCGGATGACTTCAGGGTTCCCTGAGAGAAAAATAAATAAATAAAAAATACAGAAAAGGATCACCAAGTTACCATTTCTCAAAAAATATAAATAAATACAGAAGATAAGCACTCGTTCACTCAGTGGACATTTCTAGCTCAATGCGAGGTCTGCTGCTGCTGCTGGCTAATAATACGGTCAATACGTGGGGAGATCTTTGACAAGGCAACACGCATGTCATCCTCAAGGCTCAACTTGGCCCTATATTTTGTTTTCAGAGCTGTCATGGATGAAAAGCCAGCTTCACACAGATATGTGGTGCTGAATGGTATCAACAAAATACCTACCTTTATCTCAAGGATATTGACAACACAGCAAATAAAAACGGTCTTCATATTTTTCATCTTAATGCAAATAGCCTCAGGCACAAACTGGCAGAAATAAGGCAACATTTCATTAGCGGTAAGGTAAACATACTATGTTTCTCTGAAACGAAACTGGACTCATCAGTAACAGACCCGGAAATTGAATTGGAGAACTATTCTTTAGTCCGCAATGACAGGAACAGGCATGGAGGAGGTGTCTGTATGTACATCCATAAAGACACCAAATTTATTAACCGTACAGACCTAGATCATGAGGCTATTGAAACTGTTTTTGTAGAATTTCTATTTGAAAGGGCTAAATCTGTTCTAGTCGGCACAATTTACAGACCGCCAGACCAAAATGGCTTTTATGATGTGTTGGATGTGTGCTTAGCTGGAGCTGAGGATGCAGAAATTATTCTTATTGGGGATTGGAACACGGATATGCAACAAAAAGATGCACCCGTCTTCAAATCCTACAATAGGTTTTGTGATCTGCACGGCCTCAGCCAGCTAATCACACAACCCACACGTGTGTGTGAGTCAACTCAGACTACCATTGACCTCATCCTGACCTCTGACAAGTCCAAGATCGCCAATAAAGGGGTTATAGCATGCGGGTTAAGTGATCATTATATGATATTCTGTACGCGCCAAAAGCTAAAACAAAAGGCTGGCTGTCACAAAACAGTCACATCTAGAGACCTCAAAACCTACTCTAGCGAGGCCTTTAACCTTGAACTGGAGGGTCTGGACTGGTCAGATGAGCTCAATGGTACACTGGTTGAAGAAACATGGCTTGGCTTCAAAACCAAATTTTCAACGATACTAAACAACATGGCCCCCCTAAGAACCACCAGGGTAAAAGATCGCGCGGAGCCGTGGATGCACGCTGAAATACTGACCGCTATGAAAACCAGAGACAAAAAATGCTCTGAGTTTCGTAAAAGTCAGTCAAAGCTTACCATAAGCACGAGCAGTGAACTCCAAGCCCACGTGACTGAACTCAAACTGGAAAGAAACAGACTAAGAAATGATGTAAACTCCATGATCAAAACAGCAAAAAAAAAAATCATCAATGACAAAACCGAGGAAAACAAAAACAAACCACGTGAACTTTGGAAATTACTCAATAACCAACTAGGCTGCAGTAAAAAACTTAAAACCAGATTCTCAAACATAAACATAAAGACGGACAACACGCTCATCACAGAAAAGCTGGATGTAGCCAATTACTTAAATAGTTTCTTCACAAACATAGCCACAACACTGGTAAACAAACTACCCTCCCACTCAGGGCAGTATGGGGTAGAACACATAGTAGCATACTACAAGAACCTAGGGGTCCACAAAGACGACTTCAAACTGGAAATGGTAACAACAGATGAGGTACTCAAAAAACTGAGCGCCCTCCAACCTAACAAGGCCACTGGCCATGACAACATCCCCTCCAAATTCCTCAGAGATTCAGCAGCCGCCATCACCCCAGTCATCACACACATAATAAACCTCTCCATAAAACAGGGACACGTCCCCAAGGACTTCAAAATTGCGAGAGTGACCCCTCTGCACAAAAAAGGCAGTAAATTAGACCCAGGCAACTACCGCCCTGTTTCTATCCTTACCTCCATCTCGAAAGTCATGGAAAAAATTGTATACGAACAGGTCGAAAAATACCTTGCGGAAAAAAATCTAATCTACGAATTCCAATCTGGCTTCAGAACATCCCACTCCACTGACACATGCCTTCTCTATTTAAACGACCACATCAAACAAGAGGTGGACGCGGGCAAATACTGTGGCATGGTCATGCTGGACCTACAAAAGGCCTTCGACACTGTCAATCACACCATTCTGATTGACAAGCTAAAAGCAATTGGTTTTGATTTTATCAGTGAGCTGGATGCAATCCTACCTGGAGGGGAGAGAGCAGATGGTGGAGGTAAACGGTACCCTATCCCCCCCCATCACAGTAAGCTGTGGTGTTCCACAAGGAAGCATACTAGGTCCGCTACTGTTCCTAATTTATGCAAATGACATGTCGTCAGCTTGTGACTGCAACTTGTTCCTGTTTGCGGACGACTCAGCCCTGCTGGTCTCTGACAAGAACAAGTTACAGGTTGAAAAAACCCTCAGCTCAGAACTAGGCAAAATCTGCATATGGCTCGCTGATAACAAACTATCATTACACATGGGCAAAACAGAGTCCATTCTCTTCGGTTCAAATAACAAACTCAGCAAGACCGACGGCTTCTCAGTTACAGTGGGTGACAATATTGTCACAAGGAAAGAAGATATTACCTACCTGGGTTCCATCCTAGAGGCAAATATTTCCTGTGACAAAATGGCATCCAATGTAATAAAAAAAGTCAACCAACAAACTCGATTCTTGTACCGGATCTCCTCACTGGTAAACAAGAATACCCTGAAGACTCTAGCAGGAGCACTCATTCAAGGGTACTACGACTATGCTTGCACCTCGCACCTCAAAGGCGCTAAAAACAAAATTACAAACATCTCAAAACAAACTGGTCAGACTACTGCTTGACCTTACTCCTAGAACCCACCTCACCCCTGCCCACTTTGACAACCTAGGATGGCTTAGAGTAGACGACAGAGTACAGCAACTTGCAATGGGCCTGGTCTACAAGATACACTACACGACCAAGGTACCCATGTACATGTCAAAATACTTCCCAAAGGTCAGTGAATACCACGATCACAACACCAGAGGGAGCTCCACAAATCATGTTAAACCCAGATTCGGCTCAAACAAGGGACTAAACACGCTTTGCAATTATGCCACATCAATGTGGAACGCCCTACCCAAAGCTGTAAAGGAATTTATACAACGGCATGCAAATTTCTCGATTCTGATTGGCCATTCACACGTCTTTATTGGTAACAATCCACGGTCCTGGGCTCAGGACCCGCCCACAACCAAATCACATAACCCTCCCCGGCTCACTCCGGGAGAAAACAGGATCGCGGAGAACAAATGGTTATGTTGAAAGCACCATAACGACTAAATATGAAGCGATTCTGTCAAGGGGAATGTGTTAGTATTTTAAACAATGTTGGATGATGTAATTGATGGGTCTTGACTCAATCTAGAACAAAAGAAAAATCGCGGATTGATTGATAGATTAATTGATTGATTTAAATTTCTTCCTTCCTACTTTCCGACTGCAGCGTTCTCTCTCACACTGTCCGACGCTGGCGTACCCACAAACACACACATACACACACACACACACACGCACACACACACACATACACACACACACACGCACACACACACTGTGACACACACACACACACACACACACACACACACACACGCACACACACACACACACACTCCTGTCTGCAACAGCGGGGGAGTCAGACTGAGAGAGAAGCAGCGCTGTTTTAAGTGAGCATGGTCTATTGAATTGATTGATTGGTTGATTGCTAATTTTATTACTGTACCCCTGGTTTCCAACTGGTTAAGTTTAGGCTAAAAGAAATAAATAAAAAAATAGGGCGAAGAAAACGTTTTTTTCCTATAGGGCAAAGAAAACGTTTTAATAAATTTTCAATCAATCATTCCAATAATACACAGTTGGATGTGTTAGTTGGTTGGATGCACTTCAAGCTGCTTCCACATGAGGCAACTTCTCTCAATCATTCCAATAATACACAGTTGGATGTGTTAGTTTGGTTGGATGCACTTCAAGCTGCTTCCACATGGAGTTGTGGGAACTACTTTTTCTGGCGGATGGTTTTTTCAATAAATCTTCGATTAATGTGTGTTTATTGTATAGAAATAAGGTTGGATGAATCTGGCAGTTGTATAAAAGCTTTACACCACGTGCAGTCGTGATTTGTGACCAATAAACCATGCCTAGGGGGGTCTAACGACCCTCGGCTGCGCCTCGGGCCTAACAACCACCCCTAGGCATGGTTTATTGGTCACAAACCACTCCTGCGTGTGATGTAATGCTTAAGTGAATCACTACCCACTTTCAAAAACACTCTCAAAAAACACCTAAGGGAGACTGCAACTCGAAACTGGCCCCTGTAAATGTCCGAACACAACCCCCTCCAATGTACAGTAAATTACCAAGTATGGTCTTGTCAATAATCCAATGTACAGTTTTGTTTGTACAGTTATACAGTGTCCCCCACCCACCCCTCCTACCCAACCTCCCCCCCACTCCTACCCAACCCCCCCCCCCACCCCCACCCACCCAACCACCTCCAATGTACAGTCCCCCCCACCCCCACCTACCCAATCCAATGTACAGTTTCTAGGTCAAATGTATATACTCTTTTTTCTGGACTCTTTTGTATCACAAACAGTACTGTAATTGCAAATCTGGTATGTCATAAATGTATAGATGTAGCAGTACTGTCTATCTGTATGTCATGTATGTCATATATGTTACGATGAATTGAAAATGGGGGACCCTGATGTAAACAAGACGAAAGTCTTTCTCTGGTCTGCATCCCCTTAACAATTGTATGTATTGAGCTGTACTGTACTGTACCCATTCTGCAATCTGTTAATAAAGTTTTCAATCAATCAATCAATCAATCAACACCATAACTGCTGCATCATGAGATATTGGTACTCAGCTCCACACTCTGAAACCAACATGTTTCCAGGGGCACTTCACTGAAACCAGCTCTCCAGGTGGTATCAGATGAGATTTCAATGCCGGCAAGATGGCCCCTGCATTTAAAGAATTGCCTGACTGGAAATAATAATAATAGACAGCATAGAAATACACAGCATAGAAAATAATGGGGAATTTACAACATCCGCCCCCAGAATAGCATAGCTATTATGAGAACGAGACAAATTCCCTAAGTTGCTACATAAGTCTCGGGATTGGCATCATCATCTGCAACAGTCGGCACTGGACAAGGCGTGCTACCGGTCGCAGGTGAGTGGGTCCGGAGCGTAGGACACTTCTGGGAGGGAGGCGCCCCGCCGCACCATCAGCAACATGTTTGGTGTCACAGGGTCCGGATCCGCGATGTCCGACGACACGTACTGTATAATGGCAGCTTAACACATTCCGGACGGGCCACGGATAAATCCGTGTTTCGAATCCACCGGTTGAGGACCAACCACGGACATGCCCGTGGCAAGGTTGTTTTGGCTTTTATTCCATTGTAATAACCTACTCGATGTCACCGAGCGGCACTGCAGATCTACCCTCCTCTTCGAATTCTGGAAAGTGCATTACCGGCCAGATCCTCTTAGGGGTGCTGTCCCGATAATGCAGTGTGCCCTGTGGCAGAACGGTGCATTATTTTTTTTTACTTTCAATGTAGTTTCCAGTAGCTGGATTCTGGATGTGCAGCATAGTAGCTTGGAATACCTTTTGCGACGCCGAATTCACTATGCAATAAAGGAATATATCATCAGCCAATGGACATATCGATCTACCAGATGGCGATCGATAACTGAGAAATGCTCTGGGAGATCCAACCGGCCCACGGTAAGATCTTTTTCACGTAAATTACATGCTGATCAGGGCTTGCTATGATACTCAACCAGCCGATCAGCGTATGTGGCTACTGAGGCTAACGCGGTTATTGGTAATCAATAATCAGAAACGACGTCCCCCGCCCCCCCCCCCCCCTTTCATGCATTCATGGTGGACCATCATACCGATCATATGCAGTTTGAGTTTTAACTGTAGCTTCTGTATATCCGAAATGCCATTGGATATAACGTTAGTAGCTTAGCGGCCTGTATCTCGCCTTCCAGTAAATATACTAGCCAAAATCCCTTATAACGCTTATATTCAAGACGCTATAAAATGTGAACGTATTGATGAAAAAATTATTTCTTTAAGCCATTTTGAAAGGACGGTTTATGGTGTCAATTGACAATGAGAATGGACAGCTAGCAATACTATAAAGTATAGATTTAGTTCTACAAACAGCCCCACGGACTGTGCAAGTCTATTATGATATGCTGGCCGTCTAGAGTGATTTTAGACGGATCCAAGTGGCCGCGAAAGTGTTAAGGGGCCGCAAACGGGCAGGAGGTAGATCTGTAATTGTTGGAACCACCGGCTTCCCTCTCCACTTCCTACACTCTGTGCAAGTCCTCTGATGCTGCTTGCAGTGGCGGCCGCTGGCGCTGGTGCCTTGTGGGTCGCAGTTCGCGTTAATAGGTCGAGTTGAAAATGTAATGCTCTGAGATGCTCTGGAGCAATCTCTCTCTGTCTCTCGGATCAATCAAATCAAATAATTAACACATGTATGTTGTCATTTTAAACAACTCACCATTCATTCATTATGCATCAGCAGCAGCTAAATTAATGTTATAGTTCAGCGTTTTGAATCGCTAGCCTATTAATTATCGTCTCAGCAAGCACAGTCAATACTTTTTTCCGTAGCCGCATTTCGCAGAGACAGCTGTGTATAGCGAGAGAGAGAGAGCGAGAGAGAGAGAGAGAGAGAGAGAGAGAGAGAGACTCACTGTTTAGTTGAAACGTCCAGGGCAGGAGAGCTTGATAAACGTGTATAATCCACTGTTGATGTATTCCAGACCACTGTCCACTGTCTCCAGACTGCATCCGCCATATAGCTTGTTAGCCAAGTGTTAGCTTGTTAGCACAACACAAGTACATTTCTTTGTCCATTTTTCCACATCGAACAGACTGCAAACTACCTGGCGTTCTATCGCCATGCTCTAAGACAAACTCTAACCTTAACCAACTTTGAAAGAGTGCCTAAGCTTAACCGTCTAAAGAACTTGCAGTCACGGCACGCTCTGCTGCCTGCATCTCACAACAACACAACAACACAACTATCTCTCACCAACGGACCAACCTAGGAAGCTAGAATTGGAACATTAGAAATTGGATTCGGCCAATCAGAGATCGTCTCTGTGAAATTCTGCTACGGAAAAAAATACTGGCGTCGGCCAATCAGAGAGCGTCTCCGCGAAATGCGGCTACAGAAATTCTTGACGCTACTGGCTAGACCGCTTCAAATCGCGCCCGGATTCCAACATAATAGTCATATTTCAACGCACAACGCGTTATGCACTGATTGGCTGTGACGGATACAGCGATCAAACTGTGACGCGCACTCAGAGCGCTATCGCGTCTAGCCCGGGCCGAGAAATACGAAAAAATTTAAAAAATAAAAAAAATGTCACTTCCTGCTCAGGAAAACGAGTGTTTTTTTATTTTAGATAATAACGTTATATTGTGCATTGGAAATACAAACATACTTAAAATGAGTAAATATTATTCATTTTAAACATGTTTATATTATTTATAGGGCTATAAAACAAAAAAACGAAAAAGTTTTATTTTCTTCTCCTCTGATTAAACAGCAGGTGGGTCGGCGCCCTTGCGCCCCTAGTGGCAGAGCCGCCACTGGCTGCTTGATGGCCTGTCTTCCCCGCAGGACCCTGTACTGGCGCCTGTTCTTTGTGAATACCCTATCAGTCCCTGGGTGGAGTAGGCGTGCATCCACATCCTTGATGAGTTTTGTCACTGCATGGCCAGGATCGAGAACTATAGGGTGGATGTTAGTAGAACAGGAGGTGTCCAGGTGACGAAAGCATCCACCAACTCGGAGAAGACCCATTGTACGATCCATCTCTGGTGAGAGAGTACTGAGCTTGATGCATGCTTCCAGGATGCCCACCAACTCATGGTCCAGACGGGACCTTACTGCTAGCTTTTCACTTCTGACTGGAAGCACATCAAGCTGCCGGAGACGTTCAACGTGTTGATCGAGGTTCTCCGGTGCAGGCTTGAGAGATGTAAAGTAGCATGAAGTAGCATGAGATACGAGACCATCTGGGCTGTCTTGTTTAGGCTTGATGGAGCCATGATAAACTGAGACAGGCTGGTTGCAAGGTCTGGGTCGGGGAACTGGCTTGTCTCTGTTAGGAAACTGTGTCCCTTCCAACCGATGGTGCTGTGCCATTCTCTCTGACAGTCTTTGAGCTTCGGTCTTTACCCTGAGCCAGTTGGCAAGGTCTCGAAGGCTGTACGGGTTTAGGCTAGTCGTGTTGAGGCGACCTTCCATCCCATTAGGGCCTTCCAGTGACGTCAGCATTCCCACTAGAAAGTCGATGCTAAGGGCGAAGCTCTGGAATGCTTTGGTATCTCCTGCTTTGAGATCAGGAGCGTTCAGTATTGCTGCAATCTCGCTTTGTGCAAGTTGATGTGGCTGTCCATATTGCCGCTGCAAGGCCTGCATGGCAGTGGTGTAGGGTTGCACATAATGCCTGCAGGACTGGGCTATTAGCTTAGCCTCATCCAGAACCAGGTGCTCCATAAGTACACGGTACTTGTAGTGCTCAGAAAGTTCAGTGTGGGCATCGAGTAGGTGGTCCAGCGCCATCTTAATGTCAGTTAATTCTCTCTCACTGTCATGGACCAGGTTAGGCAGTTTAGGTACAGGGATTGGCTTCCGAGGAGGCTGGAGAGTGTATGAATCCTGTGGGGGTGTATACTGGGGCTGACGGACATACTGGACCAGTGCAACTGGTACAGAATGATAGGGTGCTGGGCCAGGTGTTGGAGGCACCAGCTGATAGGCTGGCTGAGTCGATGGAGCAGGCTGAGGCTGATACACTGGTTGTGGATGGTGGCTCAGCTGGTACGGCAGCGCGTGATACACTTGCTGAACAGGGATGACTAGTGGAGGCTGATATGCTGGTTGTGGATAGTGGCTCAGTTGGGCGGCAGCGATTGATGCACTTGCTGAGCAGGGATGACTTGTGGAGTCTGATATGGTGGTTGTGGCTGATGGCTCTGCTGGTGCGTCAGCACTTGATGTGCTGCTTGAGCAGGGATGACTTGTGGAGGCTGATATGGTGGTTGTTGATGGTGGCTCAGCTGGTGCGTCAGCGCTTGATACACTTGCTGAGCAGGGATGATTAGTGGAGGCTGATATGGTGGTTGTGGATAGTGGCTCAGTTGGTGCGGCAGCGATTGATGCACTTGCTGAGCAGGGATGACTTGTGGAGGCTGATATGCCCTCGCTGCTGAGACAGCGGTTGTGTATGGTGAACACGCCGCTGTCCAGGAGGGTTGTTGATGGGTAGACTGCTGAGGTGCACCTGCTGTATGTTGGCCCACTGGCTGGAGAGCAGCTGCAGTGGGTAACCATCATGCAGGGTAGAGCACTGTTGCAGTCTGGGGTTGATAGTTAGACTATGCAGGCGTAGCTGTGGTATATTGATACGCTGGTGTGCTGCCATGCATGATCTCCACAGTCGATGACACAGGCTGGTTTGACTGGTAGGTAGGCTGGTAACTTGGTACCGTTGACATTTGCTGGCCCACGTGACCCACTGCTTGCATCGCCTGGAAGTCAGACTGTTGCATGACCAGGCCCATCACGGTGGGAGCTGGGGTCCTAGGAACTGCTCCGGACAGCGGTTACTGTTGGCGGTAGAGACTGAGTTGACATGTAGGTTTGCTGGCTTTGGCCCAGCATACAACTTGTTGCTTGAGACTGTAACGCTGCAGTTGTTGTGCAAAGCAGAGGTATTAGCGGCAGCGAGTTCGACCATGGTGAGTGGTTGGGTGGGGCGCCCAGACTAGGATGTGACAATTGTGGTGGAAGACGTAGGAGCATAGTAGAACAAAGTCCTCTTGCGTTCGAGCTGCTATCTCTTAGGCTCCGACTGTGGTGACTCTGCTCTGATGGGGATGGCGATGTGAGCCCCACACACACGTCCCGCTGGTCAGGCCGGGTACTAGCATACGGTGCTAGGTCCCATTGTCTCGCCCTATCGACTGCTCCTGGTAATGAGAGGCAGGGAGAGGGCCCGAGCGCAGTGTGGAGCTGGTCATCTGTAGTTGCAAACTTGGTCTGCAGGCTGAGTGACCACAGCTGCTGTGCGCTGGCAGCTTCGCTGTC